>NC_092133.1:87648054-87951084 GCF_043159975.1 Macaca nemestrina | reverse complement strand
TATGTGTGACTAAAACACTGCTGTCAATCTCATCCATCCACACCAGGTGTTGTGTTCAGCCATCTCCTACACTTTAGGGCAGGGACCCCTCCTTCACCAATGGCGTGAAAAGGAAGTGACCATAACAACTGCTTAATGACAAAAGGATTAACCCACCAAGAAGACATCTACTTCAACATCCTCCTCTCAGCAACTGTTAAAACTAGGCAGAGGCCGGGCGCAGTGGGTCATGCCTGTAATCCCAGCACTCTGGGAGGCCAAGACAAAGGATCGCTTGAGGCCAGGAGTTCAAGCCTGGGCAACATAGCAAGGCTTCGTTTCTCCAAAGCATTTTAAATTTAGCCAGGTGTGGCGGCACACACCTGTAGTCCCAGCTACTCAGGAGGTTAAGCCAGGGGAACTGCTTGAGCCGAGGAGGTCAAGGCTTCAAAGAGCCATATTCATGCCACTACACTCTATCTAGCATAAGTGACAGAATGAAACTAGGCAGAAAAGGAGCAAAGATTTATAAGAGATCTGAACAGTCAACCAGCAAAATCTGACATCCGTACCACACTCCACTCCCCAACAGCAAAATACACACATTTTTAAGGACAACAGAACATCTACTAAGAAAAAGTACATTTGGGGCAGTAAAAGAAATCACAGCAAATCTAAAAGAATTCAAATCATAAGAATATGTTCTCAGAACATAATGTAATCAAGCTAGAAATCTATAACAGAAAGACAGGAAACTCTCTAAACACTTGATAATTAAAACAACATATTTATAACTAATGCATGGGCCAAAAAGAAGTGGTAAAGGAAATATGAATGAAAACACAACATTTGAACATTTGTGGGGTGCAGCTCAGCAGTGCTGAGAAGGAAATTTAAGCACTAAATGCTCACTTTAGAAATGATAAAAGATAAACCAATAATCTAAGAAATTTCAAAAGGAACAAAATAAACCCCAAAGAAGCAGAAGAACAGAAATAATAAAGGGCAGAAATCAATAAAATTGAAAACAAAAAACCAGAAAAAAAATCAATGGAAGAAAAAGCTGGTTATTTGAATAGAATCAACAAAACTAATAAATTTTATGACAAAGATAAAAACAGAGAAGACACAAACCAACAACATCACAAATAAAACAGGGGTTACCAAAAAGGCTCCCGCAGCCGTTAAAGAGTATTAGGCAGATACTCTAAACATCACCCTCAGACTACTCAAGCTGGTCTCTTCGAGAAGGCACTCAGTGCAACTTCCACTTCCCTAACGGGCCTTGAAATACCTTGAAAATAATAAACTACCAAAATTCAGGCAAGATGAAATAGATAACCTGAATCATCCTACACCATTAAAGAAACAAAATTTGTAATTAAGAGCTTCTGAATGAGAAATCTCCAGGCCCAGATGGTTTCACTGGAGAATTACACCAAATATTTAAGAATTCATACCAATTCCATGCAAACTCTTCCAGAAAACAGAATAAGGAACAGTTTGCAACTCATTTTATGAGGCTAGTATTATCCCGATGCCAAAACCAGATGAAGACAGAACACCACAAAAAGAAAACAAACAACAAAAAAAAAACCCCACGGACCAATATTCCTCATGAATGCAAAAAGTCCTCAACAAAATACTATCAAATGGAATCCAACAACACAAAAAAAGATTTGTATAAAAATTTTCACATGGCGATCTTTTCATAGTTCATAAGTGTGATGAGTGGGTATTCATGCATGTATGTGGGATATGCCACCCTTGACCCTTGTTACAACATTAGCACATTAACCATCTGACATGAAAAGAAAAAACAAAAAAACACACACATTTCCATATGTTGTATTTTTATTTTTATTTATGACCAAGTGAGAGTTATTCCAGGAATGCAAATCTGGTTCAGCATTCAAAAAATGAATCGGGCCAGATGCAGTGACTCCTGCCTATAAACCGAACACTGGGAGGCCGAAGTGGGAGGATAGCTTGAAGCCAGGAGTTGGAGACCAGCCTGCGCAACACAGTACGACCTGGCTCTACAAAACAAACAAACAACAACAACAACAAATTAGCCAGGTATGATGGCACACACTTGTAGTCCCAACTACTGGGAGGCTGAGGCAGGAGGATCACTGGAGCCTAGAAGGTCGAAGTTGCAGTGAGCCATGATCGCACCACTGCACTCCAGCCTGGGTGATGGAGGAAGACTGTGTCTCAAAAAATAAAATTGAAAAGATCAACGTAATTTATATCAAAAGAGTAAAGAGTGAAACCCATATCCAGATGACTGTAGCAACTGACACCAAAAGGCATTAGACAAAATTCTACACCCTATCATGATAGTAAACAGAAAGCAGTGAAAAGATTGGGAACAACATAGGAAGTCCACTCTCAGCACTCCTACTCCACATTGTACTAAAAGTCCAGTCACTGAATTAAGGCAGAAAATTTTAAAACAGAAAGAAGGCCAGGAGAGGTCGCTCACACCTGTAATCTCATCACTCTGGGAGGCTGAGGCAGGCAGATCACTGCAGCTCAGGAATTTGAGACCAGCCTGGGTAACATAGCAAGACCCCATCTCTATTCCCAATTTAATTAACAAAAAAAAAAAAAAAAAAAGAAGAAGAAGGAAAAGCCATACAGGTTGAAAAGAAAGAAATAACACTGTCCCTATGTTTTCTATGCAATTTTCTGTGCAGATGATCCCAGGCAATCTACAAAAACACAACAAAACGAAACCCTCCTACAACTAATAAGCGAGTTTAGCAGGATAAAAGACAAATGAAAATCAATCAAAATGAAATACTTAGGGCTAAATTTATCAAAACATATTTCCAACCAGTGTGCTGAAAATCATAATACTGACGAAAGAAATAAAAAAGCTAAAATAAATAAGTATACGGTGTTCATATATTTTAATACTCAAACTAGAAAAATATTCTCCGCCAAACTGATCTATAGGTTTAATGCAATTCCTATCAAAATCTCAGCTAAGTTGCTGTAGACATAAACAAGTTTATTCTAAAATTTATATGGAAAGTCACAAGCCCTGGGATAGCTTAACCAATTTTGAAAAAGAAGAATAAAGTAAGAGTAGACACTCTAACTCAACATTAACACTCACTATAAAGCTACAGGAACCTACACGGCAAGGGTGGTACTGGCCAAGGGATTGACACATGAAGTCAATGGAACACAAGATAACCCAGAAACAGATCCACACAAAGATCCTCAACTATTTTTTTACAAAAGTCAAAAACAATTCAATGGAACATATGGTGCTAGAAAAATTATACACCCACATGCAAAAATATAAACCTTGACCTAAGCCTTATCTCTCATAAAATCAAAATAGATCATGGGTGTAAAGAGAAAACAAAAAATACTACAAAACTTTTAGGGTCAGGTGCGGTGGCTCACGCCTGTAATCTCAGCACTTTGGGAGGCAGAGGTGGGCAGATCACAAGGTCAGGAGATCGAGACCATCCTGGCTAACACGGTGAAACCCCATCTCCACTAAAAATACAAAAAATTAGCCAGATGTGGTGGCACGCGCCTGTAGTCCCAGCTACTCAGGAGGCCAAGGCAGGAGAATCCCTTGAACCCAGGAGGCAGAGGTTGCAGTGGGCTGAGATGACGCCACTGTACTTCAGCCTGGGCAATAGAGCAAGACTCCATCTCAAAAAAAAAAAAAAAAAACTTTTAGAAAACAACATAGGAGAAAAGCTTCAGGATCAAAGAATAGGAAATAGTTCCTCCACTTGAAACAAATTTGATATTCCCTATAACAAACAAACAAAAACTAGTAAATTGGATTTCATCAAAAATAAAAACTTTTGCTCTGTGAAAGGCCCTGTTAAGAAAGTGAAAACTACAGACTAGGAGAAAATATCTGCAAATCACACATCTGACAATGGAGTTAAATATATAATGAACTCGCAGTACCCAACCCAACTCAATTTTTAAAAGTGCAAAAAAAAACCCAAAGACATCCCCAGATATTTTATATCTGTATATAAGATATAAAAATGCAAATAAACACATGAAAAAATGCTCACCATTATTAGTCATCAGGGAAGTTAAAACCTCAGTGAAATATCACATACCTATTAGAATAGCTAGAATAAACAACAGTGAGAACACCACACATTGGCAAGGATGTAAAGAAACTGGATCACTCACATAATTGCTAGTAGAAACATCAAATGGCCCAACTACTCTGGCAGTCTCCTATGAAACTGTGCAATTATCATATGACCCAGCAATTGCATTATTGGGCATTTATTTCCCAGAAAAGTGGGAAGTGCATATTTACACAAAAACTTGTATACAAGTGTGCATAGTAGCTCAATTCTAATAGTCAAAAATTGAAAATAGGCCAGGAGTTCAAGACCAGCCTGAGCAACACAGCAAGATCCTGTCTCTACAAAAAATATGAATATTAGCCAGGTGCAGTAGTCCATGCCTGTGGTACCAGATCCTTGGCGGGCTGATGTGGGAAGATCACTTAAGCCTAGGAGGTCGAGGCTGCAGAGAGCCAAGATCGCACCATTGCACCCCAGACTGGGCATCAGAGCAAGACCCTTTCTTTAAAAACACAGAACAAAACAAACTGAAAACAACCCAGCTTGATCTCAGATGAATGGTTAAACAAACCAGTACATCCATACAATGCAGCACTATTCAGCAATAAAAAGGAATGAACTATGGTACATACACTAACATGAGTGGATCTCCAGGAAATTTTTAAAAAGCCCCTCCCAAAAGGTTATAGACTGTATAATTCTGTTTATTTAACATTCTCGAGGATGACAAAATTGTAGAAACAGAAAACACATTATGGTTCATAAGGGAAGGAACTGGGGGCTGGGGAACAGCAGGGGCATGGGTGTGTTTATAAAACAGCAATACAAGCGATTCTTGTGATGGAACTGCTCTGTATCTTAACTGTTGGTAGACACACAAACCTACACATGTGATAAAAGAGCACGGAAGTACACACACACACACACACAAGTAAAAGTGGAAAAATCTACATAGCAGATTGTATCAATGTTGGCATCCAGGCTGTGACCTTGTACTACAGTACACATAGTATATATGGTACATATATACACAGATAGTGCTATAGTACAAGATACGGGAGATCTCTCTGTATTCGTTCTTACAAGTGCATGTCAAACTACAATTACCTCAAAATTAAGTTTTCTTAGGAAAAAAGAATACCAGAAAGTTTTCTTTTGGAAATAGGAAAGGTGATTCTTAAGTTCACTTGGAAAATAAGCAAAATCAGGACAAAGCAAGGATTTTTACTTTGACTTCTTATCCACACTGTCCTGGAAGTTTAAGCCAGGGCAGTAAGGCAAGAAAAGTTAAGTCATCCAGATAGGAAAGAAAGAAAGTAAAACCACTGGCATCTATCTTAGCCTCTCTGTAGAGAAAGAGGGCTCCTGCTAGACTCCCAGAACCATCCTGCACAGAAATTGGGAGAACCATATGAGATTAGACCAGAGTGAAAGGTCAAAGCAGAAGTTGGAACCCCAGGCTTTATTGTGCAGAACAGGAGAAAAAGCAGCATAAAAGAAAACAATCCTTAGGATAGGAAGAAGTATTTACTTAGAAAACCATCAACACTCTTTAGTCAAAGTTTACCCCTCCCCTCCAAATACACACTTGAGGTCAGGAGTTCAAGACAAGCCTGGCCAACATGGTGAAACCCCATCTCTACTAAAAATACAAAAATTACCCAGGCATGGTGGTGGCTGCCTGTAATTCCAGCTACTTGGGAAGCTGAGACATGAGAATTGCTTGAACCTGGGAGGCAGAGGCTGCCGTGAGCCAAGATCATGCCACTGCACTCCAACCTGGGTGACAAAGTCACCAGGTTGTCTGTCCCAAACAAACAAACAAACAAACAAATACAAACTAATGAGTAATTTAGCAACATTGCAGGATACAGAGCAATGTAAAAAATAAACTGTATTTCTTACATGTTAGCCATACACAAATACGAGTTGATATGAAAATAAATTGTTGAGAGTTGTATAAGACCTGTATCCTGAAAACCTTGCTGAGAGAAATTAAAGAACAAGAAAAATGGAGAATTACTATGTTCATAGATCAGAAAAGTCAACGTGGTTAATATGTCAATTTTCCCAAATTGTTTTACAAGTTTCATGAAATCCCAATCAAAATTGCAGTGGACTTTTTGGTAGCAATTGACATGCTCATCTTAAAATTTATATGAAAATGCAAAGAACCTAGATTAACCAAAACCACTTTGAAAAAGAGACTAAAGTTTGCAAAACTACCTAAAGTTGAAAACTACCTAATTCCAAGACTAAGTATAAAGCTGTAAGTCACTGAGACAATGTTGGTATTGGTATAAAAATAAACAAATATATCAAAGGAACAGAACAGAGAGCCCAGAAATATTCATCCATATATGGCCAACCAATACAGGCTAATTCAATGGGGAAAAAATGGTCTTTCAACAGATGGTGCTGGGAAAAGTGGATATCAATATGTCAAAAGGAACCTAAATCCATACCCAACACCATAAAAAAAAATTAACTCAAAAAGGATTATAGGGCTAAATGTAAAACCTGAAACTGTAAGACTTATAGAATATAAAAGACAATTTGTGACATTAGATGAAGCAAAGATTTCTTACATACAGTATCAAAAGCATAGTTCATAAAAGAAAATTTTGGGTAGGGCACAGTGACTCATGCCTGTAATCCCAGCACTTTGGGAGGCCGAGGCATGTGGATCACCTGAAGTCAGGAGTTCAAGACCAGCCTAGCCAACATGGTGAAACCCCATCTCTACTAAAAATACAAAAATTAGCTGGGTGTGGTGGTGGGTGCCTGTAATCCCAGCTACTAGGGAGGCTGAGGCAGGAGAATGGCTTGAACCCAGGGGGCAGAGGTTGCAGTGAGCTGAGATCCCATCGCACTCTGGGAGACAGAGCAAGACTCCATCTCAAGAAAAGAAAAAGAAAATTTTGATAAATTGACCTACACCAAAATTAAATACTTTGCTTTGTGAAAATCTATTAAAAATATGAAAAGACAAGGCACACACTAGGCACAAATAATCGCATATCACATGTGATACAGAATTTGTATCAAAAATACATAAAATTTCTTGGAATGTAACCAAATTAAAATAATGTGCAAAAGATTTGAACAGATGTTTCATCAAAGAAGACACAGATGGCAAATAAGCACATGAAAAAATGCCCAATACCATTAGTCACTAAAACTTCAAGATACCACTCTATGCCTAAAAGAAGGTTCTACAATTTAAAAAGACTGACACTACCAGGTACTGGCAAAGATGTAGAGTGAAGCAACCGGAAGTCACATAAAGTTATGGTGGCAATGAAAAATGGTGTAAACACTTTGGAAAACAGTTGGATAATTTCTTAAAAACTTAAATGTGTACCTATCATATGACCCATTTAGTCCATTCTGAACTACTTATTTACCCAAAAGAAATAAAAGTGGTGGTTCATATAAAGATTTCTACAAAAATGTTCACAGCAACCTTACTCATAATAGCCAAAACCTGGAAATAATTGTTTAACAGGTTAACAGATAAATAAATTGCTACACATCATACAACGGACTACCCACTAGCCAACAAAAAGAAATGAAGATGCAACAGCATGGATGAATCTTGAAATAATCATGCTGATAAAAAGAAGTTAGACAGAAAAGAGTACATACTGTAGGATCCCATTTTGGTTAAATTCCAAAGGGAATACCTACTGAATAGTGACACAAGGCAGCTGAATGTACCTGGTGATGGAAGAGGACAGGATGGAGGGTTACACAGTGGCGTAAGAAAACTGTGAGGGTGATAAATGTGTTCATTATTTTGATTGTGGCGACGGTATATTCACATATTAAAGTTTATCAAATTGTACACTTTAAACACTGTAGTTTACCATCAATTATACCTCACTAAAGTGATTAAAAAAGAAACCCACCACACTTTCTTTTGAAAACAAAAGACTATTCTTAAGTTCCTACGGAAAAAACCCTAAGGAAGTGAGAATAGTCGGGAGAATCCTTTAAAAAGCCCCCCAGCAGAACAAGAAGAGAAAGAAACTGTTGAGACACAGTTTTAATAACTGATGTCTTAATAACGTGATAAAGCTACATAGGGTTCTAAATTATAGTAATAATAAATGAACCAACAGAGATCAATGATATAAACTAGAAAGTCCAGAAAAAAAATTGTATATATGTAAAGAATACATTAAAATACTACAGACTAGGCACAGTGGCTCATGTCTGTAATCCCAGCACTTTGGAAGGCTAAGGCGGGAGGATTGCTTAAGCCCAGGAATTCAAGACCAGCCTAGGCAACATGGCAAGACCCCCATCTGTACAAAAAAATTAAAAATTAGCCAGGCATGGTGGTATACATTTGTGGTCCAAGCTACTCGGGAGGCTGAGGCAGGAGGATCTCTTAAGCCTAGGAGTTTGAGACCAACCTGGGCAACAGAAAATGACTGTCAGTACAAAAGAATTAAAAAATTAGCTGGGTATAGTGATGCAAGCCTGTGGTCCTAGCTACTCAGGAGACTTGGGTCTGCAAGGCTGAGGCTGCAGTGGGCCGTGACCACACCAAAGCACTCCAGCCTGGGTAACAGAGCGTAAAAAGTGTGAGCCAAGAATTATTTCAAAGTTGTTCAGTGTGGAGTTCTTTATAAAATGAGCAAAGTACAAAACTACTTAGATGTTGAAAAAATTGTGACTTGAATTATGGTATGATATTCAAATAATAAAAATGAAACCTTTGAAAAAATTTGATGACAAAATTTATATAATGTACATCACTTAAGCAATCCTCCTGTCAAAAGTTATATAAAGTACAACTAAAAAGGTTTATACACATGATTTTTAAGTGACTAGAAGTAAATACTTCAAGAAGTTAACAAAGGTTTCCTTATAGGTTGATAGAATTCCGGTATGTTCTGTATTTTTCATTCTAAATTTTCCACAATGCATACTACCTTTATTATCAAAAGAAAAATATAAATACTATTTGTGTATATTTTTCACATCACACAAAATCTATTTTTAACAAACACATGATAAAATTTATGGAAAGTTTCTCACTTTTAAGGTCTATATGTAGTAAATCAGTTAGCCAACTGAGAAAATAAGATCATCATAAAAGGAAAATCCGGAATATTACCTGGCTCATTACTCCTGTCTGAACTCCCCAAAGCAATTCACAAGTGACTATGATTTTCAATTTCACTATTGTCTAAGATTCAGAAGAAAATAAAGTTTGAGAAGCCAGTCTTCCTGAAGAACCCAGCTCTTTACTTACCATCTTCTGCTAAGACCTTTGCTGCATCTTTATCGTCTTCCCACTTTCTAGTCACGAAACAATCTCTGAGGCTGTTCATGGCCTTATGCAGAAAAGTGAGTACTTAGGTGAGATGTTCCAATCACTCAGCAAAACAACTCTAAGAAATGGCAGTAGGCAACAACTTGCCTTTAAATATTTCCCACTTTCATGGATATTCTCATTCCAAATGAGTCTAGGAAATAACTTTACCTTTGATGGAGACAGTGTAACTGCAGAGATGAAACACGTTAAGCAGCAGATAGGGAAAGTATTAAATACTACTAGTCTACTAACCTCATAAGTAAACAAACAGATAATTACTAACTCAACTAATTTTCAATTTTATTAAGGTTTCTAAGGTGATGCAATGAAACAGTAGTTTACAAAGTTGGTCTTGATACTTGTTAATCTAAACCCGTCTGTTTGAAAACTTAATTCCTATAAAATGGGTGCAGATATTTGAGAATTATGTATCTGATAAAGGACTTATATCCAGGATATATAAACAACACATACAACTAAGTAATCCAACTTTTGAAATGGGCAAACAATATGAAGAATATATACAAATAGTCAATAAACACATGAAAAGATGTTCAACATCATTATCTATCAGGGAAATGCAAGTCAATACTGCAATGAGATACAACTTCATCCCCTCTAGGATGGCTATAATCAAAAAGACAGATAATAACAAGTGCTGGTGAAGAAGTGGTGAAACTGGAACCCACATACAGTGCCAGTGGGTAAGTAAAATGGCACAGTCACTTTTGAAAAGAGAAATGAGTGAGTATATGAGGGAAAATATTATTTAACTGTTTTCAGTAATCATATTATTCTGACACTATTTTGTGTGTAATACGGGATAAAGCAAATGAGTAATTATGTGATTCTCTAATTTCATCATCTTCTGATTCAACCAGGGAATAATTCTCCAGTGGAAGAATGAATAAGATGTAGTCCTGAATGTGAACTGGAAATATCTATAAGAACTCTCCTGATTTGGGTAGCTGAGAAGGCCTAGAAGTAATGACCAACTCATGGCAGTAAGCATTCCTATGCCTAGGCTGTCATGTTGAAATACCATTTTCTACTAAAAGAAATCAGGACTTCTTATGGCTGATTCCAAGAGCTCTCTGACATCACAGAGCAAGAATTGATCAAGGATGACTATGATCGTCACATAAGAACTCAGGAGTTGGCATGCAGAGACTCCCACAGGCCACAGGTGGGATAAAGAGGAGTTTCAATAAGGATAACAGGTGCAGCAGCACCAGGCACATCAACTACATTTATATCCATGACACCACAGTGAAACTTACTAACAAGTGTCCTTTGGAAAAACTCATTAAAAAATCAAGTATGGGCTGGATGCGTTGGCTCACTCCTGTAATCCCAGCACTTTGGGAGGCTGAGGTGGGCGGATCACAAGATCAGGAGTTTGAGACCAGCCTGACCAACATGGTGAAACACCATCTCTACTAAAAATACAAAAATTAGCCGGGCACGGTGGCGGGCACCTGTAAACCCAGCTACTCAGGAGGCTGAGGCAGGAGAATTGCTTGAACCCATGAGGCAGAGGTTGCAGTGAGCTGAGATTGCACCATTACACTCCAGGCTGGGTGACAGAGCAAGACTCTGTCTCCAAAAAAAAAAAAAAAAAAAAATCAAGCATTTACCTTATATATATATAGAAGTGGATAACCGAATAGTAGAAGAAAAAAAGTTTCTCTTTAAATAAGTATTACAGCTAATAAATAAAGAGAAATTATTGAACAGAACATCATCACTCTATGTTCTTAAGAAATGGATGGTTCTGGGCATTGAGCACCAACAACTGATAACATCTAACATGATTAAAAGGACACAATCGTCTTTATGCGCCTCCTAATGAGAAAACACCACCCACCACCTGGGAAGCAGTTTTGCCGAAAAATAAAAATCAAATTTAAATCCTATCCAACGGTTAGATGTTTTGTCTATAAGGTAACTAGAAACATGTGGCTATTTAAGTTAATTAAGATTAAATAAAATTTAAAATTTAGTTCTCTAGTCTCGCTGGCCACATTTAAAGAGCTCAGTAGCCACAAGAAGCCACAACCCACAGCTCAGATATACATTGCACTCATCACAGAAGTTCTATTAGTATTGCTCAGTACCCACTCACAGGAAATACAGGAGGGCCTGTGAAACTGCAGAGGGATGCAAAGCAATCCACAAAGTCCAGAATGCAAGAAATTCTGCAGACCAAAGACTTGGTTTCTTAAATAAAATGTAACCAAAAAAAAAAGAAATGGGAAGGAAAGATTGTTGACTAAAAGTGTTAAAAGATAGAGTGAAAAACAGTAATGAAAATCAGGTAAAAGTAAACTATGATGCTTATGGAAGCATGGAGGAGGAAACCAGGAAGAAAAGGAGAGTCCTCGTAAGAAGCTGGACCACACCTCCTTCTACAGGGAGGAAGGGGACTGTGACTGGTGTCGCAATTGAGCAGCAAAGCTTGATTTTCCAGCCTGAGTGCTGGGGTCTTCACCTTCTGGCAACCCATTGAGTTAAACAATTGTTTTCATGTGGTTTTCTACATCTGTATTAAATTTCACCATAAAGAACGGTTAAATAAAATCTCATAAAGTTCATTATGTGGTACCTGGTGAATTACAATAGGCAGTATGATAGCAATTGGGCCTCTGTGAGAAGGGACATCTAAGCCAAACAGAATTGACAAAAAAGAAGGCAGCCTTTGGAAGATCAGAACATTGCAGAAAAGAATATAGAGAAAGGGGCTGGCACGATGGCTCACTCCTGCAATCCCAGCAGGCTGGGACGCCAAGGCAGGAAGATCACTCGAGCCCAGAGATTGAGACTAGCTCAATATGGTGAAACATTTTCTCTACAAAAAATGCAAAAATTAGCCAGGCCTGGTGGCTCATGCCTATAGTCCCAGCTACTCTGAAGGCTGAGGTGGGAAGATCCCTTGACCCCAAGAGGTCGAGTCTGCATTGAGCCTTACGCTCATGCCACTGCACTCCAGTCCAAGATGCAGAGCAAGACGATGTCTCAAAAAAAAAAAAAAAAAGAGAATTTGAGAGGCTGAGGCAGATGGATCATGAGGTCAGGAGTTCAAGACCAGCCTGGCCAACATGGTGAAACCCCATCTCTACTAAAAATACAAAAATTAGCCGGGCATGGTGGCACATGCCTATAATCCCAGCTACTCCTGAGGCTGAGGCAGGAGAATTGCTTGAACCGGGACCCGGGACGTGGAGGTTGCAGTGAGCCGAGATGGCACCACTGCACTCCAGCCTGGGCAACAGAGTGAGACTTCATCTAAAAAAAAAAAAAAAAAAAAAAAAAAAAGAGAGAGAGAGAGAGAAAGAGAAGACGTCTAAGAGGAGGGTGAGCTGTGGTGAGTTTGAGTACTGAATGAATTCCAGTGTGATTACAAAGTGGTGAGCTGCAGGAAGAACATTTACAGGTATCACAGATTTCTCTATGCTTACAAATAGCAAAAACTATAAATGTTAACTCAGGAGTGTTACGTATATCCTAGTGATAAGACACAAAATACATCTGATGTATAAAAACTTACGTGCGCCACTTCAAAATGAAAATGCACACTACTGTCCACACTGGAAGCTGAACCTGTCCCCCGTGGGCCATGTACATGGTCTAACTAAACTCAGAACATGTTACTGCTTAGGGTGCATGAAGTGCCCACTGTAATATCTGGGAGAATGACCTGTAATCCTGTAAAAATAAGAAGCCAACAACAGGTAAGCAATATTGACATCAGATAATCTTATTCTAGAACAATCCTCTAATAAATCAAATGTACTACCGAGCCTTACTTCCTCTAAATCCCAGTCATGGGGGGCCTCCACAAGAAATCTGGAGTGGTCCAAAGAGTCAGCCTTGTGCTTCCACTCTCTGTCAGGCTGGTTGACGTGAAACAATCCTGTAAGCTCTTCTTGGGTATCATGATCTTCTTCTTCATTATCTTCTGCCACTAAAGAGGACGCCATGGCAGAAAAGTGAGAACAAAAACTACAGCCCTGGAGGACTCATTGTTTTCGACAAGTTAGGCCATGAGTCTTCGAACTCAAGAACTGAGGGCCCCTGTCTGTGGTGGGTATAGCAATGGCCACATATGAGTTAGGCACTAAGAGGGCAGGGCAGTCACAGGTTAAGAGAGCCAGGAAGCTATTGCTCTACATGTGTGGGCCTCCTGCGCTCCTGCACGGCAGCAGCTAAGAGGCTGAGGAACGAGACTATTAGGGCTCAAGGGAGGGAAGGGACATTTAAAAGCAGAGCTTTAGATGATTAAAGAAGAGCTCTAAAGAGTGTTGAGCCTCTCATCACTAAGCGTACTTAGACAAAACCTAAATGAAAATCAGTTCACAGCAACCCTCCCAATTCAGTGTGCTGAGCCCAAATGTCTCACCATGTGGCCTTGATCTCATCGTGCAGTAACCAGGGAGCACAATGTAAAGTTCACCACTATCTATTTACTTTTGCATTAATTCTACCAGAAAGTACATATAGGTAAGTTTAATAAAGCATGAAATCAGAAGAGAAGGGCAAAAGGGAGAACAAACTGTGTTATACAGGGTTCTCATTCTCAGAAAGGAAAAAATAAATATTTTTATGGTCAGAAGTATTTTTCTAGCACCAAATTCTCAAAAAGTTTCTCAAGAAGGACTTTTAAATTGGGGACATAACATGATGCAATGGACAGTATTTGCATCAAGTTTTACAACAAACCCATAAGTCTACTTCATAAGACCAAAGTGTGGTCCTCATAAGTTGATGATTAATCTGCCAAATATGAAATGTGATGGCCAGCAATTATGGATGTCAACAATACCAGCCCAATCAACCAATTCCCTCATCTCCTTTTCAGAAAACAATCAGAGAAACTAAAACGTTTCCAGCTCTGAACCAGAATTCTTTACCTGTCCCGTAAACAAGCTTTCGGAGGTTGGGAGCTGCTTGCTGCTGCCTCAGAAAGGCCTCAGCTGCCCTTCTGGAAAGGTCTTCCTTCCACTTGAGGGCACCTGAAATGACCAAAGCCAACCTCCAGTTAGGCTTGTTCACGTGTCTCCCCTCCCTTGAGATCCATCCACAATGCAGCATTTCAACAGTTAATCTCAAAATCAGCAGACCCCCAAATGGAGACATTTCACTGGGTACCACTTCGAGAGCCAAGTTCATAGCAGCAACCAACTAAATTTAAGCTTATCTGAGGTTTCTTTGGAATCATTATTTTCTGCCTTGTAATCTTCTTCCTCTTTGAGTAAATCTTCTATATCACTGGTCTCATCAATTAAGTTCCTTGGCCCCAGTTTCTGACCACTTCTCACTTGAGAAGGCTTTGAAAACTTTTTTCTAATAGCCTCGTCATTTTCTGAGTCCTCTTCCTCTGCACTGAACGAGGAGCTTTCTTTAGATTTATCTTCCAATGCAAACGCCCATTCAGCTGTGTAATGCCCAGAATCGGAAGTCATGAGGGCTGCTTTCTTCATCGGCAAAGACTTCTCCAGATTCACATGGTCACTCTGGCGATTAGCTGGCAACAGCCCTGCTTTACTACCTTCTCCAACAGCCTTTGATCCTGAAATGCCCCCCTCTCCTGCAGTGCAGTCCTCTTCTTCACTGCTTTCATCAGCTTCCTCTGCTTCCCCTTCTTCCGCTGAGCTCCTCTCAAGGTCATCGTCACTGTCAGCAAATGCTGGCAAATCCATTTCACTGTCTTCTTCCAACTCTTCAAGTTTCCATCGTTTGACGCCCTTACCAGCCATATACTGATCAGTCATCTCAGCATTTTCCTCCTCTTCTGCTTCCTCATCACTAGAGCCATTTTCCAACCCATCATCTTCAGATATTTCATCATCTTCTTCATTATCACTATCTCCAGATTCATCTTCATCTCCAAAAACGGCTTTCCGACGCATTCGCCCAGTTTTTAAGTCCGTTTGTTTTCCCTCCTTTGACATCAACAGCCTATGTTGCCAAGGAAATGCAAAATAATTTAACTTGTACATTAATCAGTTAATCTAGAAATGGCAATGTAGTCAACGAAAATATAAAGAAATAGAAAATGTCAAGGAATTGTTTAAGATGACATAGCATAAGGAAAAAATGATCTGATAAAAATTGGAACACTTAATAAACAAACTCAGGCATGGTTCCCTAACACCATACTTCAAAAGAACTTATAGGGAGAATAAAGAAATAAGCCTTTAAAAAAAAATCTAATTTTAGAAAAAAATTGCTTAACAAGGAAGTTAGTGTTTTGTAGATCTTTTGGAAAGCTGATTTATTTCTAAGCTAAAAACACATGATCCTTAAGAGAAATGGCCGAGTCCAGGCCCAAGGCAGGAAAAGGGCAAAATGAGCCTGGATCCTCTTGTTCTGTCAGAAAGTAAGAAATGCTCAAAGACTAACAGAGACAGTTGAAAGGACACAGGAGACAGGCTGAAGGCTCCCGTGGCCAAATCTGGGACAGCATAGGCATCAGGAAGAATAATGATAGTGATGGAAGATAAACCATGGAACAAAATGGAAGTACATTAGTCAGCAGTGATACCAACATAAAGGGGAGAAGTGAAAGCTCTTTGTTAAAAATGCCGGCTAAAAAATGTAGGAGGAATGACAGAGGAAGAACATCCATTTTAAGTCACCAGTGCCATAACTGACAGACAAGAATCATCAGGAGGCTAAAATCACTGGATGAAAGAAAACTGTATAAAGCTAATTAACATAGCAAGATATGTAAAATTATGAAAACACAAATTAGAAAAAAACTAAAAATCATACCATAAGAGATGGATAAGTTAGAATACAGCAATAATAAGCCAGGTATAGTGGCAGGATACAGAAATAATAGGCCAGGCATAGTGGCTCACATCTGTAATCCCAGGACTTTGGGAGGCCAAGGTGGGAGGATTGCTTGAGCCCAGGAGTTCAAGACCAGCCTGGGCAACATAGTGAGACCTCGTCTCTAGAAAAAAAGTAAAAAATTAGCCGTGTGTGGTGGCACACTCCTATAGACCCAGCTACTTGTGGAGCTGGAATGGGAGGATCACTTGAGCCTGAGAGTTCAAGGCTGCAGTGAGCCAAGATCACGCCACTGCACTCCAGCCTGGGAGACAAAGTGAGACTTTGTCTCAAAAAAAAAAAAGAATACCCCAATAATAACAACATGATGACTACATGAAGACTGTATAGAAAAAGGAAGTGCTCAGAATATAGAAATAAAATTATGTATTTTAACTATAACTGTATTAGAAGAGAGTATTCTTGTAGACAAGGATGACTAAAAGGATATGGAAAAATGAAAGTAGATAACAACACTCATTATAAAAGAGTGATCTTTCGGCGAACACTTCGTATCCGTCAGGCATCGTGCTAGGTAGCTTATGCACACTGTAACAAATTACATACTAGGTAATCTCAAAATTTTCAGATAAATTTTACTGGGAATCATCAATCAATCCAACAAAACCAATGTTTTGCAAACATCCACTATGTATAAAGGTATATAAATTCCCAACCCAGACTGAGAAATAATTCACATAAGCCACACATCCATGGAAACCTACCCATGGGAGATAATACAACATAAAACTTTCAGAGACAAGGCATGTGGCTTCTGGACAGCCACAAACTCCCTGACGTTCTAGTGTTTTGGCCACCAAAAGAAAGCGGAGTGCCCTTAGGTCTCTTAAAAAAAAAAACAAAAAGTAACCTATGGAAGATGGTGTGGTATTCGAAGAATATTTGGGGTCTGTTGAAAAATGCATCCTGTATTTTATTTCAAGAAAATACTCCCTCGTAATGTCAGGTAAGTGAAAAGCCCTCAGAGACACATACACACACACCCACAAAACCAAAACAACCTAGAATGAATTCCACCAAAATGTGTTATGATAGCAGAATTACACATCTTCTATAATGTATCTTTTTATTAAAAATAGAAAAAAAGCAGACTTCTCCTTGATTATCTATATCCTCTGACCCAAGTGGCTTGGAACCAGCAAACAGCGTCACCCGACTTGAAGCCATCTTGGCATCAATGGTGGAGATGGTGGAGATGAGACTCTGGACCAGCTCATGGATGGGCCCCACCTCGTCCTGTCAAGGCCACCAAGAAAAGGCACGTGAGGAAAGCACAAAGATCCTGGAGAGACACTGGTTTCACTCAGTTTCTCAAAATTATCTTAGACACATTTCCTGAGAACCTTTCTTAATGCCTCAAAAAGCAGAGAAGAAAATCCTTAGAGCAAAGCTTGAAATGGATCCCCATCTCCATTAAACTTTTCCAAACTTCAGTGAGTATGTAACCTGATAACCTAAACACCTAGCTAGAAAAATCTCAGTTCCAGTGCTACAACAGTGCTAGCTTTTCTAACATCTTTATATAACCCTGATTTTAACTCAATAAAATTCAACTACAGAACTAAGAAATCAACATTTAAAATCCACTTTAAAATACAGAATGAGGAGACCATTGTGAATGAGAACGGACCAATGAGAGCTGGCAAGCACACTGATTTTGTAGAAACGGGGATGGGCTGTGCAGGCGTCACATGGCAGCAGGGCCCGCACTGGGGCCATGGATCAAGGAGGCCTGGAGGACAGGACTCTTCTGTTTGGTAAAATGAAAAAAAAAAAAAGGTATTATTTTTATCCTATATATTTACAATATGCATTTGGGCCTTTATTATAAGTACAAGAGAAAAATCTTCAATAAGTAAAAGTTGAGTATCTTACTTTTTGTGATTAAAAAACAGATTCAGAAAGAGTAATGAGAGTTCAGAACAATGACTCCCGTCTCACTGAAGCCTGAAAACCGTGGCTGCCACCAGGGCAACATAGACAGCGTCTTTGTCATACAGCACACCCCAATCCCAGAAAGAGGCACATAAACCAGCTTCTCCTTCTCATTTAAACAGCGCTTCTTTTGTTGTTCAGGAAGAGCAAAAGGGTCTGAGAGGAAACCGATGTCACTCATGGCAAAATCTTCTACCCCTGGAAGACAGGATCCAAAAAGCCAGCTTCAGCTGACAAGAAGTCAGAAGTATCCACTGTTGACTGGGGGGTTAAAAACGAGCCATAGTCCAAGGGCTTAACCCATGACACTAAAGAAGGGCATTGTGCCACACTGAAACAGTGGCCCTCTAGTTACAAGACAAGAGGTCAGAGAAGAGGGGATTCGATAACACCTTTGCAGGCCTACACACAGCTGGGTTACTTTTAAAACCTCCAGCAAGGCCATCTTCCCTTGTTTGGTCACTTTTCAGTTTTTCTGAGAAATAACGCCATCCCAAGAATCCTATGTGTAATTCTAGTATGTTCTACAACAAGAGAATACCTGGCATATGAATTTGGCTTTTATTTTTCAAGTGTGCTCCTCTTAAATAACCATAAAGTGACACCTGCCGGTCACATTTGATGTTTGTTTGGATATCCTCTGGGTTTGTCAAATCTTCCATCCTAGAAAAATAAACTCAATCATACAGTAGAAATGAATGCCAAAAGTTCGTATACCTCCTTTCATGTGTCAGTGACTCATCACACTCTTGTCCACTAAGCACGTCATTTAGAAAACTAGAAAATGAAGAAATAAGGAAGCACCGTTCACCATCCAGCAGAGGAAAAGGGGCAGGCACACAACTGTGTCTCTAGGCTGAAAGTGACATTCATTCCAGAAGACACCAGACAGGGAGATGACGTCCACCTGGGGTCAGGGAAGAGTGAAGAACACATTCAGAAAATCCCTTTCTGGAAGAGGGTGAGCCTGTGCTCTGGGATTTTTGCTGTGGCTTGGATTCTGGCAGGTGGAGAAAGGATATCCCAGGCTGAGAAAAATCACAGCACAAAGAAGAGCACAAAGGAAGGAAACCCAAGGCACACACGAGGACTCAAGCACCCGGGCACGAAGGCAGCATCACTGAAAACTGAGGATGAACGCAGGATGGGGCCACATCCTGTAGCCTTAAATGCTTTCAAGTCCTCCCATTCTCCTAAACATCTCATAATTAATTTACTCCCAAAGGCACAGCATCTTTGAGCAATGATATAAGTAGACATTTTCCATCAACTACACTTCTACCCCCACTATTCAAATAGGCACAAAATAAATCCTACCACTCTTCTTTTTCCAGACTGTTTAGCTTTGAAATATATGGCCCAGGAAGAAAAAGTTTACAATCACTTTTTACCTGTCTGCCAGGATATAAGGGTGAGAAGTTTGCCATGTGAGAGGCCTAAACTTCACAACTGTCGTAAAATGGCCCAGATTGTGGATTTCTTGGTTTTGATATTCTCCATGCAGCATTCCAGAAAGGGAGAACAGCTTGGCACCCTAAACATTAAAGGAAAATTAAAAATTAAATTCCAATTAAATTCTCATCAATACTGCAACAAAATAAAAGCTCTTCTTGTTTACAAGAAGCAATCCTAAGAAGGGAGATTTGCAGCTGTAGCAAAGCCACTGTTCTGAGGCTTCCAGAGCCTTGCTGGCTTCTTTCAGGACTTATTAGAACCCCACAGAGGCAGAATGCTCTGCAGCTGAGCAGGTTCATCTGTCTAAGTATGGTGAGAAGAGCGAGGTGAGGCATCTGAGCACAGAAATGTTTCTGTGGCTGATGGACCAAAGCAGCATGGAAAGGAAGGGGCAGTGCCTGGTCCTGTAACTGGCAGAAACTTCTGATGTACTCTATTAAGTCCCGACCCCAAAACAGCCAGACACTGCCTGGTGCAGCAGTGAGATACACCAAGAGACCCAGAATAAGCACCCGCTTGAGGGAAACCTTCCAGAGAATGTGAACACATACACAAAGGGAATTCAGGAGCCGAATCCAAATCCTAGAGAGACTTAGCAATGCCTCTTTAGTCTTTTTTTTTTTTTTTTTTTTTTTTGTGAGATGGAGTCTCACTCTGTCACCCATGCTGGAGTGCAGTGGCACGATCTCAGCTCACTGCACGTTCTCCCTCCCAGGTTCAAGCAATTCCATGTCTCAGCCTCCTGAGTAGCTGGGATTACAGGTGCATGCCACCACACCTGATTAATTTTTGCATTTTCAGTAGAGACAGGGTTTGGTCATTTTGCGCTGAGCTCAAAACTCCTGGCCTCAAGTGATCCACCTGCCTCTGCTTACCACAGTGCTGGGATTACAGGCATAAACCACTGCATCGGGCCTCTTCAGTCTGTTTTAGTAGGATTATACTTTAGTATCCAACAATTATTTCTATTCCTACAGGGTAAACTTCTATCCAGAACCTGTGTTTTAATTGCTTCTTTGTCTTGTTCAGTTGTTTATTATGCTTGAAGGAGTCAAGGTGGGTGAGGACTCCCATAATTTTAGGAAAACCATATACTTGACAGATGTTTAGAAACTCAAACATTTCCATTTCAAACCCAAAGCTGCCATCTGTAAGCATCAGTACCTACAAAGAGAATACATCATTTCTCAAAGAAACTACCAAAACAGACCACTTACACTAAGGGTTGGCAACTGGCCACAGGCCAAATCCAGTCCATCACCTGTGTTTGTAACTAAAGTTTTATTGGAACACAGCCACATTAATTCATTTACATATTGTCTGTGGCTGCCTGTGCACTACAACTGCAGAGCTAAGTAGCTGCAAGAGATATGATCCACAAAGCTGAAAATATTTACTATCTGGTCCTTGACAGAAAAGTCGCACTCCAGACTAAGTCAAATGACTACACAGGCATCACCCAGACAGAGAAACCACCACCCTCTTACTTGATCTAAAAGGCAACCATAAGACAATGTCCACTAGGATATAAACTTCCATTTTAAGAATTTTAATGCATGAGAAGTAACTCAGAAAAGGCTGGGTCTAACCTGGCCCTTACCTAAGAAATCCTAATTTAAAGAAATGAAGTTTTCTGTAATGTACTTTTAAGCCAAATAACAGGTCTTTGACACCCAAAGAATGGGAGGCAAGTGATAATCAATGAAATATATTAAATATGTACAGAAAACCAACTTCTTGTTTCAATATCCTCATAGAAAAAAAAACAGTCTTTTTTTTTTTTTGAGAAGCATGCAGTGGAAACCTCTATCTTGCATGTTAACTTGTATAACTCAATTGCTCAGAAGTATTTTTTAAATAGGTACCAGTTTAAAATTAAGTCAAAAAACCGTAAGATTATAATGAATGGTAGTCTATAAGAAAATATAAACAGATAAGACCAATTTTTAAAATTTAAGACACTTCAAAGATGCAAAATAATTTCAGAATTGATTCCTGGAAACTTGTAATTTTAATATTAAATACACTTTTGTTCTTATCTTTCCATAGATAAACTAAAAATAACAAAATATGGAAACAGAAATGCCCATCTTTGATTAAACTAAGTAGTTAATAGAATATCAGAAATAGTGAACATTATCATTTCCATAAATGCAAGAGCGTGTACATTTTCCGTACACTGAGTACTGTATTTTCTATTGATAAATTCTGACCACTTCTTCAGGCAATTCATGTACTCTAGCATTATCATTAAGGATGAAGGTTCTGGAACCATCGAGAAGAAAGGTCCCATCTTCACACAAGTTACTTAACTGCTGGGAGCCTCTATTTCATCTTTTGTAAGCTACAGATAATGCCTACTCACCTGAAGGGTGTATCAAGGGTCTATGTAAGCCAAGTTTGTAGAAAGCAGTCAGCACGGTGACAGGAAGGGTCCAAGAAGAAATGACAATTACTATGATATATTTTTACATATCTATGTACACATATTAATGAGCTCTTATTAGCTGTGTTCATTAAAGGTTTTCTCCATCCTGTGATGTGCTCTAAGATTTTGGAATACATGTCATTGTGCACATTCATGTTTATTATTAATATAATAACATTTATTACTATTATTATCATCAATTCAATCACATCTACTGTATCCCTGATGATGATTATGTTTCCTTTAATAATCATAAAACTCTCTTCCCTTCATCACAGGGTAAATAACCTATCACAGTGCTGTAAGTCTCCATCAGCACCCCAGGATGCCCCTGCTGACTTACCAGATCTGCTGCTTTAGCCAGATCAACTATCACGTTAATGTCACACCCACATTCAATAATGGTGAGTCTGCACTTTTTACCTGTAAGTGAAAAGATGAAAACTTTACTTTAAAAAGACCCTGAAAAAACTGTAACCATCAATGCTAATTTTCATTTTTGTAATTGCATCCAGTAAAACACCATATATGTTTATAGGAGTGTACCAGAAGTTCATTTTTATAAGCAAAAACTGGTAAAATAAAATAAATTCTATCCTGTTTTCCTTGCTGTGTTCTAAATTTAAATAATATCAAAAGTCTACCCAGATGAATAAAAGCGCTCAAACAGGGAAAATTCTGACTTGACAGGCTCCATGATAGCCATGATCTTGCTGTTCAGCTGCAGGCCAATGTCTTCACCTCTATCAAAACTTCCCGTATTCCCACTATAGCTACAAATATCCTCAAACATAATGTAACAGAATATTCATAACGATAATCATTTCTAAATTAAGGTTATAAGAAAATGGTCAAGAAAATATGGGCTGGGCGCAGTGGGAGGCCAAGGCAGGCAGATCCCTTGAGCCCAGGAGTTTTGAAACCAGCCTGAGCCACATGGGGAAACCCCATCTCCCCAAAAAAAACAAAAACAAAAAGGAGGACGGGCACAGTGCAGCAGGTCATGCCTGTAATCCCAGCAGTTTGGGAGGCCAAGGCAGGTGGATCACTTGAAGTCAGGAGTTCGGGATCAGCCTAGCCAACATGGTGAAACCTCATCTCTACTAAAAGTACAAACATCAGCCAGGCGTGGTGGTGCATGCCTGTAATGCCAGCTACTCAGGAGGCTGAGGCAGGAGAATTGCTTGAAGCCAGGAGACAGAGGTTGCAGTGAGCTGACATCGTGCCACTGCACTCCAGCCTGAGCAACAGAGCAAGATTCTGTCTCAAAAAAAAGGAGGGGGGTGAAGAAAAATTAGTCAGATATGGTGGCATACACTACTCAGGAGGCTAAGGTAGGAGGATTGCCTGAGCCTGGGAGGTTGAGGCTGCAGTGAGCTGTAATCACACCACTGCACTCCGGTCTGTGCCACAGTGTAAGACTCTGTCTCAAAAAAAAGGAAAAGAAAATATGGATGCTCCAAAGATAAAGAAAAGCCTCAATCCAACTGTGTTACTGCAATAACAAGAGACTTCAGAGTGCGCATTGCCATTCTACCACTGGAAGTTTATTTCATCTTCCCTCAAACTTGGAAAGGTCACCATCTCCCAAAGCAGACAATTCTTACAGGAAAAAGAGAAAAAGCGCATTTCCACCAGCATGTGGCTTCATAAAGGCAAGCACGTGCACCTGGCACATAGGAGGTACGTGCTCTCTGTTAAATGATGTGTTCACAGTGACCAGGCCTGCTAGGCCCTTCCAAGGAACATGCTTGGCAAAGCCATAGAGCAGTCAGGATAAGATACATATCACATCCTTACCTCTGGGAACTTACCCTTTTCTGAAGTTATAGCTAACTTAGTAAAAGTGTAAGAGAGGTAACATGATATGACAATATTTAACATGCTCCACTCAAGTAAACAACAAACACACGCATGTCCCTCAGATGACAACAGCCACGCCAACTCTGTGTCTGGCATCTTTTACCTGACACGATCGTCACAAGGCCTCTGATCTCGGTCAACTTCTACCAGGTGAAGTTCAGAATGAGGCATTATATCAAAGTGCTCTTTCCAACTTTGGAGGCCCCGTCACCACTGCCACTATTGATGGGGGCTCTAGTGGAGTTCTATCAACCACTGGAATATGATGTTTTTTGTCTTCAAATCCTGAGTCCTATTCATTTAAAAAAAAAAAAAAAGTAAACTCACTTTCAAAATAGAGTAAAAGGTATCAACCTTGTAAGTAGACTTTTTTTTAGTATACTTATAGATATGAGTACTTTAGTGTATTTTGTAGAGAGTACAACAGACAATATATAAATATAATTAACTTGTCAGTTATTAACTTGTTAATTTCTGGCCCCTATCCAAACAATTACTGTTTAATAAAGATGTAACAAGATGACTTCAATAGTATAGAGAGTTGAAAATTAAACACTTCTTAAATCTGACTGTTTTATGAGTGATTTTAATAATTTTTAAAAAATCAAAAAGTAAATACCAAAGCAGTGCATCATAACAGACAAGAGCAGAGGCTCTGGAGTTAAATTTGGCTCTCCTACTTACTGGTTATATGATTGGAGGGAACTCGTTTTCTTGACCTCAGTTTTCTTATCCATAAAATGAGGACAAGAATGATTCCTACTCCGGTGAGGCTGCTGGAAGGATTTAGTTGAATAACGTTTAAAGTACACTGCTAAGAATATCACAAGACTCACTAAATAAAGCTATGTTAGTATTAAATATTGTAATTTTTGTATTTTATATTACAACTACATAAAACATATCCAAGGGGGAAAGCACACTTATCACCATAGAAACAGTTTAAAGTTTAGGAACAAACAAATTCTGTAAATTCTTTTATCCTGGGCAAGAAACACCAAGCAGTGTGCAGATGCTGGAGGCAAGGCAGCTTCTATGGGAAAGGCTTCTCACATTTTAGTAAAAGTCACATACCATGCATCTCCTTGTCCTTTGGAGCTGGACTAGACTTGTGAATACAAATGTAACCTGTGAAAGGCTCCTACTATTTAAAAAGAATCAATGGAAGAAGCACCAGACTGCAGCTAAACACACCTGTGAAAGGATTGAGCCATCTGCACAGCGGACTGAACTGCAACAGCTTTGGGATTTCTCTTCGCAGCATCTTCTTCATCCCCTACCTGGAGATCCTGCAGATGCCACTTCTTTTTCTTTTCAGCTTTGGACCCACTATTTTTCTTTCTGTGTTTCTTCTAGTCTCCATAGTTGCCATTTGCCAATAACAAGTAACTAACCTACAAGGAAGAAGGTTGGGATAAGGAGGTGGGAGAAGCATTTACAATCCAGGCAATACCCAGAAAAAAAAAACAATAAATCTCATTTATTTCTTTATGAAGAGATGATGTATTTGTTCACCGAACAAGGGTAGAAACTGATTAATCATCCCCAATTTCTTTTCTCTCTGTTATGCTATAAATTAGATGACTTACTTCTGCTAAATTTACATTTCATAATTAAGTTACTTTTTATTCATCTTAAGTGTCAACATCAACAGCATGAATTTTTGCAAGGATGGAAATATTATATATCTGCACTTTTTGGTCATTTAGCCATTAGCCTCATGTGGTTACTTAAAATGTACTTAAGGAAACTGAAGAAAGTGAATTTTTAATTAATTTCATTCTAACTCTAAATAGTCACATGTGGCTACCATACTGGATGACTCAGACCTAGATAACAACTGGACTAATGAAGTGGTTTCCTAACTTAATCTACATTTTAATAAAAAATTATAAACATTTTTATAAACCTCCAATATGATTGAAGTATTACTTTTAGTACCTGTTGACTCTGTAAAACTCCTAAATGACAACTCATCTACATACATTTGAAAAATAGCAATATCTGTATGTGTGAGATATGACTGTTTCTAGATGACGCCTGGAGACCCCATGGACTTACAGAGACCCTTTCAGTGATTTCTGAGGTACCTGGGAATCTGTGGCCAATGAATTGGTAATCACTGAATTAGTGAGCTTTTTTAGGAAATCAGGCTCCATAAAATCTGCATAAAATCAACCGTCCTGGCTGCTTTTATGGGCTGGCATTGAGTATCTGCAGCTTTTCCAGGTGCATGCTACAAGCTGTATGTGGATCTATCATTCTGGGGTCTGGAGGATGGTGGCCCTCTTCTCATAGCTCCACTAGGCAGTATGCCAGTGGGGACTCTGTGTGGGGGCTTCCACCCCAAATTTCCCTTCCACACTGCCCTAGCAGAGATTCTCCATGAGGGCCGCACCCCTGCAGCAAACTTCTGCCTAGACAACCAGCTCTTTCCATACATCCTCTGAAATCTAGGCAGAGGTTCCCAAACCTCAATTCTTGGCTTCTGTGCACCCGCAGGCTCAACACCACATGGAAGCTGCCAAGACTTTGGGCTTGCACCCTCTGAAGCCATGGCCCGAGCTATACCTTGGCCCTCTTTAGCCACAACTGGAGCAGCTGGGATACAGGGCATTGAGCCCATAAGCTGCACATAGCAGTGGGGGCCTGAACCTGGCACAGGAAAGCATTTTCCCTCCTAGGCCTCCATGCTTGTGATGGGAGGGTCTGCTATGAAAGTCTCTGATGTACTCTGGAAACATTTTCCCTATTGTCTTGGTGATTGACATTCAGCACCTCATTGCTTGTGCAAGTTTCTCCAGCAGGCCTGAATTTCTCCCCAGAAAATGTTTTTTTTTTTTTCAATTGCATCATCAGGCTGCACATTTGCCAAACTTTTATGCTCTGCTTTCTCTTGAATGCTTTGCTGCTTAGAAATTTCTTCTACCAGATACTCTAAATTATCTCTTTCAAGTTCAAAGTTTCACAGATCTCTAGGGCAGGGGCAAACTGCCATCGGTCCCTTTGCTAAAGCATAACAAGAGTCACTTTTGCTTCAGTTTCCAAGAATTTCCTCATCTCCATCTGAGACCACCTCAGCCTGGACTTTATTGTCCATATCACTATCAGCCTTTTGGTCAAAGCCATGTAACAAGTCTCCAGAAAGTTTCAAACTTTCCCACATTGTCCTGTCTTCTGAAGGTCAACTTCTGCGGGATTTCAGGAGCCAGAGGAGATACACTGGACTATCTGAATTCTTGAGTTTTTCAATCTGCTTATATGATTAGACTACTCAACCTCTGGTAGAGATATCTCTCTGTCTTGCCTTCCTTACTGAGGCCACCTGCAAGACAGAGAAGGAAAGGGACCAGTGCAGCTACAGTGGAGGAGCCTTTGCTTAGGCTGATTGAGAAAGTCACTGCCAGAGTGAGCATTCGCTGGATGGCAGAGGCTGGCTGCTTCTTGTAGTGTGCCTCACCTCTGTACAACATGTCTACTGATGAGAAAAGACACATCCAGCCAAACACAGAGGAGCTGGGAAGGCTCATCTCTGCTTTCTCCTCACATCTGTCTTAGTTTGACTCTTCATTTTGAAGCCAATAGAAGTTCAGTCAACCTTGGCCAAGAGGGAGTTTTATTTTCACAGGTGGTAGCTCATTCATAATAACCTTGAAACACGAGTAAAAACAAAAACAAGGGTCAAAACAGGTCTGGTCCTCATGGACACTGAAGGTGGAGAGTGGTTCTAGATTCAAAGCAGCTCTAGGACCTAGTATGTAGTATCTGAGTTGGACCATCCTTCTGCTGCTCTCCCATTCATTTAGCCCCATTCTTCATGGCTACAACTATATGTCCTTTAACCAAATGACAATCTTTGTAGCCTCAATTTCTATCCTCCCATTACTTAGAATCCATAGTGGTTGTGACTATTTCTGGTGGTACATCTCAGTGTCTCATTTAATTAAGAAATAATAAAAATCATATGAAATGCCAAAAATTTCACTCTGCATTTTACCTCAAGTCAGTAGCAACATTTAAATTGGAATTTTAAAATCCTCAGGAAAGTAAGCTGTGTAATTTCTTTGAAAGATCTTAGCAGAAAACATCGTGCCCTGCTGTCACCTAGAGCAGAAGCTGAGGCTCCTTCAAGGTGCTCTGTGGGCCCTGTGGCTTGGGGGTGAGGGCTTTGGTGGCCTGAGCAGCACATTCAGAGAATGCTTACCCAAAGCAGGTTAGCAGAGTTGCATTCCAGACTGCAGACCCTAGCTTAGTATTGAGGTGCTAGAGCCCAAGGCAGTTGCTGAGACCAGCTCGGTTGGGTAAACCCTAACCCAGTGGTGCTAGAGGAATTAAAGACACACACAGAGAAATATAGAGGTGTGAAGTGGGAAATCAGGGGTCTCACAGCCTTCAGAACTGAGAGCCCCGAACAGAGATTTACCCACATATTTATTAACAGCCAACCAGTCATTAGTATTGTTTCTATAGATATTAAATTAAAGTATCCCTTATGGGAAATGAAGGGATGGGCTGCATTAAAGAAATAGGTTGGGCTAGTTAACTGCAGCAGGAACATACCCTTAAGGCACAGATCGCTCATGCTATTGTTTGTGGCTTAAGAATGCCTTTAAGTGGTTTTCCAACCTGGGTGGGCCAGGTGTTCCTTGCCCTCATTCCCGTAAACCCACAACCTTCCAGCTTGGGCATTAGGGCCATTATGAACATGTCACAGTGCTGCAGAGATTTTGTTTATGGCCAGTTTGGGGCCAGTTTATGGCCAGATTTTGGGGGGCTTGCTCCCAATAGCCATCATGAAAGGAACACTCTATTAAGGGGACTAAAGAGGGAAGAAGGTTCATTGAACTTTGATGTATAAGAGGGGTGGTGCCAGCTCCCTGGAATGTTCTTCCTAACTGGGCTAATCCTGTGAACTCCCCATCCCTGATATGCCAGCATGCAGCCTCAGAACTCCACACAGTTAATCCTAGATTTACAGTTCATACCATGTCAGGGAGCTACCCACCTCCCTTGAACCCCTACCATGTCTCAGATGATCTCAGATTGCTTCTGTAACGTGGTTGTGCTAAAATAGATTATCTCTAAAATCTGTGTTATTCGTAGGTCAGTAACTCATCCATAATATTATCTAAACTAGGCACAGTGGCTTGCACCTGTCATCCCAGCTACTCAGGAGGCTGAGGCAGGAGAATGGTGTAAACCCGGGAGGCGGAACTTGCAGTGAGCTGAGATCCAGCTACTGCACTCCAGCCTGGGTGACAGAGTGAGACTCCGTCTCAAAATAAATAAATAAATAAAATTGTCTGAGGGATGGGTAAAAGTAAAATAAATTAAGTTTAACTGTCATTTAAGTTTGAGAGAATGTCAACAATAGATTTGTTCCTATTAAAAATATTTTGACCAGCCATGGTGATGTGTGCCTGTAGTCTCAGCTACACAGGGGGCTGAGGGAGGAGGACAGCTTGAACCCAGGAGGTTGAGGCTGCATTGAGCCATGATTGTGCCACTGAACTCCAGCCTGGGCACTGTTGAAAAAAAAAAAAATTGCCATAGCATTTGGAAATAGCAGGGGCTTTGGATGTGGGCAGGCTTGGCCAAATCCAAGCTCTGTATTTCCTGGCTGTGTAACTTAACTTTTTTTATACTCTCTAATCCTCAGTTTCTACTTCTGTGGAAGAAGGGGTAGGTGCAACCTGACATTCATGATTATGGTGGAGAGTGATAGAAATACTGAATTTAGGTCACCAGCTTTGTACTAAACATTAGTAAACTCTTCAAGAAGTCATGTTGGTAAGGATTTGGACCAAAGAATTATTGTACAATTTAAAAAGTATTGTTCAAGAGAATATTAATAAAATTGCTGTTATGTTTTATTTACAAACTGATTGCATGTAAACACAATAAAATGTTTTATAACTATGCAGATGTTGATAACCCTGTCTACTGAATACACTATACTTAGCAATATGACAATGATCATAATATTACAGTAGACTTTGAGGATCACGTAGATAAGGTTGATATCACTTTTCAAATAGTTACATGCTTTAATACTCGCAATATGAGCATTTAGGTCCTATCATTGTCTTCATTTTACAGAGGGTGAAGTTGACACAGGCTAACTTTCCAAAGATTACCCAGCTCTCAGGAGGTAGAACTAGTGTTGAACTCAGGTCTTTCTGATGTGTGCACCAACTTGCTGGTCCACTCTGCTATTCTCTCCAGTCTTCTCCTCAGGCAGTTAAATGACTTGATCTTGTGCTCCCCTAGAAACTCCATGTTCCCTATATCTCTTTCTTGTAGGTTAAGACCAGTGGGTGTTGCTGCTGTGGAAAGAGACGCCCATGCAAGTGAGAAATGGGACAACTGTCCAGGAATTCACCAAGGTTGGGTCCCCTGCTGTCCAGCACCAGGGGAAGGTCCTCTGGTCCTTCAGCATTTTCTTCTTCTTTGAGTGTTGCTTCAGAAGTGCTGTTATTCCAAAGTTGCTGGTCATCTTTCTTTTAGTCAGGCAAACAATTTCCTTTGCTGCCTGTTCCATACAAGCCTTGGTTTTTGTGCTTCTGGGAGCAACAGGCTTCCTCCTCATAGCTGTGATGTCTCTGGATCAGTGCCTGACCATTTGCAAGCCTCTGCATGACCCCACCATCATGAGCCTGAGAACTTGCTTCCTCCTGCTCACTGCCTGCTTTGTCATGGACTTCACTCTCATCACTGGTCTCATGGTGAAGGTTTCCCAGTTGTCTTTCTGCGGACCCCATGTCATCCCTCACTTCTTCTGTGACCTCGGCCCTCTGATCCAACTCTCCTGTTCTGACACCAGATCTATTGAGATGTTGGCCTTTGGCTTCATTTTGTTCATTCTTTTTACTCCCTCATTATAACCACCACTGCATATGGTAACATAGTAGACATAATTGTATGGCTCCCATCAGCCAAGGAGTGGCAGAAAACTTTCTCCACCTGCTCCTCTCACCTCATTGTCCTCTCTCTAGTGTATGCAGCTATGCCTTCATATATGTGAAGCCAAAGTAAATGGACAGGTTAGACTCCAACAGAGAGGCTGCTCTTGTGAACACGATGGTGACCCCGCTGCTGAACCTGCTCATCTCCACTGTGTGGAACAAGCACGTCCACCAGGACCCAAGGGAGACTATGTGCAGAATGAGGATACCATGATCTTTTAAAAAGTGCATTGCATAGCCTTGGAACAGAAGGCTTTAGAGAACCATTTTTCCCCAGTCCAGTGGTGTGCGGTCAACAGAATTTCCAGTGGAGAGTCTCTAGTGGAGCTCACTTAACCTCTCTGCACGTCTCCAGCAAGGTGGAAACCTCTGTTTTCTCAAGGTCACATTTTGTTTGGTATGCATAACTATCTTCTCCCTCAGTATCCCATGTGTTGGTAACAATCTATTTTAATTATAAAATCACTTACTGAATTTTTATTCTTTCTCCTGATAAAACCCATGTGCTTGAATTTATCAAAATATATTCATTTACACTCTTTTCATTTCACTTCATCCCTAGCTATAAAAAGGATTCAGCAGAATTAATTACTATTCACCAAAATGCATTTAATAATTAAATGATGGAAGATTGTATATTGGGCCGTATATACTATGCAAGGGGTGAATGTATCAGGAGAGGAAGATATCAAACCACATTTGTGTGATTTCTTCCAAAAAATCAAGATAGGATCTAAGTTATTTGCTTACCTACTTCCTATTGTTAATGAAAATAACATAAACAATTAAGCATTTTTTTCTGGTGGACTTATGTTATCAACTACTTGGCTATTTTCTGATTGATAACCTATTTTAAAGATTACTTTTTTAATTATTTAATCCTTAACCATTATGTGCCTTTAGCTCCTATTTCCAGGTTAGAAATGCATCTGTTTTAACTTCAGAGGAAATACTTCCAAAAAGATTGATATCATTTTGTTGTTGTTGTTTTAATTTAAACTCTAAAGTTAGATAATCACAAGTAAAAATTGTTTCCATATGCTGATATTTATTTCTACTTAATATTTTAATAGATATAAAGGAGATTTCCTAAGAATGGTATTTTTTATTTTAATTTTTTATTTCCATAGGTTTTGGGGGAACAGGTGGTGTTTTGTTACACAGATAGATTCTTAGTGGTGATTTCTGAGATTTTGATGCACCCACCTCACCCATGCAGTGTACATTTTACCCAGTGTGTAGTCTTTTATCCCTCAACCCCTCTCACACTTCCCCCCAAGTACCCAAAGCCCATTGTGTCATTCTTATGCCTTTGTGTCCTCATAGCTCAGCTCCCACCTATGGGTGAGAACATACAATGTTTGGTTTTTCATTCCTGAGTTACTTCACTTAGAATAATGGTCTCCAATCACACCCAGGTAGCTGGGAATGCCATTATTTCATTAGCTTTTTATGGCTGAGCAGTATCCCATGGTATATATGTAACACATCTTTTTATTCACTTGCTGATTGATGGGCATTTGGGCAGATTCTATATTTTTGCAGTTACGAATTGTGCTGCTATCAACATGAGTATGCAAGTGTGTTTTTCATACAATGACTTCTTTTTCTTTGGGTAGATACCCAGTAGTGGGATTGCTGGATCAAATGCTAGATGTACTTGTAGTTCTTTAAGGAATCTCCACACTGCTTTCCACAGTGGTTGTACTAATTTACATTTCCCCAGCAGTATAAAAATGTTCCCTTTTCACCACATCCACACCAGCATCTATTTTTTTTTAATTTTTTTGGTTAGTGCCACTCTTGCAGGAGTAAGGTGGTTTTGATTTGCATTTCCCTGATCATTGGTGATGTCAAGCATTTTTCATATATTTGTTGGTCATTTGCGTATCTTCTTTTGAGAATTGTCTATGCATGTCCTTAGCCCACTTTTTGATGAGATCGTTTGTTTGTTTTCTTGTTGATTTGATTGAGTTGCTTGTAGATTCTGGATATTAGTCTTTCGTTGGATGCTTAGTTTGTGAAGATTTTCTCCCACTCTGTGTGTTGTCTTTTTACTGATTATTTCTTTTGCTGTGCAGAAGCTTTTTAGTTTAAGTCCCATCAATTTATCTTTGTTTTTGTTGCATTTGCTTTTGAGTTCTTGCTCGTAAAGTGTTTGCCTAAGCCAATGTCTCGAAGGGTTTTTCTGATGTTACCTTCTAGGATTTTTATGGTTTCAGATCTTAAATTTAAGTCTTTGATCCATTTTGAGTTGATATTTGTATAAGGTGAGAGATGAGGATCCAGTTTCATTCATCTACATGTGGCTTGCCAATTATCCTAGCACAGTTTGTTGAATAGAGTGTTCTTTCCCCACTTTATGTTTTTGTTTGTTTTGTAGACGATTACTTGGCTGTAATTATTTGGCTTTATTTCTGTGTTCTCTATTCTGTTCCATTGGTCTATGTGCCTGTTTTTATACCAGTACCAAGCTGTTTGGGTGACTATGGCCTTATAGTATAGTTTGAAGTCAGGTAATGCAATGCCTCCAGATTTGTTCTTTTTGCTTAGTCTTGCTTTGGCTATATGGGCTGTTTTTTCGTTCCATATGAATTTCAGGATTGCTTTTTCTAGTTCTGTGAAGGATGATGGTGTTATCGTGATGGGAATTGCATTGAATTTGTAGATTGCTTTTGGCAGTGTGGTCATTTTGGCAATATTAATTCTACCCATCCATGAGCATGGGATGTGTTTCCATCTGTTTGTGTCATCTGTGATTTCTTTTAGCAGTGCTTCGTAGTTATCCTTGTAGAGGTTTTTCACCTCCTTGGTTAGGTATATTCCTAAGTATTTTATTTTTTTCACAGCTACTGTAAAAGGAGTTTACTTCTTGATTTGCTTATCCACCTGGTTGCTGTTGGTGTATAGCAATGCTACTGATATGTGTACATTAATTTTATATTCTGAAACTTTACCGATTTCATTTATCAGTTCTCAAAGCTTTTTGGATAAGTCTTTAGGATTTTCTAGATATACAATCATATCATCAGCAAACAGCAACAGTTTAACTTCCTCTTTACCAATTTGAATGTCCTTTATTTCCTTCTCTTTTCTGATTGCTCTGGCTAGGACTGGAGTACAATGTTGAATAGAAATGGTGAGAGTGGGCATCCTTGTCTTGTTCCAGTTCTTAGGGAGAATGCTTTCAACTTTCCTCCATTCAGTATAATGTTGGTTGTGGGTTTGTCATAGATGGCTTTTATTACCAAAGGTATGTCCCTTCTATGTCAATTTTGCTGAAGGTTTTAATTATGAAAGGATACTGGGTTTTGTCAATTTTTTTTTTCTGCATCTATTGAGATGATCATGCAATTTTTGTTTCTAATCCTCTTTATGTAGTGTATCACATTTATTGACTTGCATATGTTAAGTCAGCCCTGCATCCCTGGTATGAAACCCACTGGACCATGGTGGATTATTTTTTCGATAGGCTGTTGGATTTTATTAGCTAGTATTTTGTTGATGATTTTTCATCTATGTTCATCAAGGATATTGGTCTGTAGTTTTCTTTTCTTGTTATGTCCCTTCTTGATTTTGGTATTAGGGTGATACTGGCTTCATAGAATGATTTAGGGAGAATTTCTTCTTTCTCTATCTTTTAGAATAGTGTCAATAGGATTGGTACCAATTCTTCTTTGAATATCTGATAGAACTCAGCTGTGAATCTCTCTGCTTCTGGGTTTTCTTTTTGTTGGCAATTTTTAAATTACCATTTAAATCTCGCTACTTGTTATTGGTCTGTTCAGAGTTTCTATTTCTTCCTGGTTTAATTTAGGGGTGTTTTATATTTCCAGGAATTTATCCATCTCCTCTAGGTTTTTTAGTTGGTGCACACAAAGGTGTTCATAGTAGCCTTGAGTGATCTTTTGTATTTCTATGGTATCGATTGTAATATGTCGTGTAGTTTTTAATTGAGGTTATGTGGATGTTCTCTCTTTTCTTGGTAAATCTTGCTAATGATCTATCAATTTTGGTTTGTTGTTTTTTTCAGATAATCAGCTTTTTGTTTCATTTTTCTTTTGTAAATTTTTTGTTTCAATTTCATTTAGTTCTGCTCTAATCTTTGTTATTTCTTTCCTTCTGCTGGGTTTGGGTTTCATTTGTTCTCGTTTCTCTTGTTCCTTAAGGTGTGACCTTAGATTGTCTATTTGTGCTCTGTCAGACTTTTTGACCTAGGCATTCAATGCTATGAACTTTCCTCTTAACCCTACTTTTGCTGTACCCCAGAAGTTTTGGTAGGTTGTGTCACTATTACCATTCAGTTCAAAGAATTTTTTTAATTTTCATCTTGATTTCATTGTTGACCCAATGATCATTCAGGAGCAGGTTACTTAATTACCATGTATTTGCATGGTTTTGAGGGTTTCCTTTGGAGTTGATTTCCAATTTTATTACACTGCAGTCTGAGAGAGTACTTGATATAATTTCAACTTTCTTAAGTTTATTGAGACTTGTTTTGTGACCTATCATATGGTCTGTCTTGGAGAATGTTCCTTGTCCTGATGAATAGAATGTATAGTCTGCAGCTGTTGAGTAGAATATTCTATAAATATCTGTTAAGTTCATTTGTTCTAGATTATAGTTTAAGTCCATTGTTTCTTTGTTTACTTCTGTCTTGATGACCTGTCTAGTGCTGTCAGTGGAGTATTGAAGTCCCCTACTATTATTGTATTGCTAATTTCTTAGGTCTAATAGTAACTGTTTTATAAATTTGGGAGCTCTGGTGTTAGGTGCACATATATTTTCCTGCTGGACTATTCACTATATAAGGTCCCTCTTTGTTGTTGTTTGTTGTTTTTTCATTTGTTTTTTGTTTTGTTTTTGAGATGGAGTCTCACTTTGTCACCCAGGCTGGAATGTAGTGGCCCAGTGTCGGCTCACTACAACCTCTGCTTCCCGCGTTCAAGAGGTTCTCCTGCCTCAGCCTCCCAAATAGCTGGGACTATAGGTGCGTGCCACCATTCCTGGCTAATTATTTGTATTTTTAGTAGAAATGGGGTTTCACTGAGTTAGCCAGGACAGTCTCGATCTCCTGACCTCATGATCCACCTGCCTCGGCCTCTCAAAGTACTGGGATTACAGGCATAAGCCACTGCCCAGTCTCTTTGTTGTTTTTAACTGTTGTTGCTTTTTTGTATGTGATATAAGAATAGCTACTATTGCTTGCTTTTGGTGTCCATTTGCATGGAATATCTTTTCCCATCCCTTTACCTTGAGTTTATATAAATCCTTATGTGTTAGGAAAGTCTCTTGAAGACAGTAGACGCTTGGTTTGTAAAATTCTTATCCATTCTGCTATTCTGTATCTCTTAAGTGGAGCATGCAGGCCATTTACATTCAGCCTTAGTATTGAGAAGTGAGGTATTCCCTTTATTGTGCTAGTTATTTCCTGAATACCTTGTTGTTCTTGGTGAGTTTATTATTGTGTTATTGTTTTGTAGGTCCCATTGTGTCTGGAATTGGTGGGTTCTTGGTCTCACTGACTTCAAGAATGAAGCCATGGATCCTCACGGTGAGTGTTACAGCTCTTTTTTTTTTTTTTTTTTTTTTTTTTTTTTTTTTTTTGAGACGGAGTCTCGCTCTGTCACCCAGGCTGGAGTGCAGTGGCCGGATCTCAGCTCACTGCAAGCTCCGCCTCCCGGGTTCACGTCATTCTCCTGCCTCAGCCTCCCGAGTAGCTGGGACTACAGGCGCCCGCCACCTCGCCCGGCTAGTTTTTTTTTGTATTTTTTAGTAGAGACGGGGTTTCACCGTGTTAGCCAGGATGGTCTCGATCTCCTGACCTCGTGATCCACCCGTCTCGGCCTCCCAAAGTGCTGGGATTACAGGCTTGAGCCACCGCACCCGGCCTTGTTACAGCTCTTAAAGATGGTGTGTCCGGAGTTTGTTCCGTCAGACATTCAGATGTATCTGGAGCTTCTTCCTTCTGGTGGGTTCATGATCTCGCTGTCAGGAGAGAAGACACAGACCTTCGTGGTGAGTGTTACAGCTCTTAAAGGCAGCACGTCTGGAGTTGTTCGTTCTTCCCGTGGGTTCATGGTCTCGTTGGCTTCAGGAGTGAAGCTGCAGACCTTTGCGGTGAGTGTTACAGCTCATAAAGGCAGCATGGACCCAAAGAGCGAGCTACAGCAAGATTTATCACAAAGAACAAGAACAAAGCTTCCACAGCCTGGAATAGGAACCCAGTGGGTTGCCATGGTTGGCTTCGGCAGCCTGCTTTTATTCCCTTATCTGACCCCACCCACATCCTGTTGATTGGTCAATTTTACAGAGAGCTGATTGGTCCGTTTTAACAGAGTGCTGATTGGTGCATTTACAATCCTTGAGCTAGACACAGAGTGCTAGACAGACAAGTTCTCCAAGTCCCCACGAGGTTAGCTAGACACAGAGTTAGCTAGATACAGAGTACTGATTGGTGTATTTACAAACCTTGAACTAGATGCAGAGTACTGATTGATGTATTTACAAACCCTGAGCTAGACACAGAGTGCTGATTGGTGTGTTTACAATCCTTGTGCTAGACACAGAGTGCTAGACGGAAAAGTTCTCCAAGTCCCCACTAGGTTAGCTAGACACAGAGTTAGCTAGATACAGAGTACCAGTTGGTGTATTTACAAACCTTGAGCTAGACACAGAGTACTGATTGGTGTATTTACAAATCTTGAGCTAGACACAGAGTGCTGATTGGTGTAGTTACGATTCTCTAGGTAGACATAAAAGTTCTCCAAGTCCCCACCAGATTAGCTAGATACAGAGTGCTGATTGGTGCACATACAATCCTCCAGCTAGATATAAAAGTTCTGCAAGTCTCCATCCAGCTCAGGAGCCCAGCTGGCTTCACCTAGTGGATCCTGCACCAGGGCTGCAGGTGGAGCAGCCCGCCAGTCCCCAGCTAATCCTGCACTCCTTAGCCCTTGGGCTGTGGGTGGAACCTGGTGCCATGGAGCAGGGGGCAGCACCCCTCAGGGAGGCTTCAGCCACGTGGGAGCCCAGGGCCAGTGAGGGAGCTCAGACATGGCCTGCTGCAAGTCCGGAGCCCTGCCCCGTGGGGAGGCAGCTAAGGCCCGGCCAGAATTTGAGTGCAGCATGAGTGCAGCGCTGGCGGGCCAGCACTGCTGGGGGACCCCGCACAACCTCGGCAGCTGCTGGTCCAGGTGCTAAGCCCCTCACTGCCCTGGGACAGGGGCGCAGGCCTGCTGCTCCGTGTGTGGCCCTGGAGCCTTTCCCTCCACACCTCCTGGCAAGCAGAGGGAGGCAGCTCCGGCCTCAGCCAGCCCAGAGAGGGGCTCCCACGGTGCAGTGGCAGGCTGAAGGGCTCCTCAAGTGCCACCAGAGTGGACACCGAGGCAGAGAAGGCATCAAGAGTGAGGGCTGCTAGTGCATTGTCACCTCTCACCGTGAGATTTATGCCTTAAGGAAGTTCTATTTTGGTGTGTTTCAAGGATTTGTTTCAAGACTTAGAGTTCCTTTTAGCAATTCTTGTAATGCTAGCTTGGTAGTGGCGAATTCTCTCAGCATTTATTTGTCTGAAAAACACTACATCTTTCCTTGATTTATGAAGCTTAGTTTCACTGGATTCAAAATTCTTGGCTGGTACTTGTATAAGGAAGCTAAAGATAGGACATCAATCCCTTTTAGTTGGTAGGGCTTCTGCTGAGAAATCTGATGTTAATCTGATAGGTTTTCCTTTATAGGTTACCTGATGCTTTTGCCTCACAGCTCTTAAGATTCTTTCCTTTGTCTTAACTTTAGATACCTGTTGACTATGCGCCTAGATGATGGTCTTTTTGCAATTAATTTCTCGGGTGTTCTTTGAGCTTCTTGTGTTTGGATGTCTAGATCTCTAGCAAGGCCAGGGAAATTTCTCTAAATTATTCCCTCAAATATATTTTCCAAACTTTAGATTTCTCTTCTTCCTTGGGAACACACATCATTCTTAGGTTTGATTGTTTAACATAATCCCAAACTTCCTGGAGATGCTGTTCATTTTTAAAATTATTTTTTCTTTATGGGTTAATTTGAAAGTCTTATCTTCAAGATCTGAAGTTCTTTCTTCTACCTGTTTGATTCTATTGTTGAGACTTTCCAGTGTATGTTGCACTCTCTAAGTGTGTCCTTCATTTCCAGAAGCAGTGATTGTTTTTTATTTATCCTCTTTATTTCTCTGGAGATTTTTCTGTCTCTATCCTGTAACATGGTTTGTTTGTTTGTTTGTTTGTTTGTGACAGAATCTTGCACTGTTTCCCAGGCTGGAGTGCAAGGGCACGATCTCTGCTCACTTCAAGCACCGCCTCTCAGGTTCACACCATTCTCCTGCGTCAGCCTCGTGAGTAGCTGGGACTATAGGTGGCCCACCACCTCTCCCAGCTAATTTTTTGTATTTTTAGTAGAGACAGGATTTAACAGTGTTATCCAGGATGGTCTTGATCTCCTGACCTCGTGATCCACCCACCTCGACCTCTCAAAGTGCTGGAATTACAGGCATGAGCCACCGTGCCAGGCCCCTGTAACATGTTTTTTATTTGTTTATGTTGGCATTCGTCTTTCCCTGGTTGATCTTCTGAATTCCTTTTTTGGCAATTCAGAGATTTTTTTTTCTTGGTTTGGAACCATTGCTGGTGAGCTAGTGTGGTCTTTTGGTAGTGTTAAAGAACCTTATTTTATCAGATTACCAGAATTGTTTATCTGGTTCCTTCTCATTTGGGTAGACTACATCAAAGGGAAGATCTGGGACACAGGGCTGCTGTTCAGATTCTTTTGTCCTACAAGGGTGTTCCCTTGATGTGCTCCTCTCCCTTTTCCCCTAGGAATGGGACTTCCTGTAAGCCAAACTCCAGTGATTGTTATTTATCTTCTGGGTCTAGCCACCCAGCGAGGCTAGCAGGTTCTGGACTCCTACTGGGGTGTGTCTGCAAAGGGTTCTGTGATGTGATCGTCTTCAAGTCTCTTAGCCATGGGTACCAGCACCTGCTCCAGTGGAGGCAGCAGGGAAGTGGGGTGGACTCTGTGTGGGACCTTGGTTATAGTTTTGTTTAGTGCTATAGTTTTGTATTTTTTGGCCTGCAGCCAAGAGATGTCACTTTCAACAGAGCATCAACTGCAGCAGTAAAGGGAGGATACAAGCCGCCCTAGGGTCACCTAGATAAATATTCAGGTTTCTCAGGTGGAAGGTGGAGCCACAGAGCTCCCAAAATAGTATGTCCTTTGTCTTCAGCTACCAGGGAGGATAGAGAAAGACCATCAGGTGGGGGCAGAGTTAGGCGTGTCTGAGCTCAGAATCTCCTTGTGTTGGGCTTGCTGCAGCTTCTGTGGGGAATTGGGGGTGTGGTTTTCAGGCCAATGGAGTTCCATTCCCAGGGGAATTATGGGTGTTTCTGCTATGTCATACAGGTCGCTAGGGAACTGGGGGAAAGTCAGCAGTGACAGGCCTTACCCAGCTCCCACGCCGCCCAAAAGGCCAGTCTTACTCCCAAGGTGTCCCCACAAATAGCACTGAATTTACATCCAGGCAACTGGTGAGCAGGGCTGAGATCTTGCCCCAGACGACCTCCCTGCTGAGAAAGTAAGCAGGGCTTTCGGGTTTCGTGCCTCCCCACTTGCCCATGGTTTCTGTGCTACTATCCGCACTCCCTGTTCACCCCTCTCCTACATTCTGTCCAAGAAACTTCAAATTCAGTTGAAACTGTTACTAAGTTTAGCTGGAAGTTTCTTTCTCCCTGTGATCTTTCCCCAGTTCACTGGCAGCCCTTCCCAAGGACCCCTGTGAGACAAAGTCAGGAATGGTTTCCCTGGGGACTGAGAGTGCCCACAGGGCCCTTCCCACTGCTTTCTCTACCCCTATATTTCACTCAGCTCTCTAAATTCATCTCAGTTCCAAGTAAGGTTAAATCTTTCTCTTGTGAACTGGACCTTCAGCTTCTCCAGTGATGATGTGTGTTTGGGGGGGCAGTCGTTCGCCCTCATACTTTGGGCATTCACAGTTTTTTGGCTGTCTCACAGGGCCTGCAGGGGTAAACCACTTCCTTCAAAGGGTCCATGGATTGTCTTGTCTTTCCTGGTATGTTCCTGTGGTAGTTCTTGGAGCAACAGCTCACAATGTGAGTCTCCACAAGCTGCTCTGTGCATCTGAGTGGGAGCTGCAAGTTAGTCCTGCTTCCCATCTGCCATTTGTTTTTCCTCTCCCATAGATAAGTGTTTGTTTGTTTGTTTTTGTTTTTATCAAATGGATGTTTAATTTTTTAATTGTAATGAAACAAAAATAGTAATACCAAATGCTACCAAGAATGTGAAGAAACTGAATCACTCATGCATTGCTGGTGGAAATGTAAATTGTTGCAGCCACTTTGGAAGACAGCTTGTCATTTTTTAATAAAACTAAACATTCAACTACCATACAACTCAGCAATTGAATTCTTAGGCGTTTATCCAAGAGAAACAAAATCTTATGTTCATACAAAGACCTGTATGTAAATGCTTAGAGATTTATTTATAATAGCTAACTACTCAAAATAGCCCATATATCTTCAATGGGTAAATTATTAAACAAAATATGGTCCATACATACAATGGAATAATATTCAGCTGTTAAAAAGGAGTGAACTATTGACACATGCAACTGTAACAGCCCAAGGAGGGTTTTTTGTTTTGTTTTTGCCTGGTGTGCAAATAAAGACCACAGTATTGTAGTAAAGAGAGAGTTTAATAAACTTGAGACCAGTCACACAATGTGGAAGTTGGAGTTAGTACTCAAATTAGTCTCATCCAAAACTCCTAGGTTAGGAGTTTTCAAAAGCAGTTTGGGGGAAGGGATGGCAGTAGCTAGGCTTGCTGCTGATTGATTGGAGCAGAGATGAAATCACAGGGGGTCAAAGCCATTTTCCTGCATGCTAAATTGCTAAATTGCTTCTAGGTGGGGTCACAGGTGCAGGGTTGGTGGGTCCAGGTGGAGTAATGGGGTCCAGGTAAAGCTGTGGAGTTTCAGACACGTTAAAAAAAAAAACAAAAAACAAAACAAAACCTGAAAATGTATCTTGAAAGGTCAATCTACAACAATGGTGTAATCTGAAGGAACGGCTGGCAACTTATGTCTATACCTTAAACAGATTCAGGTTCCTCTCCACCCCCTAGCCTGATGACTTTTCATTAGCTTTATAGAGATGGTTGAGTTTGGGGAAAGGGCTATTACTACTTAAACTATAAATGTCTTTCAAAGTCAGCTTGGCCCAAAAGCCCAGGAATAATTAAGGGAAAGGCAAGATGAAGGGTGGGTTAGCTTGCTCACTGTTATTTTTTTTCACTGATATAATTTTTGCAAAGGTAGTTTCACAACAACTTGGAAGAATCTCCAGAGAATTGCATTATGTGAAAAAAGCCAACCCGAATGACTACATCTTATGTAGTTATATGTATACATATATATACCCCCACACGTATACATATACATATATGTATATGTATATTTCTTAAAATGGAAAAGTTCTAGAAATGGAGAATGGATTAGCAGTTGCAGCAGGAGGGAACTGGATGTGGATATAAAAGATCAACAAGAGGGATCTTTGTGGTGATGGGAATGTTCTGTATCTTGACCTTCTCAGTGTCAATATCCTGGCTGTGATATTATATTTTATAAGATGTTACCATTGTGGGAAACAGGGTAAAGGGGACAGGGATTTCTCTGTATTATTTCTTAAAACTGCATGTGAATCTACAGTTATCCCAAAATAAACAGTTTAATTTTTTTTAAAGAATTTCTCTCTGGATTTGTTTTCTTTCAGTGCAAATTAAGGAAAGCCCACCCTCTGGGAGCCACACTTTGCTCACTGGGATACTGGTTATGACTTAGGCTCAGAATTCCATCTTGCTAGAACGGCCGAATCTTCTTCCCTTATGGGTTCTTATGGTCACTTCTTCCAGCTGGATTGTGGGTTTACTAGAATGTGGCTCAGAGTTCTGACATCCAGAGATGAAGGTTCCCATTGTCAGCACTCTCAGAAATTCCCTATTTTTAGGAAGTTTTAAAATTATCTAGCTTCTTTTTTGGAAACATGAGAGACACAGACATACCTGTCTTTAACAGACCATAACCCCTAGAGTAGCTTATAGTCAAGCCTTCTCAGACATAACAACCTAAATCACTCAATACTCTTTGAAAGTCTAGAATGCTTTCTGAGGGCTGAGGTCACAGAAAAAGTAAGGGATGATGTGGGGTCCACAGGAAGACAACTGGGAAACCTTCACCACCAGGCCGGTGATGACAGTGAAGCCCACAGCAGAGCAGGCAGTAACCAGGGGGAAGCAAGTCCTTAGCCTCATGATGGTGGGGTAATGCAGAGGCTTGCAAATAGCCACTACATCACAGCTATGAGGAGCAGGCTGCTGCTTCCAGAAATACAATGGCAAAGACTTGTATGAAACAGGCAGCAAAGGAAATCATTTACCTGCCTAAAAGAAAGATGACGAGCAACTAAGGAATAATTGCAGTTATAAAGCAGCATTCACAGAAGGAGAAACTGCTGAGTAAAATATACATAGGTGTCTGGAGGTGATGGTCAGCCAGGTGATGGTGATTATGAGTGTGTTTCCCATGATGGAGGTCAGGTATGCCAGCAGGTGCACCAGGAAGAGGACATACCCTAGGGGCTGGATGGCAGGAAACCCCTCCAGGATAAATTCCTGGACTACTGTCCCATTTCTCATGTCCATCTTTATCTCCATGTCTCCATCTGTCACCAACACTTTTTGATCTGCTAGGTGGAAAATTTCACTGAAGACCAAATAATTTAATTGATGGCCATATTAAAAACAAAACAAAACAAAAAAACACTGCTTACAGTTGCTATTCTGAATGAGAAATCATTTTCTATTTTCAGAACCATTTCATTATAAATTATTGTGAACATTTTGCATTGTTGGATTACAAACATTGAAGGTTTATTTTTTGGTCTTGTTTTGGAGAATAATTTTTATGTGCAATTTAAGTTTTCCAAACAATAACATCTTTGAATAATACTCCATAAGGTGAACAATGTAAAATAAAAATTATTATTTTTCTCAGACAGGTAACAATGAAGACTGTCACCCCCCAGATAATATTCTTTCATGAGATCCCAGTTTTAATTTTGACACTTCAGATATGACGTGTGTGCTATAAAGTCCTCCTATGCATTCACTTTGGCCCTCTGAATATAGAGAACATGAAAAAGCCGTGTTCCTATTACCATGTTCCAACCCAGTTATTTTCCTGAAGTTCATTTAGCTTGAGTTCTTTACCCAAGACCCTAGAGTGAGCCTTAAAACTCACTATCATAGCATCTCATAACTACCCAGTCCATGGATTTAAAAGAAACTGTGTCTAAAGATGGGGAAAAATGGTTACATAACTTTGTTGTTCAGACTCAATGGATAGGCATGTAACAGGTGAATCAGTATTCTTCTCATTCTATCAAACTAGCAGAATGGAAGTGTTTCCTTCTGCTGTTAGTCATAAATTACTCTTCAATGCTCCTTATTCTGGGCATATTATTATTACATTGGAAGATTCCGGTGGGAGTGGAATTGTGTCTGGATGCCCACTGCAATCACTAGAAGAACATTAGTTTTTTAAAAAGCCAAAGTCCAGCTAGAAACTGGATGAACTGATATACAATCTTTGGGAAGGAATCTGGGCATCTGCTGGAAATTAGTCCTCTAGTGGATAAGATACCATAATTAAATTGTATTTGATTTAATTGTTTGATTTGTCCAAACCCATTGCTTCAACTTATCTCTTAGACCAGCCTCTGGTTTAAATATTTAACCTATTAGATTGCAAATCATCCCTATGGCCAAGTACTCACCAAGAAGCAGTGCATAGGAAATAGAACTTCTGTGATTATATGCTTCTGTTTTCTTCAGCAAGCCAGGACCTTTCTCCTAGGCTAATGGAAACAAAAAAGAAAAAGTTAGACCTACAAAAAGTCAATCGATGCCTTATGTTAAATCAATAGGCAATTGTTAAGGCCAGTTATTTTCAATGAAGACAGAGATTTCCAAACCCTGGAGGAGTAAGAGTCATAGTTTTTCCCTATGGCAATCTGGCTAATAAATCCTAGACATTAAGATAATAAAAATGCCCCAAATTTTCATTAGCATTTGCTGGTGTAACTACATAGAATTCTTGAACATAGTCTTATTCATTCTATGGGACATGATAACACAATCCACCATGATTAATGTCAGATTTGGTTGGATGTGTATCCATCCCAAAACAGACCCGAAAAGGAGACCACAAAGGCCAAATTAACTTGCTTATAGACCCTGTTAGCCACTTTCCCCACAACCAGTTGCTCCTCACCTTGCTAAGTAGGTAAGCATCACTGCAGTCATAAATGAAAATACATTTAAATTCCCGCTGGTAGCACAGGATTACTTGCTATCACCAATGAAGGCACACAAGGTCCGGAAGGACAAAGCCCTGGAACATTCACCTGTCATCAGTGGAGTGTGAAAAAGGAAGCAGGAACTAAAATCACAACAGATACCCAGGGGATATTTAATTGTTCACTGTCTAAAATGAGAAATTTCAGCAGAAAAATATTGCAATTGCCATTTCACTGCATATAGTAACATACTGTCATCATTCTCAATAGTCAACATGGTCCTCTGTGAAAGTCTTCAGAGGTAGATTTGGCATGCCTGTTTCAGGGTTATAAAATTTGTAAGATACTCAGTTACATATGTTAAGAAAGAGCAGCTTAAGCAACAGAAATACTTTTTTATGATTAAATTGTCTTTGCTTTTTCCCCTATTTTCCCCAATTTTTTTTTTCTTTCTAATGTGGTATTTTCTTTATGGAGGTCTAATTTACATACTGTAAAATGCACAAATCTTAACTGTAAAGGTTGATAATTTTTTACTTAAGTAAACAGCCGTGTAACCACTACTCAAATTATAAAACATTCCCATTTCACTGTAAATTTCCTCTGGCCCTACCCAGTCAATAGCCCACACCAAAAGAAAACAATTCTTTTTATTTGTATAATCAAAAATTTCTTTTGTGTGCTCTTGAATGGAATACAGTATGTGTTTCTTTCTTCTCTCACTTATTTTGTTTTCTCAACATGTTTCCAACATGGATTATGGTACAGTGAGACCCCCTCCACTCCATGCCCAGAAAGAGATCAATGCTTAGGCTCACCTCAATCCACATACATAGAACTTGGAGCCAGGAAGGTTTCCCACCTCCATGCCTAGACACACCTCTGAGTGCCTGGTGGCTACACATTTGATTCTCCTTTGGCGCTGGTTCTTGTGCCTGTCATTAGGAGACCTGCAGGCAGACCTACCTCTTCTGGGATAGTCTCCATTTCCACAACCAAGTAAATAAAGAATAAGTTGCCAATCTTGAGCATTTTGAAAAGGTTAGTGCTTCTTAGCAAACTTCCTTTTTCAGGGACTTTCTGGTAGTAGGACTATTACTTGACCTTTCTTGAAAGTCAGTACCCAAATATTTTATTTTAAATAGATTCACATTAACCAACATGAATTTTCAGATTCTTTAGAGTTAGCATAAGTAAAAATTGTCACTGAAATTTTGATAGGGATTTCACTGAATCACTTTTGGTAGTATGAGTATTTTAACAATACTAATTCTTCCAATCCATGAACTTGGGATATATTTATATATATTTGTGTCTTCTTCAAATTCTTACACCAATGTTTTATCATCCTCCATGTACAGAACTTTCACCTCCTTGGTTAAATTTATTCCTAAATATTTTTATGATATAGTAAATGAGATTGTTTTCTTGGTTCCTTTGTTGGACAGTTTGTTGTTTATGTGTAGAAATGATACAGATTTCTCTAGTATTTATCAATTTCTTCTAGGTTATTCTGCAACTTTACTGAATTCATTTATTAGTTCTAATAGTTTTTATGAAGTGCTTAGAGTTTTCTATATATAAGATTATGTCATCTGCAAATAAAGACAATTTAACTTCTTCCTTTTCAATTTGGATGCCTTTTATTTTGGTGTCTTGCATAATAGCTTTGGGTAGTACTTCCAGAACTGTATCGAATATAAGTGGTAAGAGTGGGCATCGTTTTCTTGTTTCTGATCTTAGAAACTTTCAACTTTTCACTACTGAGCCCAATGTTAACTGTGTGTTTGTTATATATAGTTTTTATTGTACTGAGTTTTGTTCCTTCTATAACTAATTTGTGAAAGTTTTTATCATGAAAGAATGCTGTAAAAAAGAATTTTGTCAAATGCTTTTTTCTGTATTTGAAAGGATCACGCCTTTTTTTCTTTTGTTCTCTTAATGTGATATATCACATTTATGGATTTGTGTTTGTCACATCATACTTAAATTCCTGGGATAAATCTCATTTGATCATGGTGAATGATCCTTTTGATGTTCTATTAAATTCAGTTTGCTAATAAAAGTATTTTTGCATCTATGTTCATTAGGGATATTGGCTGATAATTTTCTTTTCTTGTAGGGCTCTTGTCTGGTTTTGCATTAGAGTAATGCTGGACTCATAAAATGGATTTGGAAGTCTTCCCTCCTATTTGACATTTTTGGAGGAGTTTGAGAAATAACAATATCAGTTCTTCTTTACATATTTGGTACTATTTATCAGTAAAGCCATCTGTTCCTGATTTTCTTTGTAGGAAGGTTTTGATTACTAATTGAATCTTCTTACTACTTATTGTCTATCCATATTTCTGTTTCTTCATGATTCATTCGTAATAAACTACATGTTTCTAGACATTTATCTATTTCTTCTAGGTTATCCAATTTGTTTGCATATAATGTTCATAATCCTCTCTTATTATTCTTTGTATTTCTGTGGCATCACTTGTAATGTCTCCTTTTGCATTTCTGATTTTCTTTATTTGAATGTTCACTCTTTTTTGTTAGTCTAGCTAAATTTTTTTTTATTTTTGTCATTTCACAAAACCAACTCATATCTTTTTTAAGTTTGTTAATCTTTTCTATTGTGTTTCTAGTCTCTGCTTCATTTATTTCTGCCTCAATATATTTTAAATTTCCCTTTCTATTTCTTATTTATCTGCTTCAGACTAATATACATTCTGTGGTTGGTGAATGGAATGTTCTGCATATGTCTATTAGAGCCTTTTTATCTAAAACACTGTTCAAATCCAATGTTTTCTTATTAATTTTCCGTCTGGGCAATCTCTCTATTGTTAAAAGTGTGGTACTGAAGTCCCTTACAACTATTGTATTACAACCCACTTCTCCCTTCAGATCTATTAATATTTGCTCTATATTTAGGTACCTCAATGTTGGAGGTGATTACATAATTACCTTCCTTTCCTTATTTTACAGTTTTCAACTCAAAAGTTTATTTTATCTAATATAAGTACAGCTAACCCTGCTCTTTGTTTTCTGTCATGAAATATCCTTTCCATCCCTTTACTTTTAGTCTATGGGTGTCCTTAAAAGTGATGTAAGTCTTTCGTAGGGAACATAGTTGGATCTTTTTTTGGTACATTCAACCACTCTGAGTATTTTTATTTAGCAATTTAATTCATTTACATTCAAGATACTTATTCATGGGTAAGGACTTACTACTGCCATTTGGTTAGTTGGTTTTTGGTTGTTTTGTAGATGCTTTGTTCATTTTTTCCTCTTCCTGTCTTTCCTTGTGATGAGATGATTTTCTGTAGTGGTACGCTCTGATTCCTTTCTTTTTTATCTATTTGTATCCATATAGGTTTTTGCTTTGTGGTTGTCATGAAGCTTACTAAAACTTCTTACAGTTATAAGAAGTTATTCTAAGTGGATAACTTTGATCACATTTTCAAAATTCAAAATTTTTAATCCCCGTCCCCACATTTTATATTTTACATGCCCCAATTCATATATTTTTATTTGTTATTATTATTATACTTTAAGTTCTAGGGTACATGTGCACAAAGTCTAGGTTTGTTACATAGGTATACATGTGTCATGTTGGTTTGCTGCACCCATCAATTTGTCCTTTACATTAGATATTTCCCCTAAAGCTATCCCTCCCCCAGCCCACCACCCCGCAACAGGCCCCAGTGTGTGATGTTCCCCACCTTGTGTCCATGTGTTCTTGTTGTTCAACTCCCACCTATGAGTGAGAACATGCAGTGTTTGGTTTTCTGTCTTTGTGAGAGTTTGTTTAGAATGATGGTTTCCAACTTCATCCATGTCCCTGCAAAGGACATGAACTCATCTTTTTTATGGCTGCATAGTATTCCACGGTATATATGTGCCATATTTTCTTAATCCAGTCTATCATTGATGGATATTTGGATTGGTTCCAAGTCTTTGCTATTGTGAATAGTGCCACAATAAACATACATGTGCATGTGTTTTTATAGTAGCATGATTTATAATCCTTTGGGTATACACCCAAAGGGATCCCTGGGTCAAATGGTATTTCTAGTTTTAGATCCATGAGGAATCACCACTCTGTCTTCTACAATGGTTGAACTAATGTACACTCCCATCAATAGTGTTAAGGTGTTCATATTTCTCCACATCCTCTCCAGCATCTGTTGTTTCCTGACTTTTCAATGATTGCCATTCTAACTGGCATAAGATGGTATCTCATTGTGGTTTTGATTTGCATTTCTCTGATGACCAGTGATGATGAGCATTTTTTTCATATGTCTGTTGGCTGCATAGATGTCTTCTTTTGAGAAGTGTCTGTTCATATTCTTTGCCCATTTTTTGATGGGGTTGTTTGTTTTTTTTCTTGTAAATTTGTTTAAGTTCTTTGTAGATTCTGGATATTAGCCCTTTGTCAGATGGGTAGATTGCAAAGATTTTCTCCCATTCTGTAGGTTGCTTGTTCACTCCAATGATGGTTTCTCTTGCTGTGCAGAAGCTGTTTAGTTTGGTTAGATTCCATTTGTCTATTTTGGTTTTTGTTGCCATTGCTTTTGGTGTTTTAGTCATAAAGTCTTTGCCCTGCCTATGTCCTGAATGGTATTGCGTAGGTTTTCTTCTAGGGTTTTTATGGTGTTACGTCTTACAGTTAAGTCCTTAACCCATCTTGAGTTAACTTTTGTATACAGTGTAAGTAAGGTATCTAGTTTCAGCTTTCTACATATGGCTAGCCAGTTTTCCCAGCACCATTTATTAAATATAGAGAATCCTTTCCCCGTTGCTTGTTTTTGTCAGGTTTGTCAAAGATCAGATGGCTGTAGATGTGTGGTGTTCTTTCTGAGGCCTCCATTCTGTTCCATTGGTCTATATATCTGTTTTGGTACCTGTACCATGCTGTTTTGGTTACTGTAGCCTTGTAGTATAGTTTGAAGTCAGGTAGCATGATACCTCCAGCTTTGTTCCTTTTAATTAGGATTGCCTTGGCTACATTTTGTTTGCATATTAACTTTTAAGTAGTTTTTTTCCAATTCTGTGAAGAAAGTCAGTGGTAGCTTCATGGACTTAGCATTGAATCTATAAATTACTTGGGGCAGTATGGCTATTTTCATGATATTGATGCTTCCTATCCATGAGCATGGAATGTACTTCCATTTGTTTGTGTCCTTTTTTATTTCATTGAGCAGTGGTTTGTGTTTCTCCTTGAAGAGGTCCTTCACATCCCTTGTAAGTTGGATTCCTAGGTATTTTATTCTCTTTGTAGTAATTGTGAATGGGAGTTCACTCATGATCTGGCTCTGTGTTTGTCTATTATTGCTGTATAGAAATGCTTGTGATTTTTGCACACTGATTTTGTATCCTGAGACTGCTGAAGATCCTTATCAGCTTAAGGAGATTTTGGGCTGAGACCATGGGGTTTTCTAAATATACAATCATGTCATCTGCAAATAGAGATAACTTGACTTCTCTTTTCCTAATTGAATACCCTTTATTTCTTTCTCTTTCCTGATTGCCCTAGCCAGAACTTCCAGCACTGTGTTGAATATGAGTGGTGAGAGAAGACATCCTTTTCTTGTGCTGGTCTTCAGAGGGAATGCTTCCAGTTTTCGCCAATTCAGTATGATATTGGTTGTGGATTTGTCATAAATAGCTCTTATTATTTTGAGAAAGTTCCATGAATACCTAGTTTATTGAGAGTTTTTAGCATAAATGGCTGTTGAATTTTGTCAAAGGTCTTTTCTGCATCTATTGAGATAATCATGTGGTTTTTGTCGTTGGTTCTGTTTATGTGATGGATTATGTTTATTGATTTGCATATGTTGAGCCAGCCTTGCATCCCAGGGATGAAGCCAACTTGATGATGGTGAACAAGCTTTTCGATGTGCTGCTGGATTTGGTTTGCCAGCATTTTATTGAGAATTTTCACATCTATGTTCGCCAGGGATATTGGCCTAAAATTCTCTTTTTCTGTTGTGTCTCTACCAGGCTTTGGTATCAGGATGATATCATAGAATGAGTCAGGGAGGATTTCTTCTTTTTCTATTGATTGAAATAGTTTCAGAAGGAATGGTACCAGCTCCTCCATGTACCTCTGGTAGAATTTGGCTGTGAATCCGTCTGGTCCTGGACCTTTCTTGGTTTGTAGGCTATTAATTATTGCCTCAATTTCAGAACCTCTTATTGGTCTATTCTGAGATTCCACTTCTTTCTGGTTTAGTCTTGGGAGGGTGTATGTGTCCTGGAATTTATCCATTTCTTCTAGTTTATTTGCATAGAACTGTTTATAGTATTCTATGATGGTAGTTTGTATTTCTGTGGGATCAGTGGTGATATCCCTTTTATCTTTTTTTATTATGTCTTTTTGACTCTTCTCTCTTTTCTTCTTTATTAGTCTTGTTAGTGGTCTATTTTGTTGATCTTTTCAAAAAACCAGCTCCTGGATTCATTGATTTTCTGAAGGTTTCTTTCTGTCTCTGTCTCCTTTAGTTCTGTTCTGATCTTAGTTATTTCTTGCCTTCTGCTACCTTTTGAGTTTGTTTGCTCTTGCTTCTCTAGTTCTTTTAATTGTGTTATTAGGTTGTTGATTTTAGATCTTTCCTGCTTTCCCTGTGGGCATTTAGTGCTATAAATTTCTCTCTATGCACTGCTTTAAATGTGTGTCAGAGACTCTGGTATGTTGTGTCTTTTTTCTCATTGGTTTCAAAGAACATTTTTATTTCCTCCTTCATTTCATTATTTGACCAGAGTCATTCAGGGGCAGGTTTTTAAGTTTTTATGTAGTTGTGGGGTTTTGTGTGAGTTTGTTAATCCTGAGTTCTAATTTGATTGCACTGCGGTCTGAGAGACAATTTGTTGTGATTTTTGTTCTTTTACATTTGCTGTGAAACGTTTTACTACCAATTATGTGGTCAGTTTTAGAATAAGTGTGATGTGGTGCTGAGAAGAATGTAAATTCTGTTGATATGGGGTGTGAGTTCCATAGATGTCTATTAGGTCTGCTTGGTTCAGAGCTGAGTTCAAGTCCTGGATATCCTTGTTAACCTTTTGTCTCATTGATCTCTCTAATATTGACAGTGGGATATTAAAGTCTCCCATTATTGTTGTGACAAAGTCTGAGTCTCTTTGTAAGTCTCTAAGGACTTGCTTTATGAATCTGGGTGCTCCTGTATTGGGTGCATATATATTTAGGATAGTTAGTTCTTCTTGTTGAATTGATCCTTTTACCATTATGTAGTGGCCTTCTTTGTCTCTTTTGATCTTTGTTGGTTTAAAGTCTGTTTTATCAGAGACTAAGATTGCAACTCCCACTTTTTTGTTTTTTTGTTTTCCAATTTGCTTGGTAGATCTTCCTTCATCCCTTTATTTTGAGCCTAGGTGCATATTTGCATGTGAGATGGGTCTCCTGAATACAGCACACTGATGGGTCTTGACTCTATCCAATTTGCCAGTCTGTGTCTTTTAATTGGGGCATTTAGCCCATTTATATTTAAGGTTATTATTGTTATGTTTGAATTTGATCCTGTCATTATGATGTTAGCTGGTGATTTTGCCCATTAATTGATGCAGTTTCTTCATATCATTGATGTCTTTACCATTTGGCATGTTTTTGCAGTTGCTGGTACAGGTTGTTCCTTTCCTTTCCTTCCTCAGGAGCTCTTGAAAGGCAGGCCTGGTGGTGACAAAATATCTCAGCATGTGCTTCTCTGTAAATGATTTTATTTCTCCTTCACTTACAAAGCTTAGTTTGGCTGGATATGAGATTATTGGTTGAAAATTCTTTCCTTTTCTATATTGTAATCTTGGTGGAGCTTACATGATTGTATTCATTTGTCAAAACTCATAGAACTGTAACCCTAAAAAGTTGAATTTTTCTGTATATGAATTATACCTCAATTTTAAAAAATAAAATAAAGGAAGCTCAGAGCAACCAAAAAAAAAAAAAAAAAAGAATTTTCAATATCGCCCCCCACTGTCTTCCTGCTTGTAGAGTTTCTGCTGAGAGATCCACTGTTAGTCTGATTGGCTTCCCTTTGTGGGTAACACGACATTTCTCTCTGGCTACCCTTAACAGTTTTTCCTTCATTTCAACCTTGGTGAATCTGACTATGTGTCTTAAGATTGCTCTTCTCCAGGAGTATCTTTGTGGTGTTCTCTGTATTTCCTGAATTTGAATGCTGGCCTGCCTTGCTAGGTTAGGGAAGTTCTCCTGGATAATATCTGAAGAGTGTTTTCTAACTTGTTCCATTCTCCCTATCCCTTTCCGGTACACCAATCAAACATATGTTTGTTCTTTTCACATAGTCCCATATTTCTTGGAGGCTTTGATCATTTCTTTTCACTCTTTTTTCTCTAATCTTGTCTTTTAGCTTCATTTCATTTATTTGATCTTCAGTCACTGATATCCTTTCTTCCACTTGATTGAATCGATTATTGAAGCTTGTGCATGCATTACGAAGTTCTTGTGCCATGGTTTTCAGCTCCATCAGGTCGTTTAAGGTCTTCTCTACACTGTTTGTTCTAGTTAGCCGTTTGCCTAACCTTTTTTCAAGGTTTCTAGCTTCCTTGCAATGAGTTAGCACATGCTCCTTTAGCTCAGAGAAGTTTGTTATTACCGACCTTCTGAAACCTACTTCTGTCAACTCATCAAACTCATTCTTCATTCAGTTTTGTTCCTTTGCTGTCAAGGAGCTATGATCCTTTGGAGGAGAAGGGGCACTCTGTTTTTTCGAATTGTCAGCTTTTCTGCTTTGGTTTCTCCCCATCTTTGTGGTTTTATCTACCTTTGGTCTTTGATGTTGGTAACCTACAGATGGGCTTTTTGTGTGGATGTCGTTTTTGTTGATGTTATTGCTATTCCTTTCTGTTTGTTTGCTTTCCTTCTAACAGTCAGACCCCTCAGCTGCAGGTCTGTTGGAGTCTGTTGGAGGTTCAGTCCAGACCCTGTTTGCCTGAGTATCACCAGTGGAGGCTGCAGGACAGCAAATATTACTGCCTGATCTTTCCTCTGGAAGCTTCATCTCAGAGGGACACCTGCCTGTTTGAAGTGTCTGTTAGCCCCTGTTGGGAAGTGTTTCCTAGTCATGCTACACAGGGGTCAGGGACCTGATTGAGTAGACAGTCTGTTCATTCTTGGAGCTCAAACACCGTGCTAAGAGAACCACTGCTCTCTTCAGAGCCATCAGACAGGGACATTTAAGTTTGCAGAAGTTGTCTGCTGTCTTTTGTTCTACTATGCCCTGCCCCCAGAAGTGGAATCTACAGGGCAGTAGGCCTTGCTGAGCTGGGGTGGGCTCTGCCCAGTTCATGCTTCCTGGCCTCTTTGTTTACACTGTGAGCTACTCAAGCCTCAGCAGTGGTGGACGTCCCTCCCCTGCCAACCTGCAGCATCACAGGTTGATCTCAAACTGCTGCACTAGCAGTGAGCAAGGCTCCATGGGCGTGGGACCCTCCGAGTCAGGTACAGGAGGGTATACCCTGGTCTGCTGGTTGCTAAGACTGTGGAAAAAGCACAGTATTTGGTCAGAAGTGTACTGTTTCTCTAGGTACAATCTGTCACAGCTCCCCTTGGCTAGGAAAGGGAAATCCCCCAACCCCTTGCTCTTCCTGGTTGACCCAACATCCTGTCCTGCTTTAGCTCACCCTCTGTGGGCTTCACCCACTGTCCTACCGTCCCAATGAGATGAACCAGGTACCTCAGTTGGAAATGCAAGAATCATCCATCTTCTGCATCAACCTCGCTGGGAGCTGCAGACCAGATCTGTTCCTATTCGGCCATCTTGGAAGCAGCACCCCTGGGCTTCTCTTTACTGGGAGACTTAGTTATAGCTTTGATTTTCTTGCTGGTTGTTGGTCTATTTAGTTTTTTATTTCTTCATGGTTCACTGTTTGTAGGTTGTATGTGTCTAGGAATTTATACATTTCCTCTAAATTTTCCAAGTTGTTTGCATACAGTTGATCATAGTAGCCACTAATGATCCTTTGAATTTTTGTGTCATCAGTTGCAACGTCTCCTTTTTGAACTCTGACTTTATTTACATGAGTCTACTTTTTGATTTTCTTAGTCTCGCTAAAGGTTTGTCCATTTTATTTATCTTTTCGTAAAACAACTTTTCATTTTATTGACCTTTTGTATTTTCTTTATTTCAAATGTATTTATTTCTGCTTTGTTATATATTTCCTCTACTAGTTTTGGATTTGGCTTGCTTTTCTAGTTCTTTAACTTACAGTGTTAGGTTGCTTGCTTTTCTAGTTCTTTAAGATGCAATGTTAGGATATTTTTTTTGCAGTGTTTCTTCCTCTCTGATGTAAGCACATATAACTGTAAATTTCTTTATTAATACTACTTTTGCTGTATCCCATAGGTTTTGGTATGTTGTGTTTCCATTATCATTTGTTTCCAGAAATTTTTCAATTTTCTTCTTAACTTCTTCATTGACTCCCTGGTCATTTAGAAACATACTGTTTAATTTCCATGTGTTTGGATAGTTTCTAAAATTCCTCTTGTTGATTTCTAGTTTTATTCTATTGTGATCAGAGAAGGTTTGATATTATTTTAATTTTTTGAATGCTTTAAGGCTTGTTTGGTGACCTAAAATATGATCTGTCCTTGAGAATGATCCATATGCTGAGGATAAAAATGTATATTCTGCAGCCATTGTATGAAATGTTCTGTAAATATCTATTAGGTCCATTTGGTCTACAGTGCAAATTAAGCCCAATGTTTCTTTGTTGATGTTCTGTCTGGAAGATTTGTCCAGTGCTGAAAGTGGAGTGTTGAAGTCCCCATATATTATTGTATTAACATCTGTCTCTTTCTTTAGCTCTAATAATATTTGCTTTATACATCGGAGTGCCCCAGTGTTGAGTGCGTATATATTTACAATTGTTATATCCTCTTGCAGAATTGACCTCTTTATCATTAGATAATGACTTTCTTTGTCTCTTCTGAGAGTTTTTGTCTTGAAATCTATTTTAACTGATATAAACATAGCTACTCCTGTTCTTTTTTGGTTTTCATTGGCAAGGAATATCTTTTCCCATCCCTTTATTTTCAGTGTATCTATATAGGTTAAGTGTGTTTTGGTAGACAACAGATCACTGGGTCTTGCTTTTTTATCCAATCAGCCACTCTATGTCTTTTAATGGGAGAGTTTAGTCTGTTTACTTTCAATGTAATTATAAGTAAGGACTTACTTCTACCATTTTGTTATTTGTTTCTGGTTATTTCATGGCCTTCTCTTTCTTCTTTCCTTCCTTCTTGTCTTCCTTTTAATGAAGGTAATTTTCTCTGGTAGTAGATTCAATTTCTTGCTTTTCATTTTTTTGTGTATCTGTTTTATGTTTTTTTAATTTGAGTTTACCATGAGGCTTGCAAATAATACAACCCATTATTTATGCTGACCACAACTTAACATTAATTACAGAAACAAACTAACAATGAAGCAAAAAGAGAACCCATACAAACACTACACTTTACTTTGTGCCCCCAACTTTTTAATTTTTGTTTTTCTTCATGTCTTATTGTACTGTCTATGTCTTGAAAAGTTGTTTTAGTTATTTTTGATTGGCTCATCATTTAGTCTTTCTGCTTGAGTATTTTATGCACGACAATTACAGTGTTATAATATTTGTGTTTTTCTGTTGCTATTACTGGTGAGTTTTGTACCTTCAGATGAGTTCTTATTGCTCATTAACGTCCTTTTCTTTCAGAATAACTCTCTTTAGCATTTCTTGTCAGATATGTCTGGTGTTCATGAAATTCCTCAGTGTTTGTTTCTCCAGGAAGGTCTTTATTTCTCTTTCATGCTTAAAAAATGTTTTCACCAGATACACTATTACAGGGAAAATGTTTTTTGTCATCAGCATTTTACATATGTCATGTAACTCTCTCCTGGCCTGTAAGGTTTCTACTGAAAAGTATGCTTCTAGATGTACTGGAACTCTATTGTATGTTATTTGTTTCTTTTCTCTAGCTGCTTTTAGGATAGTTTCATTATCCTTTACCTTTAGGAGTTTGGTTACTAAATGCCTTGAGGTAGTCTTCTGTGGGTTAAATCTGCTTGGTGTTCTGTAGCCTTCTTGTACTTGAATATTAATATCTTTCTTAGGTATGGAAGGTTATCTGTTATTGTCCCTTCGAATAAACTTTCTGCCCCTGTCTGTTTCTCTACCTTGTCATTAAGGCCAGTCACTCTTAGATTTGCCCTTTTGAGGGTATTGCCTAGATTGTTTTGTGTGCTTTATTCTTTTTACTCTTTTTTGTCTCCTCTGACTATGTATTTTCAAATAACCTGTCTTCAAGCTCACCAGTTATTTCTTTTGCCGATCAATTCTGCTATTAAGAGACTCTGATGCATTCTTCAGTAGGTCAATTGCATTTTTCAAACCCAGAATTTCTGCTTGATCCTTTTTAATAATTTCAATCTCTTTGTTAAATGTATCTGTTAGGATTCAGAATTGCTTCTCTGTGTTATCTTGAATTTCTTTTAGTTTCCTCAGAACAGCTATTTTGAATTCTCAGAGAATAAAAATATAACATGTGTGCCTAGGCGCGGTGGCTCACACCTACAATCCCAGCACCTTGGGAGGCCAAGGAGGGCGGATCCTCCCAAAGTGCTGGGATTACAGGCATGAGTGGCCGTGCCTGGCCAATTTTTCTTAAAACATATGGAGATTTCTTTTGGGGAGTTTTAAAATTTTGAATTCAATTTTCTTATTTGATATAGGGCTATTTAAAGAATTTATTTCACATTGAGTGAGTTGCAGTATTGGTTCATCTCCTTAAAGTTGTCAAATTTATAGCTGTAGTGTTTTTAGCATTCCCTTATTATCTTTTTAATGTTTGTAGGGTCTCTATTAATGTCTCCTGTTTCATTAGTGATATTGATAATTTGAGTCTTCTCTCTTTTTTCATTGTCAGTCTTCCTAGAGTTTTGTCAAGTTTATTGATTTTTTTCAAAGAAAAATAAAAGAGAGAATCAATTAAAAAGAGCTGGTTCTCCTGCCTCAGCCTCTCTAGTAGTCAAGAGGCATGCACTACCGTGCTTGGCTAAGTTTTTGTATTTTTAATACAGATGGGTTTTTCACCATGTTGCCCAGGCTGGTCTGGAACTCCTGAACTCAGGAAGTCCACTCACTTTGGCCTCGCAAAGTGCTAGGATTACAGGCATGAGCCATCACACTTGGCCTCAGTATATATTCTTTCTGTTGCCCAAATTGAATAAATTCTATTGTTTTATCTATCAGTTAATTATTGATTTTCTCTTTGTCCTCTCCATTCTGCTGTTGAATCTTTCCACTGTTTTAAAATTTTAATTTACTCTACTTTTCAGTTCCAAAAAATTTATTTGGTTCTTCTTTATGTTTTCTCTATCTTGGCTGAAACTTTCTATTTTTTGCTGAGACTCTATTTTTAAAAATTTATTTCAAGCATATTTGTAATTGCTTATTGAAGCATTTTTGTGATGGCAGCTTTAAACTCTTTGTCATATAGTTCTAATATCTCTGTCATTTTAATGTTAGTGTCCATTAATTGTCTTCTTAAATTTAAGCTGAGATCTTCCTAGTTCTTGGCATAGCAAGTGGTTTTCAAATAAAACCTGGACATTGTGGGTATTACGTTATGAAGCACTGGCTCTTATTTAAACCTTACATTTTATCTGGCTTTCTTTGACACTGCTCTGGCAGAGTAAAGGGGACATCCATCTCATTACTGCCAGGTGAAGGTCTAAGTTCCTCACTTGACCCTTCAACCCCATCTTAGTAACATAATGTAATCTGGAACTTTATAAACTTGGGGAATTATTATATGTGCTCCATTTTTAAAGATTTTCATGGAGGACACTTTCAGACATTTTCATATGAAAATATTTGGACACATAATGAAAGTGTAACTATGATGCTTGTAGAATAAATTTCTATTTCCAACAGTGCCCAATTAGCAGCCATCGGGGATCCTAGAGGGACATTGGTCTCTAGATGGCTTTGTTCATCTCCTAATAATGTCTGATGTGTCTAGAATCTGCCCATTGGTCCTGGTGGATCCTGACTGGTGTCAAGAGACAGTCCAATGTTAAACATATGGTAAGGGAAATTCATATCACTTTTATTTCTGCTTTCAATGGTGTGGGTATTCTTCCCAGTCTGGAGAGATCAGGGAGTGCCAAACTCAGTGTGCTTGCATGCCCTTTGGAAAGATACTATTTATGTATGAGATGCCAGTTTAGGTGAGGATGTTGTCTCCTACCCTGCCCTGGAGTGTTTGCCCAGCAATTACCCTCTCCTGTTGGTGTCGGCAGGCTCAAGAGGAGGACGGTAGTCTGGGGGACCTAGGGCCTACAAAGAGAGCGTGAAAGCTTTTTGGAATTCCAAGTGATCTCACTCCCAGGTTCCAGCAGGATGTTGGGAAAGTATGCTCGTTCCTTTCTTTCCCAGGATTTCATCAAGCAAGATGGCCATGAAGCTATCACTTTCACTTATCTCAGTTTAGGAAATCTCTGAATTCATTGAAGAATGATGCTTAGCAGGCATGATGCACATGTTGAACTTTTCTCTGGTACAAATTAGGGACATCTCAAATGCAAGTGTTTATTTTCTTACTCTTCCAATGGCCTAGAACAGCATCTTGGTTTTTTGGAAAGCAGGGGCTAGAGCTCTGGTTGCTGTGAGCTGCTTGGGGTGAGTACATGGCCTTAGTGTGTTTGGAACATCTTTCCACTCATTTGCTGTGAACTCAAACAGACTCTGCTCCTCTTCAATCTGATCTCACACACTGAAAAGAGTAGGAGTATTGGGCTTGGCTAAATTAGACAGAGTTCAGAGATCTGAGATGAACATTAGTTGACCAGAGTGACAAAAGCTCACCTAAGAGAAGTTTATGAATTCAAAGGATGAAAAATAATGTTTATTTTGCCTAGGTGGACAATAGCAGGGAGCATGAGTCAGAAAATAATTGCTGCATTCAAATCATACAACCCTTCTTTTTATATTGTGGTTGTCATTCCTTAAATATATTTGCACATAAAATGAAAGTGTAACTATGATGCTTGTATAATAAATTTCTATTTCCACCAGTGCCCAATTAGCAACCACCAGGGATCCTAGAGGGACATTGGTCCCTAGATGGCTTTGTTCATCTCCTAATGATGTCTGGTGTGTCTGGAGTCTGCCCATTGGTCCTGGTGGATACTGACTGGTGTCAAGAGACAGTCCAATGTTAAACATATGAGAAATAGTGTTTATTCTACCTAGGTGGAAAATAGCAAGGAGGATGAATCAGAAAATAATTGCTGTGGTCAAGTCATACAACCCCTTTTTTTTTTTTTTTTTTTTTTTTTTTTTTTTTTTTTTTTTGAGACTGAGTCTTGCTCTGTCACTCAGGCTAGAGTACGGTGACATGGTCTTGGCTCACTGAAAATTCCACCTCCTGGGTTCAGGTGATTCTCCTGCCTTAGCCTCCTGAGTATCTGGGATTACAGGCATGTGCCACCATACCCAGCTAATTTTTGTATTTTTAGTAGAGAGGGGTTTCACTACGTTGGTCAGGCTGGTCTCGAACTCCTGACGTCATGATCTGCCTACCTCAGCCTCCCAAAGTGCTGGGATTACAGGCATGAGCCACCGTGCCCAGCCACAACCCTTCTTTTTATATTGTGGTTGTCATTCCTTAGATATATTTGCACACATAATGAAAGTGTAACTGTGATGCTTGTGTAATAAATTTCTATTTCCAACAGGCTCAATTAGCAACCACCAGGAATCCTAGAGGGACACTGATCTCTAGATGGCTTTGTTCTAGATGAAAGTGTAACTAGTGAACTTGAAGGGTCAGAATATATTCTTCCCTGGACTGACCACTTAGCATGGCATGAAGGGAAAACCAAATTCATCAAAGGTCAAAATGGCCTAGATAGAGTTTGTCTCTGACTCTTTTAGTCTAACTCACTTCAGAGGGCTGCAGTTGGGGCCAGAGTATTTTTCCTATATATGCTATTATGACCCCCCCAAGATGGAAACAAACTCTAAGACGTGGTGAAATATTTTTTGGGGGGGATGACAGACTTCAATGACCTTAAGTTTTTTTAAAGTTACACATTTATTTTTGCAATATTCATCTTGTGACTGCATGCCATGAGTGGTATCTTCTCAGCAATGTATTAGATGATCAGATACAAAAAAAAAAAAAAAAAAGAAGAGTTTCTTTTCCTGTTTGGCAATAAACTGTATAGGAAAATGACTAATACTTTTAAAATTACATTATCCTTTATGAAGGCTGATAGCTACATGCACAGTTATTTTGTGCTACATGTAGTATAAGTATATTCATAGATAAAAATCATGATGTTTACATAACAAAAATTACATAAAATATAATGTTTGAAAATAAAAAAAGTCGAATTGCCACACGGACACTGTTTTACATGTTTAATAAAGTTCTCCATTCTTTAGTCATAACACTGTAAAATAGTTCACTGAAAGCTGATTGAAGAAATGGAAAACCAATGATGGGAGAAACAACAAACAGGACAGCAGTCCAGGAGTTTATCCTGGAGGGATTTCCTGCTGTCCAGCATCTGGGGAATGTCCTTTTCCTGGTGCACCTTCTGGCATACCTGGCCTCCATCACGGCAAACATGCTCATAATCACCATCACCTGGGCTGACCATCACCTCCAGACACCTATGTATTTCTTCCTCAGCAGTTTTTCCTTCTGTGAATGCTGTTTTATCACCACAGTTATTCCTAAACTGCTGGTCATCTTTCTTTCAGGCAGGCAAACAATCCCCTTTACTACTTGTCTCATGCAAGCCTTTTCTTTTTTATTTCTTGGGTCAACAATTTTCTTCCTCATGGCTGTGATGTCCTTGGATCGATACTTGGCCATTTGCAAGCCTCTGCATTACCCCACCATCATGAGCCTGAGGACTTGCTTCCACCTGGTCACTGCCTGCTTTGTCATGGGCTTCACTCTCATCACTGGTCTCATGGTAAAGGTTTCCCAGTTGTCTTTCTGCAGACCCCCTGTCATCCCTCACTTCTTCTGTGACCTCGGCCCTCTGATCCAACTCTCCTGTTCTGACATCAGATCTATTGAAATGTTGGCCTTTGACCTTATTTCATTCATTCTTTTTACATCCCTCATTATAACCATCATTGCATACGGCAATATAGTAGTCACAATTGTACGACTTCCATCAGTCAAGGAGCGGCAGAAAGCTTTCTCCACGTGCTCCTCTCACCTCATTGTCCTCTCTCTGGTGTATGGAAGCTGTGTCTTCATATATGTGAAGCCAAAGCAAATGGACAGGCTGGACTCCAACAGAGAGGCTGCTCTTGTGAACACGGTGGTGACCTCGCTGCTGAACCCGATCATTTACACTCTGCGGAACAAGCAGGTCCATCAGGCTCTGAGGGATGCTCTGTCCAGAGTGAAATCGTAAAAACAGAATCACAACCTCCCAGTGAAGAAATGGACCTTCTCCTTGATGTAATCTAATCTTTCTTCTGTTTCTGGAATCCTTTATTAAAAATGTGCAAATATGTTTTTTTCAGGTTCTGTTTGTTTATTCCTAGAATAAGGGCTAATTTATGTAATAATTCAACCTGAAAGTTCTTACATTATCTTTATTTTGGGATGAAAGTATCTCCTGAATCTTTTTACTAGTTTTAAATCAATAGGATTCAACAAATTTTAGTGAAGAACCTCATATACATGAATCTGTTTGATGCATGTAGAATTTCAAAGCTGGAATGATGTAGTTTTAAGTATCTACTTGTGGTAAGTGCAAAGGGATGAAGAACAAAATTTATAAGTATTAAGAGTATCAAGTTAGTTCAAGGGTAGATATAACATGATCATTGTATGAAGTTTGGAAGGATGCATATATACACAACTATCAGGATATCAGTATAATTACTTAAGATGACTCAGTACAATTGCTTTCAATGTTGAATATTCTGTATATAAATCTTTACACTTTTTGTTCCCACTATGATAAAAACATACAACTGTATGTAGATGAAATTGCAAGTCCTTGTTGGTTTCATTGGTTTGCAAGATTGATTTCAGAGCCCACAGACCTGAAAATGAAGCAGCACAGGGAGAGAAACACTACAATTTTTGGAACAGGGAATTAAATAGTTAATATTTGTTTCCATACTACAGAAAGTTTAAAGGAATTGGGAGAAATATAATCACAGGTGGGAAGAAGTCTGTGACTGTGAAATCTCTCCAAATGAATGTATGAACAAGTCTTCATTTGTGGAATGAGAGGTTTGGTTGTGTCACCTTGGGATGTTCATTTTAGTACTAATGTGAAGTGACACTGTTGATACTGAATGTGACACAGAAACATGCTGTAACAGAAATATAATTTGAGAATAACAGAGAGAAGACGATGAGATGTTTTAATGGAAGCATTTATGCTACAACTGAAATTTAGTTATTCAAGATTTTGATAGGAAATGAATTAGAGACAAAACCCTGGAACTAGAATTTGTTTTGTGTAGTTGGTTAATGGCAATGATCATGTTTTGTTCTGACCACATATTTCTGTGATTGTGGTGGAACAGGAATTAAAAGAAATTAAAGACTGTGTAAGCAGAAACTCAGCTGTATGTAAGAAAGCCCAATTCCCCCTGAGAAAGAGAAAGAGCTGGAGTCCTTTAAAAATTAACTGCCTGTTTTTCTGTGGCTAGTGAGCCTTATCTCTCCTCCTTACCCAGGCATTGTGAAGACCCTGTTTCTCTAGCTGTGCAGCTGCAAGGTCACTAGACAGATAAACTCAAGTCATAAAACATGTTTTTCCTTGGAAAGTAAGACATGTAATGCATGTCTCAATTAACTGAATAACTCTCTTCGTTTCTTGCATCTGTAATATACGTCCTCCGGCACAGATCTCCCCCTACCTCCCGAAATGCTTAAAAGGTAACTTAACTGTTTGTTCAGGGTTCAGTCCCTTGGATGTTAATCCAACTGAGCTGGCACACCTAAATAATAAATATCCTCCTCAACCCCATCAGTCTCTCTGATTCCTTATCAATCCCACTACAGTGGTGATATTAAAAGACTATGATGGGAAAGTTTGAGGGACATAATTATGTAAGAATTAGAAAAACACACTTCATTCAACTAGCAGAACCCAAATTTTTGCTCACCCTATGTGTATATAAGGGTTTCCATACAACTTTGTGTAGGCTTGTTTCTTTTTCTCACATTTGCAGTGTTCACATTGCTAAAGGAAATGACAAAGCAATACCAGTGAACTGAGTGGTCATTGCTTTTTTTAGCCTTTAAAATGTTTAAACATTAGTAGTCTGACATTGTGGATCATATTTGATTATCTACTTTGAAATAAATGGAAAATATATACAATGTTTTTATTTACTTTTATCTATACATATAAAGTTACATCGCTTAAAAATAATTGCATTGTTTGTGATTAAAACAGTTTGTTTACTACAATTTAGTATACTAAAGATATTCTACAATTTTTTTCATTTATTTGTTGTACACATTTGAGCTATATCTGCCTTTTGGCTATTGTGAATAGTGCTGTTATGAACATATGTGTACATGTATTTGTTTGAGTACTTGTTTTCAAGTCTTTGGGGGTATATACCTCGGAGAGAAATTGTGTGGGTAGGGGGAATAGGGATCATTAGCTTAATGGGTATGGGGTTTCCTTTGGAGATGATATTATAAAAATGTTTTGGAACTAGATAGAGATGGTGGTTGCCTAACATTTTGAATGTACTGCATGCCACTGAATTGTTCACTTTTAAATGATTTTATATGTACACTTACCTTAATAAAAAATTCCATAGTTCTGAAAGTTTTACATATTGTTGAAAGTTTTATAATGAAAAATAATAGTCCCTCTTTACCAAGATGGCAGAGTAAAAGACATCACCCTTCAGCCCTCACCTCTCCCCAAAAAACAAATATAAATAGGTATCCTTAAATCAAGATGGCCCTGAGAGGACTCAGGGGCCCATTTAATAATCTACAGCAATACCATGGACTGAAAAGAGAATATTCACACAGAAAGGATCACTGTTGAGACTGGCATACTTGAGATATGAGGAGATGGCTAGGAACAAATAAGAAAGGTGGGATCTATTGGTATCAGCCATGTGGTGGGAACCGCTATGGCTCCCAGTGACCTGCTCTGCAGAGGACACTGACATTCCTGCCAGGAATCCCCAGAGAGGAAGATGGGGCTGTACACACCTGTTTCCCCAAAAGCAGCTGCTGTTATGCCACTCTGGGACCCAACCTGCCATCTCAACCAACTCTGTGTATGTCCCTGACCTCTGAGCCTCAGCTGCTCCATAAATTCCCACACTTCAGACTCCAACTCTGTGGCTGTACTGTACATGACTATGCCTCAGACACCAGTTCACATCCTGGACCCTGGAGTGAAGGTCTCTCTGCATGTGTCCACGGTTTAGATACCAGTTCAGCTGCCACTGTGAGCTAGCCTATGCTCTGGATCTGTCTCTGAAGCAAGGCTACATAGACCCATGCCTCATACACAAGAGCCACCACCATTGTGAGCTAGTTTGCACCCTGTCCTTGGAACCAAGGTCTCTCTGTGTGTGCCTGTGCTTAGGGCACCAGTTCAGCTGCCATAGAGAACTAGGATTAACCTGATCCCAGAGGGACTGTAGCTCTGTGCATGTCCATGTTCTCATTCCCAGATCCCTGGCTGCAATACAAGCATGTGACATGGCATACCATTACCAATTTGTCCATGGTGGTGCCTGTGCCCTGGGCACTGTTACCATTACCACCTCAGACCCCAGACCTGTATTTCCTCCACATATATTCATGCTATAGGAGTAGGCTTTGTGGTTGCTCCACAGGTATCACTAATCAGACACCAGTGCCACTGCTACTGCAAGTAGTCATACAAGCCAGATTCAATGTCAAAAGGATCCCCTAATCCCCAACTTTCCCAGTGGGAGAAAAAGAGACTCAGAGGAACTTAACAGTCATTACCACTGGAGACCCTTTTAGCCCTCACTGCCACTGCAGACATCCACAGTGTTGGTTGCTTTGGATCCTTGCAATCTTTTTCAACACCAAACTCAGTTGACAGAGCTGCATGGGGACTACATTGCTGTACCATCATCAATGCTAGAACTGCTGTGCCCCACCCAACAAGTGCCCCTGAACCCAATGTGTCTGCATAGTAGAGATCTTTCCTCACTGAAACCAGCCTATAAGGTCTGGAAAGGGTTACAGACATCAATGTAAGGCAACAAGAAACATTGGAAACTAAGAAGAAATATTGCCACCAAAAGAACACAATAATGTCCTGCTAGTTAACCCCAAAGAAAAGGAAATCTACATACTGCCCGACAAAGAATTCAAAGTACTTCTTTTAATGATGCTCAGATAACTTCAAAACATACAGAGAAACAATTCAGTGAGATAAGGAAAACATTAAACAACTCAAATGATAAATTTAACAGAGATATTGAAATAATAATAAAACACAGAAATTCTGGACCAGAAGAATAAAATGAATGAAAAAGAAAATGCAACACAGAGAGAACATCAACAGCATAATTAATCAAGCAAAAGAAAGAATCTTTGAATGCAAAGATAGGTTATTTGAAAACATTCTGTTAGAGGAAAAAAAGATAAAAAACTGGTAAAAAAAAAATAAACAAGATTTATGGGACAGTATCAAAGGAGCTAATATTCAAATTATGCTAGGTAGAGAAGAAAAAGAGAAAGCAATAGGGATAAAGAACTGATTTAAAGAAATAATAACTGAAAATTCCCAAAATATGAGGAAAGATATAAATATTCAGGCATAGGAAGGTCAAAAGACTCCAATCAGATTCAACCCAAACAAGACTATATCAAGATATACTGTAATCAAACCATCAAAAATTTAAGACAAAGAAAGAATTCTGAAAATAGCCAGAGAAAAGAAGTATATTATATATAAAGGAATCCCAATAAGAATAGTAGCAACTTTCTCAATAGAAGCCTTACACACAACGAGGGAGTGGAATGCTCCATACTAACTGTTAAAGGAAAAAAACTCAACCAAGAATACTTTACCTGGTAAAGCTATCCTTCAGAAATGAAAGGGAGAAAAAGCTGAGGTGTTTCCTTATAGGAAATGTTAAAGGGACTTCTTTGAGTAGAAAGTTAAAGGACATTAATTAGTAACATAAAAAATTATGAACATGAAAACCTTGGTAGTAAAAGTAAAAACACAGTCAAATTCAGAACACTGTAATACTGTGATGGTGGTATATATCACATATGTTTAGTATGAAGGTGAAAAGACAAAACTATCAAAATAATGACAGCTACAATAATTTGTTAAGGGATACACAATATAAAAAGATGTGGAGGTTGCTTCCAAGATGGCCAAATAGGAACAGCTACAGTCTGCAGCTCCCAGTGAGATCAACGCAGAAGATGGGTGATTTCTGCATTTCCCACTGAGGTATGTGATTCATCTCACTGAGACTGATTGGATAGTGGGTGCAGCTGGTGGAGAATGAGATGAAGCAGGGCAGGGTGTCACCTCACCCAGGAAGCCCAACGGGTGGAGATGTCTCTTTCCTAGCCAAGAGAAACCATGACAGACTGCACCTAGAGAAACGGTACACTCCTGACCAAATACTGCACTTTTCCCACAGTCTTAGCAACTGACAGAGCAGAAGTTACCCTCCGTGCTTGCCGCAGTGGGGCCAATGCCCATGGAGCCTTGCTCACTGCTAGCACAGTAGTCTGAGATTGACCTGAGATGCTGCAGATTGGCGGGGGGAGGGGAGTCCACTACAGCTGAGGCTTAAGTAGCTCACAGTGTAAACAAAGGGGCCAGGAGAGGGTGGAAAGCATGAACTAGGTGGGGCCCACCTCTGCTCAGCAAGGCCTACTGCCTCTATAGATTCCACCTCTGGGGGCAGGGCATAGTAGAACAAAAGGCAGCAGACAGCTTCTGCAGACTTAAACATCCCTGTCTGATGGCTCTGGAGAGAGCAGTGATTCTCTCAGCATGGCATTCGAGCTCCAAGAATGAACAGACTGCCTACTCAAGCATGTCACTGACCCCCATGTAGCCTGACTGGAAAACACCTGCAAGTAGGGGCTGACAGACACCTCAAACAGGTGGGTACCCTTCTGGGATGAAGCTTCCAGAGGAAGGATCAGGCAGCAATATTTGCTGTTCTGCAGCCTCTGATCATGATACCCAGGAAAATAGGGTCTGGAGTGGACCTCCAACAGACCTGCAGCTGAGGGGTCTGACTGTTAAAAGGAAAACTAACAAACATACAGTAATGGCATCAACATCAACAAAAAGGACATCCACACCAAAACCCCATCTGTAGGTCACCAACATCAAAGATCAAAGGTAGATAAAACCACAAAGATGGGGAGAAACCAGAGCAGAAAAGCTGAAAATTCCAAAAAACAGAGTGCCTCTTCTCCTCCAAAGGATCTCAGCTCCATGCCAGCAAGGAAACAAAACTGGATGAAGAATGAGTTTGATGAGTTGACAGAAATAGGCTTCAGAAGGTCAGTAATAACAAACTCCTCCGAGCTAAAGGAGCATGTGCTATCTCAATGCAAAGAAGCCAAAAACCTTAAAAAAGGTAAGACGAATGGCTAACCAGAACAAACAGTGTAGAGAAGACCTTAAATGACCTGGTGGAGCTGAAAACTATGGCAGGAGAATTTCATGATGCATGCACAAGCTTCAATAGTCAATTCGATCAAGTGGAAGAGAGGAAATCAGTGACTGAAGATCCAATTAATAAAATAATGTTAGAAGACAAGATTAGAGAAAAAAAAAAGAGTGAAAAGAAATGATCAAAAGCCTCCAAGAAATATGGGACTATGTGAAAAGACCAAACATACATTTGACTGGTGTACCAGAAAGTGATGGGGAAAATGGAACCAAGTTAGAAAACACTCTTCAGAATATTATCCAGGAGAACTTCCTCAACCTAGCAAGGCAGGCCAACATTCAAATTTAGGAAATACAGAGAACACCACTAAGATATTCCTTGAGAAGAGCAACCCCAAGACACATAATTTTCAGATTCACCAAGGTTGAAATGAAGGAAAAACTGTTAAGGGCAGCCAGAGAGAAAGGTCGTGTTACCCACAAAGGGAAACCCCTCAGACTAACAGTGGATCTCTCAGCAGAAACCCTACAAGCAGGAAGAGAGTGGGGGGCAATATTCAAAATTCTTAAAGGAAAAAATTTTCAACCCAGATTATCATATCCAGCCAAACTAAGCTTCATAAGTGAAAGAGAAATAAAATCCTTTACAGAGAAGCAAATGCTGAGAGATTTTGTCGCCACCAGGCCTGTCTTACAAGAACTCCTGAAGGAAGCACTAAACATGGAAAGGAACAACCATTATGATTTAGTGCAAAAATATGCCAAATGGTAACGACCATCGATGCTATGAAGAAACTGCATCAATTAATGGGCAAAATAACCAGCTAAAATCTCATAATGACAGTTATTAAATTCAAACATAACAATATTAACCTTAAAACTAAATTGTCTAAATGCCCCAATTAAAAGACACAGATTAGCAAATTGGATAAAGAGTCAAGACCCATTGATGTGCTGTATTCATGAGACCCATCTCCCACGCAAAGACACACGTAGGCTCAAGATAAAGGGATGAAGGAAGATCTACGAAGCAAATGGAAAGCAAAAAAAAAAAAAAAAAAAAAGCAGGGGTTGCAATCCTAGTCTCTGACTTTAAACAGACTTTAAACCAACAAAGATCAAAAGAGACAAAGAAGACCAACACATAATGGTAAAGGGATCAATTCAACAAGAAGAACTAACTATCCTAAGTATATATGCACCCAGTACAGGAGCACCCAGTTTCATAAAGCAAATCCTTAGAGACCTACAAGGAGACTTAGACTCCCACACAATAATAAGGGGAGACTATAACACCCCACTGTTAGTATTAGATAGATCAATGAGACAGAAGGTTAACAAGGATATCCAGGACTTGAACTCAGCTCTGAACCAAGCAGACCTAATAGAAATCTACAGAGCTCTACACCCCAAATCAACAGAATATACATTTTTCTCAGCACCACATTGCACTTATTCTAAAATTGACCACATAATTGGTAGTAAAACACTGCACAGCAAATGTAAAAGAACAAAAATCACAACAAACAGTCTCTCAGACCACAGTGCAATCAAATTAGAGCTCAAGATTAATAAACTCACTCAAAACCACACAGCTACATGGAAACTGAACAACCTGCTCCTGAAAGACTATTGGGTAATTAAATAAATGAAGGAGGAAATAAAAACATTCTTTGAAACCAATGAGAACAAAGACACAATGCACCAGAATCTCTGGGACACATTTAAAGCAGTGTGTAGAGGGAAATTTATAGTGCTAAATGCCCACAAGAGAAAGTAGGAAAGATCTAAAATTGACACCCTAACATTTCATTCAAAAGAACTAGAGAAGCAAGAGCAAACAAACTCAAAAGCTAGCAGAAGGCAAGAAATAACTAAGATCAGAGCAGAACTGAAGGATACAGAGACACAAAAACTCTTCAAAAAATGAACAAATCCAGGAGCGAGTTTTTTGAAAAGATCAACAAAATTGATAGACTGCTAGCAAGGCTAATAAAGAAAAGAGAGAAGAATCAAATAGATGCAATAAAAAATGATAAAGGGGATATCACCACTGATCCCACAGAAATATAAACTACTATTAGAGAATACTATAAACATCTCTATGCAAATACACTAGAAAATCTAGAAGAAATGGATAAATTCCTGGACACATACACCCTTCCAGGAGTAAACCAGGGAGGAGTTGAATCTCAGAATAGACCAATAACAGGTTCTGAAATTTAGGTAATAATTAATAGCCTACAAACCAAAAAAGGTCTAGGACCAGATGGATTCAAAGCTGAATTCCACCAAAGGTACAAAGAGGAGCTGGTGCCATTCTTTCTGAAATTATTCCAATCAATAGAATAAAAAGGAATCCTCCCTAACTCATTTTATGAGGCCAGCATCATCCTGATACCAAAGCCTGGCAAAGACACAACAAAAAAAGAGAATTTTAGGCCAATATCCCTGATGAACATTGATGCAAAATCCTCAATAAAATACTGGGAAACTGAATCCAGCAGCACATTGAAAAGCTTATCCACCATGATCAAGTTGGCTTTATCCCTGGGATGCAAGGCTAGTTCAACTTATGCAAATCAATAAACGGAATCCATCACATAAACAGAACCAATGACAAAAAACACATGACTATCTCAATAGATGCAGAAAAGGGCTTCAACAAAATTCAACAGCCATTCATGCCAAAAAGTCTCAATAAACTAGGTATTGATGGAATGTATGTCAAAATAATAAGAGCTATTTGACAAATCCACAGCCAATGTCATACTGAATGGACAAAAACTGGAAGCATTCCCTTTGAAAACCGGCACAAGACAAGGATGCCCTCTCTCACCACTCCTATTCAACATAGTGTTGGAAGTTCTTGCCAGGGCAATCAGGCAGGAGAAAGAAATAAAGAGTATTCAATTAGGAAAAGAGGAAGTCAAAATGTCCATTTGCAGATGACATGATTGTATATTTAGAAAACCCCATCATCTCAGCCCAAAATCTCCTTAAGCTGATAAGCAACTTCAGCAAAGTCTCAGGATACAAAATCAATGTGCAAAAATCACAAGCATTCCTATACAGCAATAATAAACACAGAGCCAGATCATGAGTGAACTGCCATTCACAATTACTACAAAGAGAAAAAAATACCTAGGAATCCAACTTACGAGGGATGTGAAGGACCTCTTCAAGGAGTACTACAAAGCACTGCTCAATGAAGTAAACGAGGACACAAACAAATGGAAGAACATTCCAGCTCATGGATAGGAAAAATCAATATCATAAAAATGGCCATACTGTCCAAGGTAATTGATAGATTCAATGCCATCCCCATCAAGCTACCAATGACTTTCTTTACAGAATTGGAAAAAAACACTTAAACATTCATACAGAACCAAAAAAGAGCCCGCATAACCAAGGCAATCCTAAGCAAAAAGAACAAAGCTGGAGGCATCATGCTACCTGACTTCAAACTATACTACAAGGCTACAGTAACCAAAACAGCATGGTACGGGCACCAAAACAGATATATAGACCAATGGAACAGAACAGAGGCCTCAGAAATAACACCACACATCTACAACCATCTGATCTTTGACAAACCTGACAAAAACAAGAAATGGGGAAAGGATTCCCTATATAATAAATGGTGCTGGGAAAACTGACTAGCCATATGTAGAATGCTGAAACTGGATCCCTTCTTTACACCATATACAACAATTAACTCAAGATAGATTAAAGACTTACCTGTAAGACCTAACACTGTAAAAACCCTAGAAGAAAACCTAGGCAATACCATTCAGGACATAGGCATGGGCGAAGACTTCATTACTAACACACCAAAAGCAATGGCAACAAAAGCCAAAATAGACAAATGGGATCTAACCAAACTAAAGAGCTTCCGCACAACAAAAGAAACTATCATCAGAGTTAAAAGGCACCCTACAGAATGGGAGAAAATCTTTGCAATCTACTCATCTGACAAAGGGTTAATATCCAGAATCTACAAACAACTTAAACAAATTTACAAGAAAAAAACAAACAACCCCATCAAAAAGTGGGCAAAGAATATGAACAGACACTTCTCAAAAGAAGACATCTATGCAGCCAACAGACATATGAAAAAATGCTCATCATCACTGGTCATCAGAGAAATGCAAATCAAAAGCACAATGAGATACCATCTTATGCCAGTTAGAATGGCAATCATTAAAAAGTCAGGAAACAACAGATGCTGGAGAGGATGTGGAGAAATAGGAATGCTTTTACACTGTTGGTGGGGGTGTAAATTAGTTCAACCATTGTGGAAGACAGTGTGGCAATTTCTCAAGGATCTAGAACTAGAAATACCATTTGGCCTAGCAATCCCATTACTGGGTATATACCCAAAGGATTATAAATCATGCAACCATAAAGACAAATGCACATGTATGTTTATTGTGGCACTATACACAATAGCAAAGACTTGGAACCAACCCAAATGCGAATCAATGATAAAGTAGATAAAGCATATGTGTCACATATACACCATGGAATACTATGCAGCCATAGAAAGGATGACTTCATGTCCTTTGCAGGGACATGGATGAAGTTGGAAACCATCATTCTAAGCAAACTATCACAAGGACAGAAAACCAAATGCCGCATGTTCTCACTCACAGGTGGGAGTTGAACAAGGAGAACACATGGACACAGGGCAGGGAACATCACACACTGGGGCCTGTCAGGGGATGGTGGGCTGGGGGAGGGATAGCATTAGGAGAAATACCTAAAGTAAATGACAAATTGATGGGTGCAGCAAACCAACATGGCACATGTATACCTATGTAACAAACCTAGACTTTGTGCACATGTACCCTAGAACTTAAAGTATAATAAAATAAATAAATATAAAAAAAGAGAAGCCCAGGACCTGATGGCTTCACCGCTGAATTCTACCAAACATTTCAAGATGAGCAAATACCAATCCTACTCAAACTATTTCAAAAAATATAGAGGAGGAAGGAATACTTCCACACTCATTCTACCAGCCAATATTACCTTGATACAAAACCAGACAAAAACACATCAAAAAAAGAGAGAAAACAACAGCCAATATCTTTGATGAATATTGATGCAAAAATCCTCAACAAAATACTAGCAAGCTGAATTCAACAGGACATTAAAAAGATCATTTCTCATGATGAAGTAGTATTCATCTCAGGGATACAAGGATGGTTCAAAATATGCAAATCAATTATGTGACACATCATATTAACAGAATGAGGACAAAAACATGATCATGTCAATTGATGCTGAAAAAGCATTTGATACAATTTAACATCCTTCATGATAAAAATCTTTTTAAAAACTGCCTGTATAAGGAATATGCCTTAACATAATAAAAGCCATAAATGACAGACCCACAGGTAGCATCATATTAAATGAGGAAAAACCGAAAACTTTTCTTCTAAGATGTAGAACAAGACAAGGCTGCCCACTGTCACCACTGTTATTCAACATATTACTGAAAGTCCTAGCTAGAGCAATCAGACAAGAGAAAGATATAAAGGGCATCCAGATTGGTGCTAGAGCAATTGTACTTTTATAGGCACACTCACACACACACATAAACACACATGCACACATACACACATACATACACAAAAAAGAACTTCACCTAAGTCTCACAGTTTATACAAAAGTTAACTCAAAAATAGTTTATGTTCTTAAATGTACAACATAAAACTGTAAAACTTTTAGAAAAAAATGGAAAAAACTTCAAAATTTAGGGTCAAGTAAAGTGTTCTTACACAACAGCATGGTACATGAAAGGAAAAACTCATAAATTGAACTTCATCAAATTTTAAAACTGTTGCTCTGTGAGAATTAAAATAAAAGCTACAGACTGAGAGGAAATATATGGAAACTACATTTCTAACAAAGGACTCCTATCTAGGATATATTCGAATTCTCAAAGCCAAACAATAAAAATAAATGATATAATTAGAAAATGAGGCCGGGCGCGGTGGCTCACGCCTATAATCCCAGCGCTTTGGGAGGCCGAGGCGGGCGGATCACAAGGTCAGGAGATCAGCTACTCGGGAGGCTGAGGCAGGAGAATGGCGTGAACCCGGGAGGCGGAGCTTGCAGTGAGCGGAGATCGCGCCACTGCACTCCAGCCTGGGCGACAGAGCGAGACTCCGTCTCAAAAAAAAAAAAAAAAAAAAAGAAAATGAGAAAAAAGCATGAAGAGACATTTCACGGGAGAAGCTATACAGATGTCAGATACGCACATGAAAAGATGTGCAACATCTCTAGCCGTTAGGAAAACGAAAATTAAGACTAGGGGTAGGAATGTAAAATATTACAGTTACTCCAGAAACAGTTTGGCAGCTTCTTTAAAAACCATACTTGCAACTACCATAAAACCCAGCAATTGTCCTCCTGAGCATTTATCCCAGAAAAATGAAAATCTATGTTCCCACAAAAACTTGAACACAAATGTTTATAGAAGCTTTATTTGTAATAATGAAAAACTGGAAACAACCCAGACATCCTTCCATGGATGAATGGTTATTGTGGTACATGCATACCATAGAATAACAACAACACAAAGCAATAAACTATTAATACATAACTTGTATAAGTCTCCAGAGAATTATGATGTTTTTTAAAAATCCCAAAATGTTATCTACTGTTTGATTCTATTTATATAACCTTCTTGAAATGATAAAATAATACAAATGGAGAACAGATTTGTAGATGCTAAGGGTTAAGGAGATGATGGGGTGAAAGAGAAGTAGGTGTGGCTATAGAAGGGCAACATGAAGAGTCTTTGTGGGAATGTTCTGTACCTTCACTGTATTAATGTGAATATCCTGGTTGTGATATTGTAATGCAGATTTTCAAGATGCTACTATTTGGGGAAACTAAATGAAGGATATATGAGATTACTCTGTATTATTTCTTACAATTGCATATGAATCTACAAATATAAATTTTAGCTCAACATACAATTTTAATTTTAAAAATTGTAGTGATAACTAAATATCTGTAACATATTTCACGGCATATTCCTCCTTTCTTTTCTTTCATCCTGAAATAAAAGTAAATTCATTCCTCATAGCCCACATTTTTAAAGTCTAGAACTCATCCTCCCATAACGTATCAGTTAGCATCTTTGGCCTCTGACAAACCAACACAAACTATAATGGCATAAAACAAAAAACAATGTTATATTACTTTTGTGAAAGGAAAATAAACCTTGGGGCACCAAAATCACTAAGCTAAAGAAAAAATTCAAGCTGGAAACTGCTTAGGGCCAACTTCATCCCACTCCATTCAAAGTCACTCCTCTGCTCACTGAGATAAATATATATCTCATTGCCTCCTTTGGAAAGGCTAATCAGAAACTCAAAAGAATGTAACCATTTGTGTATCACCTATCTGTGACCTGGAAGCTCCCTCCCTGCTTCAAGTCTCCCTGCCTTTGCTTCAAGTTGTCCTACCTTTCCAGACTGAACCAATGTACTTCTTACATATATTGGTTGATGTCTAATGTCTCCCTAAAATGTATAAAACCAAGCTGTGTCCTGACTGTAAGAGTTAAAGAAAGAGGAAAAAAAACATGAAAAGCAGCTCAACAGTCAAAGACAGGTTTATTTTGGAGAATAAACTTGAGAGGGGCTTCTGGACAATCTCTCTGGCTGGAGGGGAGGTTATCTCAGGGCTGACATGTCTCTGGTTGGGGAGGGGTTTGGAATGTTTCTGCACAGAGATGTCATTTGTGGTTTACGGTCATGCTGACCTTAGCCATTACACTGATGCCATTTGGATTTGGGCAGTTTTTGATCAAGGGGAACTTTAGAATGGTGGTGCCTGTCCAAGATGGCAATACTCCTGCTCTGTCAGTCCAGACCCTGTAGTTATAAAAAGGATGAGAGGCGGTGTGTTCTTTCTGGCTACTTACTTCTGATGAGGGGACAGAATTTGCTAGTCTTGAATTGACTGCAGGAGTAACACCATCTGTAGATGTTTTTGGGTAGTTGTCTGTGAAATGGCCATGATCATGTCAGTTAAAAATCTTTGAAAAAGGTTAGGCAGGGTAAGAACATTACTCCTAGGCATATTACTAGGAGAGGGCCCAGGAATGGGATGACCCATGGTATGATTTTATTCCCAAACTAAGAATCTGTTTGGTTGTTTTGGTATTCCCTTAGCTTTTTAGCCCTTTCTTTAAGTTTTTCAGCAGCATCTCTTACTAGGCCCGATTGGTTGATACAGAAACAATATTCCTTACCTTTTGAGAGGCAGAGGTGCATGTTTGGAAAGGCCCATATGTTCTTTTCTGTTAGTAACCATTATTCCTGCTATGTGGATAATAATTAAGCAAAATGATACAGTAATTGAGATTTTCTGTTAGATATTCTACCCTAAGGGTGCTACAGTAAAGTAATTCCCACAAGGGTGGCATAGTAAATCATTTCCATTAAAAAGTTTTAATATTTTGCTTAGAAGGAGAGGTAGGAATGACAAAAAGTGCTTGGTGAGGTAGGGGTGAGACTGAGTAAAATGAATAGTTCTCAGTCAATTACTTATTTTTTATGATTTTCTGCTAAAGATTTCCTATTTCTTTATTTCCACTTGTGAGAGTTGGAGGGCTTAGAGGCAGTGCCTACTGAAACATCTAGTTTTAAGTTTACATGGCTTTAAGAAAGCACAGCTTAGGCCAGGCACGGTGGCTCACACCTGTAATCCCAGCACTTTGAGAGGCTGAGATGGGCAGATCACAAGGTCAGAAGATCGAGACCATCCTGGCTAACAGGGTGAAACTCCATCTCTACTAAAAATACAAACAATTAGCCAGGCATGGTGGCACGTGCCTGTAGTCTCAGCTACTTGGGAGGCGGAGGCAGGAGAATCCCTTGAACCCAAGAGGTGGAGATTGCAGTGAGCCGAAGTCGCACCACTGCACTCCAGCCTGGGCAACAGAGCAAGACTCCGTCTCAAAAAAAAAAAAAGAAAAAAGGCACAACTTACTTTGGAAACTTGTAGCCAGAAAAAATAGAATTTAATTTAAACTGTTTAAAACAATAAAAATTGAAAAACATTAGGCATCATTAGAATTTAACAACAGGTGTGCTATAGTTTTGGAAACATAGTTTTCTCTCTCCAATTTCCCATATTTATTAAAAGACAAGTTATGGTAGGACTTACTTTTTTATACTTGGTGTAATTATTTGCATACAGCACAGCAAGAATAATTATTTGTTACATAGGCCTTTTAAATCACTTTGATGGAACTTTGCTCCATAGGAGGAATCTGAGATAAGAACTTTTTAAAGCCAAGCCTAGCCATGGATTTGTACCATCAAATACCTATGAGTTGGGTGAATTTCTCTCCTCTTGAGCTTCCAAAATAACTTGGGGTTCCCAGCCTGCTAGAAAGTGACGTTCTTTACTTACCGCAGGTCAGAAACCCTGTACAGGGATTGTGTACACAAAACATGAGGCCAGTTTTCCAAGGGCTTTATTGGCTCCGTAAGTCAAGTTTGATTCCTTAAAGGAAAGCACACCATTCCAGTCAAAGCCTTGGTAAAATAACCAGTTTTTCCAATTGTGTTCTGTTACAAAAAAAAAAAAAAAATGTATTACACTTATGCAAACAACTATATTGTCATAAAATAAGAATACACTCAGATAGTTTCCAAATTCTGGAGAAAATCAGGTAGAGAGAAACAAGTATGCTCCAAATTTTGTTTATGGGAGTATACTAAATTGCTAAATGCTGTCGATAGCTCAGAAGAAAAGTTTCTTTGACTTTGAAAGGCAAAACAAAGAATTAGCAATATTTTAAGCAAAATGTCAAAAAGATCACTCCACCCTCTTATTAGTTCAGTTCATGCAGTTACTTACTGTCTGGCTTGATATTAATGAACACTTTAGCTCTTCAAGAGTCCTGAACATTTTTCCTCTATTCTGATGTCACAATCTCCAAAGTTATCAGAAACTTACATTCAAAAACACCTGTTAGAGCTTTATAGCTGATTATAAAACCACCTTCTAAAGAGGACTAAAACAACAGTTGTTTATGGATGGCCAAAAGTTTTAGAGTAGCCATAGTTAAAGACACAATTGACAAGCAAATCTGCTACCTGGGTGGCACACAATAATTTTAACATAAAATTATAATCACTACTAACAATGTACACTAAGATATATCAAAATTATAGGAGTCTCCCATAACTTTGGAACATATACCAACAACGTATTTATACGAATTTAGCCCAAATAAAGACAAACACCATTTTGTATTTGACAATGCTTTCTGTGTGATTTTATACCAAATAAACCAAATTTTATCTTTATATTAGTGTGCTATTAATGTTAAACTCTATTTTTAATAAAACTTTGTAGACACATTTACCCAATTTTAATGTTTGACCATAGGTAAGATTTTTATACACCCCATTTAACTATCTATAATTTTTGTTAAAAAGCAGGTTAGTGCTTTAAGAAAAACCCTTTGTGCTTGTATTTTAGTGTTCAATTTACAGAAAAACTGGATGATATCCTTTCAACTTTAGCTGATATATTTACACACAGAATTTCCTTTACAATTAATCTTTTGAAACTTGCTTAAACCTTCATTTTTATTTTATTCAATTTAAAACAATTCTTTAACCTTTTAATCCGGGTAAAAATCCCACATTCTTATGCCTCCTTATAAACTTTTTACCAAAAGTATATTTAAATTATTTTTTAATAGTCTTAAACACATGTTACACTGTAAACTTTTAGCAACCTTTATTTTTGTTGGTAAGTTTGGGATTTTAATTCTGTACTAGGTGTAGAGCCTAAGACCTAGACAGACGTGCAAAGAAAGTCTGACTTATTTCAGCATTTACTCCATGTGTCCTAGGTCTTACCTAGCTGCAAAGCCCACAAGTTGTATAGCTAAGAGTTATAATTGCATTTTATATTGTATGACATTTAAATTGTATACAGACATTATATTGTATGACTTATACATTATATTGCATGACTTTTAAATTGCACATTTCTTGCATAAATTCCCTTTTATAAAATTTTTCATGACTTTCACAATCTCTGACATGCCTCAACTTTCTAACTTGTTTTAAACATCCCTCCTTTTAAACAACCAGTTAACTTACTTTAGGACAAGAATTTATCATATAAGATTTTTTATATAAATTCTATTTTCTTTAATATCAAATATGATAACAGTCCTTTCCCAAAACAAACTTCCTTCATGACTGTGAATTGGACTGCCTAAGGCCACAAGATTAGAAGTTACGGCATTTCACTAAATAGTTCAAGATGTAGCTATCTTTTTAAAAAATTAATGTTTCATTCATTTAAAAATTACACAAGCGAAGATTATCCTGTTTGGGCTGAGTTATAGTTTTGTAGTCTCTATGCCAAATTTTAATTCCTTATGGTATTTGGCAGAGACAGGTATGAAATTGCTTATTCAATAAAGGCAAACAAAAATATATGTTAGCAACTTTTAAGACATTTCTAATTTTACTGTACCAGTAAGTTTTAAAGATTAAAGTCACATAAACCGAAAGGTCTGACAGCTTTTACTTTTTCCTTAAAAATATTTGATTTAAGTGCTCATTTTTCTTAGGCCAATTAATTAGGGCACTTTTTAACAGACATTGCACACATAACACATATATAGCCACAACCAGAAGAAGATCCAGTAGTTGTAAGACTTTTTGGGTTTTTTTGTTTGTTTGTTTGTTTGTTTGTTTGTTTGTTTTGCTAATTTCCCAATTGGATTGTTGGCCTTTGAGTGAGTGTTGGCCTTTGGGTGAGGCCCTTTAAGAACAGAGTAGAAAAATAATTTCTGGGTCTTAATAAACAAATATAGCTGGAAGACAAAGACAGATTTTGAGAGATACTTGTTCACCTCTAATTTCAGAGGTTCCATAAGGAAAACAGATTTTTCCCAAAATGGGATTTTTGGTGCCTTTTCTGTTTTCCCAAGGAGACCCAGGCCACTAGAAGTCATTTTAGGGTCTTTCGTACATGCACCAAGAATGGCAAGACAGAGTGGAGAAAAGTGATTCAGTTAACTGGGAGAAAACCTTTTCCAGGAAAACAAGGTTTATAAAGAGGAAAACATAAAGGCCTTTGACTATGTTCATAGCTAGGATATTCATTTTAATTAAGCTGAGCATTCTTTTTGATTGGGTTATGTGCAGGAATTCCCTGTGACAATGAGAGGGATTTTTAGAGAACAATCCCAGGGGAGGTTTGACATGGAGAAAGGGACATGAACACAAGCTATGCCTTCAACCCCAGCCACTTCCTGGAGAGGGAGAATGGCAGAGGCAGTGTGACTAGATAGAACCGTTTTTGAATGGGTAACAGGTGTAGAAAGAGGAGGAGTGGGGTTTGAGCCTGAAGACTTAGGGGCAGGAGGGGTCACTGGGGTGGAGTGTTTGGATGGGCAAGGAGAAGATGCAGGGGGATGAGAATATAGAGGGGTTCACCTACAGGGTCAAAAGGGGTTTTGGAGGAAGGGGTTTCAAAGGAAGGAGTTTTGGAGAAAGGAGAGAACCGGGGAAGGTTTTCATTAAAAAGAAGGATTTCATGAGGGTTGCAAGCTTAACATAGGGAGGGCTGGGATCTAAGGTAGAAGTAGAAAAAAGTCTGAATATAGAGAATCTCTTGCCATTTGCCATTCCTGGTTATAAAGCTGTCAAGGTCTCTGAGAATTTGAAAGTTGAAGGTGCCATTTGGGGGCCATTGGCTGTCATTATCCAATTTGTACTGGGACCAGGCCATGTTGCAATAAAATACTAAATGCTTTGGCTTTAGGCTCCCCTGTAAGCCCAGTTTGGTGAGATTATGAAGGAGACAGCACAGTGGGGAGGATGTAGGAATGTGGGACTGTTTGACACCCATGTGAATTGGTAAGAGGAAGCCAAGGGTGTCTGCTTTTGTTCTAGGCATCCCCCGACGAAAGACAGAGACCCAGGATCTTCTTTCTAAAGAAGATGATCAAGCTGTGAAGAAACTGGGCATCCCCAAGATTTCCTCTAGCTTAGTCCCACTGAACCTCTGAGGACTGGGACAGCAGATCTGACTTTCCTGGGTACGATGAGAAAGCCAGGGGAAGGCAGATCTTACCAGTCAGCTGGATTAGTGTCCGATATTGGAGGTTCCAGTTGGAATAGGCAAAGGGCCTCTTGGACTGGAGCTGCATGAGGAAGAGAAAGAGAGAGAGAAAGAGAAAGGAGGATGAAAGAGGAGGAGGGGAGAGAGTGAAATACCCATTGCAGGCACCTGGAGGTGGATTGCTGAGACCTGAGTGTTGGGAGCCAAAAGTCTGAGGGTCATGACCAACTCAGCATTCCACTGGAGGCTGTATAATCAAACAGCAAACTGTTTATCATGAATGCAGGATGTGGGCAAACTGATATCTGCACCTGCCACCAGAAGGTATGCTGAGGGCAATCACTACCTGGCACCATTCTCCTTGAGGTTATCTACTGGAACATCTGGAGCCTACTGTTCTAAGAAAGCAGTCATGCCAGCCTGCGCTAAATCAAGCAACTGACCGACTCCCTATCTCCTTTACTCAATAAATATGAAGGGTTATGGAAGCTCAGGGCCCTTGTTCACTAGAAGCAAGGAGCCACATGACCCCTTCTTCCAAACATACTCTTTTGTCTTTATCCTTATTCCTGCGTTCATCCTCCTTTGTTTAGTCCACCAGGATGCATGGCAAAGTGGCATCACGAACAGGGACTTCAAGGACATGAACGACAAAGGTCTGCTGGAGCAGAAGAAGTAAAATTGACCAGACAAGTGGGAACCCCAGGATGAATCTGCTGGCAGGGAATATAAGATCAGTACTCTAAAGAAGTACTGGGGATGAGAACTTTCTGAATCAGGATAACGTGAAGCAGAATTTCTCTGTTGAAGAAAAACATCACGTGCTGTTGCTTAAAGTTCTGTTGAAACAGTGTGGAGCTCAAGTTAATTCACAGACACTAACTAAGCTTCTGCAGGAGATTATTATGCATAACCCATGGTTTCGGCAGGCAGACAGTATCTACATAGAAAATTGGGACAGAGTAGGAGAGGGATTGAAATGGACTCATCAAAAAGGTTTCAAAGTAGACCCTTCTGTTTTTTCTGCTTGAGGTTTGGTTTGCATGGTCCTACTGCCATTGTCTCCTTCTTATTCTGTCGGACAACAGGAGTCAGGTTCTGAGTCTCAAGAATTAAAAAAAACCGTTTGTTCCTCTGACAGCACTTATTGAAAATAATGAGCAGGAGAAAGGGGAGGAGAATTGGCTGCTTGCTAAGCAGGAAAAAGGATAGGAGAATTGGCCTCTGCCACTCCCTCCAATAACAGAAGTAGAAACCTCCATACAAAAAATTTTGTGCACTGCTGCTATGGCTGGGGAACCTTTAGGACATTGTGCTTTTCCTATTACTATAAGGCCTAATCCAAACAATCCACAACATCTTTTACATGAACACACTCCTGTAGAGTTTAAATTACTAAAAAAATTAAAAGCTAGTGTGGTTAACTATGGAGTGCAAAGCTCATTTACTATTGAGCTGTTAGAATTGGTGTTCGGAGCCATGTACCTCCCACCCTTTGATATAAAACACTTGGCTCACACTTGCTTATCTGCCAATGCATATCTGACAAGGAGTTTAAATTGCCAAGAAATGTTTGCAGACCAGGCTAGGCTGAATCATGCCGCTGGTCGATGAAACATTACAGAGGAAATGTTGACAGGAAGTGGCCGCTTTTTCAGATCTGGTACAACAATTAACACTCCCAGAGGCTGCTTACTACCAGTCTGCTTTAGCCATGAAGCATGCTTGGAGCAGAATTCCTGAAGAAGGAGTTCCAGTGCAGTCTTTTCTACATGTCAGGCAGGGATCACGGGGACCTTATGCACAATTTATTGCACAGCTGCAAGAGGCAGTACAGCGTCAGGTCCCTCATGCCTCTGCTGCAGAAATGCTTACCATAACTCTAGACTATAAAAACACGAATGCAGATTGCAAGCGTGCAATGGCTCCTGTGAGAGCCACAAAGACTTTGGAGGAATTACCTTAAAACCTGTCAGGATGTAGGAACTGAATTTTATAGTTCTACGATGTTAGCTCAAGCAATGGCTAGTTTAGTAGTTGACAAATCTGAAAGGAGCCAAGGGTCAAACCCTAAAGTGGGAAAATGTTATAATTGTAGAAAAACTGGACATTTTAAAAAAAGGAATGCCATCAGATCTCAGAACAGAAAGGACCTTACAATGTGGTGCCTCCTGCTCCACCACCCCTAGTGGAAAAAATGCCAGGACTCTGTCCTTGCTGTAACAAAGGAAATCATTGGGCTAATCAATGCCACTCAAAACTTCATCAGAATGACACCCCCATGTCGGGAAACGAGAAGGGACCTGGGCCCCCCAAACAAAGAGGGCATTCCCAGTTCAAACCACAACTCCACGTCAGGGGTGGGTCTCAGGAGGAACATTGATTCCCTCTCCCCAGGAACACCAGGAAGCACAGGATTAGATCTCCCCACCAGAGAAAAAATTACATTAGTTGGAGGAGACAAATCTACCAAAGTTCCCACTGGCATTTGGGGACCCTTACCAGCAGGATACATGGGACTAATTTTAGACAAAAGCCACCTTAACTTGCAAGGCATCACTGTAGTCCCCAGAGTAATTGACTCCAATTATGAAGGAGAAATTCATGTAGTTTTAATGTCACAAGACCTTTGGATTTTTGAACCAGGGGAATATATAGTGCAATTATTGCTTATCTCCTGCAGATTATACCCTTCATCACGAAAGGAGAAAAGAGGAAACAAAGGGTTTGGGAGCACAACTACCTGAGAAATCTATCACAACCCATAGTCTCTACTACAGCCACCTGTGTAGCACAAATTGAAGGAAAGAAATTTTATGGGCTTATGGACACAGGAGTTGATGTGTCAGTGATATCCAGTAAGGATTGGTCCCCATCCTGGCCCCTCACACTAACTCCACATCCCTAGTGGGAGTAGGTGCAGGTCGAAACATTCGACAGAGTGCTGAGATTTTACCTGTCTTGGTCCGGATGCACAATCATGTACTTTCCAGCCTTATGTTGCAAATATAGCTATCAATTTATGGAGTTGAGACTTACTGACAGCATAGGATATGAGACTTACAAATGAAAACTTTGATAACCCAGGATTTAAAATGTTGAAGGACATGGGATATCTGAGTGGGAAAGGTTTAGGAAAATTCCTACAAGGAAAGCCTAACCCAATATCAATAACTGGAAAGACAGACAGAAAGCATTGGGACATCAGGATTTATGATTGGAGTCTTCCATACCTCTCCTCCACCCACTGCCTTACCATTAGAATGGCTCAGTGACAAACCTGTGTGGGTCGATCAATGGCCCCCAGCACAGGAGAAGCTAGCTCAACTTCATCTGTTGGTGAAAGAACAATTGGATGCAGGACATATAGAGGAGACAGTTAGTCCCTGGAATTCACCAGTGTTTGTTATCCCAAAAAAGTCCAAAAGATGGTGACTGCTGCATGATTTGAGAGCTATTAATGCACAAATTAAGCCAATGGGTGCATTACAGCAGGGCTTGCCATTCCCAGAAGCCATTCCTACAGACTGGCCTCTTGTAGCAACGGATTTTAAAGATAGTTTCTTTTCTGTACCATTACATGAGGAGGATAAGCCTCAATTCGCCTTCTGCATGCCTTTTATTAATCAAAGAGAACCTGTTTCTCACTATCAATGGAGAGATTTACCTCAAGGCATTAATAACAGTCCCACATTATGTCAGCATTTTGTGGGAAAAGCATTAAAAGAGCCTCAAAATACGTTTCCCACTGCACATATCATTCATTACACAGATGACATTCTTTTGGCCACTCCTACAGACCAAATATTGTATCAATATTCAGAGAAGTAAAGTGAGCTCTTGTTAAATGGAATCTCAAAATTGCTCCAGAGAAAGTGCAAACAATTTCCCATACCATTACTTAGGAACTGTTGTTACAGAGAGGAGTGTATGGCCTCCAGACAGTAGTTCTCTGTAAAGATAGGTTACAGACTTTAAGTGATTTCCAACGGTTATTAGGGGATATTAACTGGCCACACCCAATGCTAGGTATTGCTACTTATCAACTTGCACATCTTTATCAAACCCTGCAATGAGATTCTTCTTTAAATTCCCTGCAGCAGCTTATGAAAGAAGCAGAAGCTGAGTTACAACTTGTAAAACAGATGCTTCGGCAGAGACATGCCTCCCAGCTACAGCCACAAAAACCTTTGCTTTTGTTTATTCTTCCTATCCCCCATTCTCCAACAGGACTCCTGGGCCTATGTTTAGACAAATCTGTAAGAGTGATAGAATGGCTCTTTTTAACTAATCAAACAGTAAAACTTTGCAAGTCTATCTTTCCTTAATTACACAAATTGTGACTATGGGCAGGCATATGTCAAAAATGCTTATAGGATATGACCCTGATAAAATTATTGTTCACTTAGACTCCCAGCAACTGGCTGCAGCATGGGAAATGTCGACTACATGGCAAATTGCTTTCATAGATTTTGTAGGTGCAATAGATAATCATTATCCCTCAGACAAAGTTGTGCAGTTTTACAAAGTCCATTCTTTCAGTCTTCCTGTGATTACTCATCACAAGCCTATTCCAGGTGGCCAGACCTATTTTACTGACAGCTTTTCCAAAGGTTGCACAGCTATTTATGTACCTAAACATATTCAGACAATAAGGACTTCTGGGGTTTCAGCTCAACTCTTAGAGTTAATTGCAGTATTCTAGTTTTACAGCTCACAGCTTCAACTCCTATAAATATTGTCTGTGAGTCAGCTTATGTTGTAAATGTTGCCAGTCACATAGAAACTGCTACAATTAAAAGTATACTAGAGCCAGAACTGCTTAACTTGTTTCTAAGACTTCAACAAGCTGTTTGATCTCATACTGCTCCTTTTTATATTTCTCATATCCGTTCTCACACTCCACTCCCTGAACCATTATCTTTAGACAGACAAACTGATCAGTTCTGTATTTCAACAAGCTCAAGCTTCTCATGCATTACTACATCAAAACACTTCTGCCCTTACTTGTATGTCTCATCTGCCTCGCAGCCAGGCTTGAGCTATTATACAAGCCTGTCCCACTTGTTAGCATGTCCCTGGTGTTGCATCTGTAGAAGGCTGTAATCCACAAGATTTGGCTCCAAATGAAACCTGGCAAATGGATGTTACACATATACCAGCCTTTGGCAAGCTTAGCTATGTTCAAGTGACTATAGACACTTATTCTCATATGCTGCATGCTACATACCAAACAGGTGAGACAGCTGGTCATGTACAGTGACATTGTCTGTTGTCATTTGCTCATATGGAGGTCCCTAAACAATTAAAAACTGACAATGGACCTGCTTATACTAGTCATGCTTTTCAAAATTTCCTACAACTTTGGGCTATTACTCACCAAACAGGAATCCCTTACAACCCTAGAAGACAAGGAATTATAGAGCGGGCACATCAAACATTATAATGAATGTTGAAAAAACAGAAAGGGGGAATAGGAGACCAGCTGCCACTTCAAACAAAACTACATTTAGCCCTATTTACTTTAAATTGTTTGACTTCTGGTATGGATGGTAAGACTCCAGGAGAAAGACATTGGCAAGTGTTGGAGGAAAAGAGGAAACGTTATCCGAAAGTGCTATGGAAATCCCCAGGAGAAGGACAGTGGAAAGGTCTGGTGGATTTACTAATGTGGGGACAAGGGTATTCTTGTGTTTTTACAGGAGATGGACAAACCATGGGGTGCCCTCAAGGTGCATGCGACCATGGAACGGGAGACTGGGGGGACCCATGGTGACCAACCATGGGCCTGGTCCCTCCAGTATGGGCCATGAGCCAGCTGATTCTGAGTGTGAAGACTGAGAGAAAGCCAGCTGGAGTCATGACTACATCAAGCCCCATAACCTGGGGGCAACTCAAGAAAACCATGCAGGAAGCTGAGAAACTGCTGGAGTGTCAGGGCCAGGCAAAACCCCCTGATTCCATGTTCTTGGCCATATTAGCCATAATGTCATGTATGCTATGTTTTCCCTGTGCAGAGGCAAAAACACTGGGCATATGTCCCTAATCCCCCACTAGTATGACCTGTATTTTGGAGTGACACTCCGCCTGACATCTCTCATGATCAGGAAGTGTGGGCTCCAGGACCCCTAACTCCCCCTGATATAGAACAGCTAGACTCTCAGAACAATGTCATCAATTATACCACCTCACTGGAAGGACTCCCCTTGTGTTTCACTACAAAGACCTCACTAAACCATAGTTGTCTTACAATTTAAGCTTAAGCATGGTTGAGTTGCCATGGAAAAGTCATGTACTTATTAGTTATTAGGTCTTAGTTCTACTAATGTAACTAGTGTGCTAATCAACCATTCCCGGCCCAATCACCCCAGTTGTGTTGACTATATGGAATGGATTCCCTTCAATAGTTCCTACCTGCCTCCATGGACCCAGTGTCTTGGCCCGTTGGCTAGAAAACAATCTGTATTAACTGGAGACATTGTGAACTGGGGGCTTAAAGTTCAACTAGATGGAAAAGATGAAAATCAGACATCATGGCACAAACTTTGTTGGCATTGGTGGCAGGCTTTTAATGTTTCTTCTTTATGCCACACTGGGATCCAATCCCAGTCTGTCACCCAGATTGCTTGGCATGGAGCAGGCTTTAGCCTGCCTCTTCCTCAGTAACAATATCTAGGGAGGAAAGGTCCAATTCAAGAAAAAATATGGAAAGCTGCACTCCCATTCACAAATGGTAGTATCTGGGTAGGGGTACTCTCTAATACTAGTACTGCTACTCGACATAGTTTTGATGTTACATTTGTAAAGAGTATCACCACTCAATTTACAGTTTGTGTTTTTAATCCTTATGTCTTTTTGGCAGCTAAGAATGACCAGCTCAGGTAAACGGTATCCAACTGACCTGTAAATCTTGTCAGTTATATCACTGCATTAATCATAGCATATTGCAAACACATAATATCTCTACTTTGATAATTTTGGGTCACATCCCTGGGCTATGGATTACCATTCATCTTTCCAGCCTTGGACCACCACCCCTGCTTTGCACTTCATGAAACTTCTTTTAACTCAACTTACTCATGGTGCCCGTAGAGCCTTAGGCATGATAATTTTTGCTATTGTTTCCTTGGTCACACTAATAACTTCTGTTGTAATGTCCCCTGTAGCTTTGCATAGTTCTGTTCAAACGACTCAGTATGTGGATAACTGGATGCATACAACCAACCAAGTGGGGCTACCTCAGAGTAAAATTAACACTGAGTTACAAATTGAAGCAGCAATGTTGAAATCCACAGTTCTATCATTAGGGGAACAAGTACAAAGCTTACAATTGCAACAGCAATTGTGCTGTCATTTTAATAACACTCATATTTGTGTAACCAACTTAGAATATAACCAAAGTGAGTATCCACAGGACCTTGTGAAAGCTCATTTGCAGGGAGCTTTCACATCCAACATCACCTTTGACATTGGTGAATTACAAAACAAAATTCTTGATTTAAATAAGCAAACTCAAGAGTCTCAGCCTTCTTTAGAAGCCTGGACTGAATTCCAGCAAGGTCTGGAGAGCCTCAATCCTTGGACCTATCTAAAATGACATATTAACATCTCATCTATAGTTCTGGAAATAATGCTGTTCTGTCTCTTGTTTTCTGTTCATAAACTGTAAAATCAGATGGACTGCCAATTGGAAAATGAGAGCTGCCCAACCTGGTGTTACATTCATTCAATTAATGCAAGAACAGAAAGGGAGAGCTGTTGGGAGCCAAAAGCCTGAGGGTCATGACCAACTCAGCATTCCACTGGAGGATATATTATCAAACAGCAAACTGTTTATCATGAATGCAGGATGTAGGCAAATTCACATCTGCACCTGCCTCCAGAAGGTATGCTGAGGGCAGTCACTCCCTGGTGCCATGCTCCTTGAAGTTTTCTATTGGAACATCTGGAGCCTCCTGTTCTAAAATAGCAGTAATGCAGGCCTGCACTAAATCAAGCAGCTGACCGACAACCGCCCCCGCTCCCTATCTCCTTTACTTAACAAATATGAAGGGCTCTAGAAGCTCAGGGCCCTTGTTCACCAGAAGCAAGGAGCCCCTTGACACCTTCTTCCAAACATGCTCTTTTGTCTTTGTCTTTATTCCTGCATTTGTCCTCCTTTGTTCAGTCCACCAGGGTATGCGGCACCTGAGGGTTTTGAGGGCTCACTGCAGGGTAGCCCCACCCTGAGCCTCACAGTCCCCTTCAGATTAATTGTCCTCCTCACACAAATCACTCAAAAAGTGAAGTGAAAGACAAGATGGGGTGGGTGCATTGGGATGAGTGGCTGCTATCCACTGCTTCCTGGGTTGCAAGACAGCCTCTACCCCCAACACCCATCCCAGGTTTCAGCACCAAATGTTAAAGAGTTAAAGAAAGAGAAAAGAAACACAAAAAGTGGCTCAACAGTCAAAGACAGGTTTATTTTGGAGAATAAACCTTAGAGGGGCTTCTGGCTGATTTCAGTCATGAGCACTCTCTCTTACAGACTAAGAGTATTTATTGGTTTTAGGGTGAGAGAACTTATCACAGGCTTGGAATGCTTATGTGTCAAGGAGAAGTCTATTGTGGGATTGGAATATCTGTGGTTGGAGAGAAGGTTATCTTCAGGCTGACATCTCTCCAGTCAGAGGGGAGGTTATCTCAGGGCTGGCATGTCTCTGGTCAGGGAGGGGTTTATCTTATGGTTGGAATGTTTCTGGTCAGAGATGTCATTTGTGCTTTATGGTCATGCTGACCTTAGCCATTAGGCTGATGCCCTTTGGATTTAGGCAGTTTTTAATCAAGGTGAACTTTAGACTGGTGGTGCTTGTCCAAGATGTGATTCTCCTGCTCTGTCAACCATCACAACTGTTTCAGTACTGACTGAGTGGTTAAATATTAAAAGTTAAAAAGCCAGTGCCCTTATATAAAGGCTGGAAAGTAGCAAAAGTCCAACAAAAATTTTGCCCAGGCCTTTCCTGGGCCTTAAAGCATTATAAAATAACAAAGAAGTTCTTAGCAGGACCCATTTAGGATTAAACAAGTTTTATTAGGGGTCTGAAGAAACTCCCCAGGCTTCCACAATCAAGTTTATTGGAGATCTGAAGGAACTTGCCAAACTTCCGTGATATAGCAAGAGACAAGATAAGGGTAATCACCCCAGCACCCAGACCCATTTAGATTAAGTAAATTTAATGAGGCTGTAGAAGAAGGTCTTCAGGACTCAGACCTTAGTTATAGATCAAAAGAAGTCAACTACTTATGTCTTTAGATGAATGCACACTTAACACTTAAACATAGACATATAGCTTAGAAGGTATGTAAGCTCTGAAAAACTTTGTAATTTTGAGGTGATCTGGTGAAAATTTCTGGGCCTTCTCCCCGTAACGGGTTGCAGAAAATAAAGCTCTCTTCTTCCCGAGTTCATCTGCGTCTCATTATTGGCAGCAGGAAATAGCAGCCCAACCCTCAGTTTGGTCCAGGAACACTACTGCCTCAGCCTCCCAAGTAGCTGGGATTACAGGCATGGGCCCAGCTCACTGCTACACTCCCACTAGTGCCATGACAGTTTACATTTGTACACTTGTACATTGTAGCAGTGAGGACAACCAGAGGTCACTCTCATTGCCATCTTGGTTTTGGTGGGATTTAGCCAGCTTCTTTACTGCAAGTTTTATTAGCAAGATCTTTATGAGCTGAATCTTTGTGCCAGCCTCCTATCTTATCCTGTCTTAGAATGCCTATCTGGGAATGCAACCTATAGGTTTTAGCCTTGTTTTACCCAGCTGCTACTCAAGATGGAGTTGCTCTGATTCAAATGCTCCTAACAAACTCAAGCATTTCTTTATGCTGAATTCAACTCTTAAGGCAGAGCTTAACTCTTTCAACCAACTGCCAATCAGAGAATCTTTGAATCCACCTATGACCATGAATCTCCACCCACTTTGCTTCAAGATGTCTCATCTTTCTGGGTCAAACCAACATATACCCTATGTATATTGATTTATGTCTTTGCCTGTAACTTCTGACTCCCTAAAATATATAAAACCAAGCTGTAATGCAACTACCTTAGGCACATGTTTTTAGGACTTCCTGAGGCTGTGCATAGGCCAAGATCTTTAATCTTGGCCAAATAAACCTCTAAATTGATTGAGCCCTGTCTCAGATACTTTTTGGTTTACAAGGGTTATTGTGGTGGATTAGACTGTTGCTCCCAATTCTTTGCTCCTTCCCTGTAACAATTACACAACCATGATACAAGTAGAGGTTTAAATAGGTTTGCTTGGTTTGGTTTGTCTCTCCCACTACATCCATCAGCCATGAAAAGAACATGCCACAGGTAGCCACAGATCCCAGCATGAAAAGACACATGGAACATAGTGAAACCAACCTTCAATGAGAGCCTCACCAATCCAATCCCAGTGGAACCTAGTGGAGCCCAGCCAAACCACCAACTAGTGAATGAGAAAAAAGATATGTTTGTCTTTGCAAACTGCTGAGTACAGCCTGAGGATAAGCTTTACTCACCTCCAAGTACAGGGGGTAAGTACACAGCACTATCAAAAAAAAAAAAAAAAAATTCCAAAACCTGTGATAATTGTGGGGTTTTAACTCCACTAAATGCAAAAAAGGATATAAGCATTTGGATTTAACTTAGCAATTTTTTCCTCTGTTTGTGGGTAAAGATTTAACAAAACCCTGCCTTTCTGCAAGAGGCACTGACCTTCTGTTTACTTTCTAGCTTGATTCCTCTGGAAATCTGATAACTATGGAAAGTCTTGTGTTACTAGATAGCAATGCTTAGGTAAAAGAGACCCCTGAGTGGCTGATTGCTTGTGGATGTGAGGAACTATTGACAACAGATAAGCCATAATTTGAGACTTCTCTTCCACTAGAAGTCACCTACATTAGTTTCCTAGAGCTGTCATTAAAAATTGTAATACTGGTGACTTAAAACAACAGAAATTTATTCTGCCATAGTTCTGGATTCTAGAAGTGTAAAATCAGGTGTCAGCAGGGCCATGCTCACTCTCTCTCTGAACACTCTAGGGAACTGTCCTCTCTTGCCTTTTATGGCTAGTGGTGGTTTCTGGCAATCCCTGTTGTTTCGTGGCTTATGAAAGCATCGCTCCAATCTCTTCCTCTGTCTTCACATGGATTTCTGCTTTGTGTGTCTCTATGTCTGGCCAGTTTGGGGGTGCGTATGTTGGAATTGCATCAGTGGGAAGTTGAGTTGAGTGGGAACTAAAGTCACTTAGATAAACCAAAATCTGTTTACATATCAGTAAAAATCAACTCAAATGGTATGCTTTTCTCAAGAGCGGCCACATGTTCAAATGTAAGAAAAAGATGCAACTACAAATTGGCCTTACTTTATTTCCCTTCTTGGGTTCTGTTAGGACATAATGTATCCTCTGTGGGAAAAAGAAAATAAAGATGTAATTTGCATAGTAGACTGATTTACACACACACACACACACACACACACACACACACACACACACACAAAGGGAGAGAGATGTCATCAGTTCTGAGAGCATTATTTATTCATCTACATTTGAGAGGTCCAAGAGTCTCCACCATGTAAAAACCTCAAGAGATTATCAGTAAGAGACTGGGCTCTACCGACATCAAGAGAAATTAATATGATTAATTAATGTGGCCCCTTTCATTGCTGAGAAATTGTAGGTATAAGCATTTGTAATTGTTTTTAGGGATATGATGTTTTTCAATTGAGTAAGTGAAGAACACAGGTAGAATATATCCCTCCCAATACCCATTGTATAAAACTGTTGGTGATGGTCATTTTTCCATGATTTTAGTCCAGATCAACCACTCTTGATTTCTTTCCATTGGGTGTATGAGCCACACTCACTCTCACCAGACACTCTTGCCAGGAGCCTATAATACTCTCTCCATCCCCACTTCAACACTAAGTTATCCTGTCTGTCTGCTACTTATCCTTAGGAGCACAGCCTAAACGGCATGTGTCACTGGAGGCCTTCTTTAACCCCCACAAGCATTTCCCTTGTTATGGGGATTTTATTGTCATTGTTTATTATATTGCCTTCAAAACTAGAAGCTCAGGCAATGTTTACCAATCTTGCTCACTGCTGTATCCTCAGCAAGTATTACAGGGCTTGATGAGGGCAGAATAAGGACTTATTATAAGAGGAAGGAAATAATGAAAGTCTACAATGACATAATCAGAACTGAGATTATTATGTGATTGATCTTCACCAAACAACCCAACCAGCAGGAAAACAATACTTTCAGGGGTAAATCTAGGCTTTATGACATATATTAATCCAATTAGTAGCCTCTTGCTCTCACTTGGTTTATGCATACTGTATTGTACTCTTGAGTCCTCTAAAAAATTAGCCTTGAGCAATATGAGAATGGTAGCCCTCATCCTTTGACCAAACGACTGACCAAGGCCATTGTCATAGTGACTGGACCCCAAGGTCCAGCCAAGGGAGCTGCTTTGCACATAGGAACCATAGAAACTATGTGATATACAGGAAGGGGTGGAAATGAGTGAATGTCATAGGGAGGACGTTGGGATGGGAGGATGAAGGAGAATGTAAAGCAATGGTTAAGCTTCCAGGCACCAAAATAATCACATGTCTAAAGAAGGAGAGAGAAAATCTGCACCCCCTGCATCCCTAGTGGTAGTGTTACAGGAAAGGGGTTCCAATTCAGAACCCAAGAAAGGGTTCTTGGATTTTGCACAAGAAAGAATTCAAGGCAAGTCCATAGAGTAAAGTGAAAGCAAGTTTATTAGGAAAGTAAAGGAATAAGAGAAAGGCTACTCCATAGACAGAGTAGCCCTGAGGGCTGCTGGTTGCCCATTTTTATGGTTACTTCTTGATGATATGCTAAACCATGGGTGGATTCAAAGAGATTTATCTCTAGCCCAGCCCCACGATGAGGAGCATGTTGACTTCTTTGAAGAGAGGTTCCAGGAAATCTGGAAGAGGAAGTCTGAAAGAACTTTTAACTTTTATAGAAAATACCATCCAAGGGCAAGAGAGGTGTTAACAGACTCAGGATGAGCTCTCCTCGCTCCTGGGATTGAATGAGCTCAGCCCTTTATGGGCACAGATTCAGCTCACTGTTGTGTCCGAGGCAGAAATAGCTGGAGTAGGACCTGGATCTGTCAGAGCCTGAAGAACTCACATGAGAGACCACAGGGAGCAGCACAGGATCACAGAGCCTACAGGCCCCGGAAGGGAGGCCTGCATCAGTTGGCATCTGGATGAAAAAACAGAAACCACGCCACTGATTTCACAGAGAGGAACTAATGTAGGGAACTGGCCAGAGACGTTTGGGAAGACTGTAGGGCACAAGGGAAATCGCCGTGCTGCCATGAAAAAATGCTCGTCATCACCGACCACAAGAGAAATGCAAATCAAAACCACAATGAGATGCCATCTCACACCAGTTAGAATGGCAATCATTAAAAAGTCAGGAAACAACAGGTGCTGGAGAGGATGTGGAGAAATAGGAACACTTTTACACTGTTGGTGGGATTGTAAACTGGTTCAACCGTTGTAGAAAACAGTATGGCGATTCCTCAAGGATCTGGAACTAGAAATACCATATGACCCAGCCATCCCATTACTGGGTATATACCCAAAGGATTATAAATCATGCTGCTATAAAGACACACGCACACGTATGTTTATTGTGGCACTATTCACAATAGCAAAGACTTGGAATCAACCCAAATGTCCATCAGTGACAGACTGGATTAAGAAAATGTGGCACATATACACCATGGAATACTATGCAACCATAAAAAAGGATGAGTTTGTGTCCTTTGTAGGGACATGGATGCAGCTGGAAACCATCATTCTCAGCAAACTACAGCAAGAACAGAAAACCAAACACCGCATGTTCTCACTCATAGGTGGGAAGTGAACAATGAGATCACCTGGACTCTGGAAGAAGAACATCACACACCGGAGCCTATTATGGGGACGGGGGAGTGGGGAGGGATGGCATTGGGAGTTATACCTGATGTAAATGATGAGTTGATGGGTGCTGACGCGTTGATGGGTGCAGCACACCAACATGGCACAAGTATACATACGTAACAAACCTGCATGTTGTGCACATGTACCCTTGAACTTAAAGTATAATAAAAAAAAAAAAAAAAAGAAAAAGAAATTGCCATGCTGCAAAAACAGCAACTGCAAAAAGCAGCTTTATATCCTGGGACTGGAGGAGCAAAGAGAGTTTGAGGCCATAGTCAGTGAGAAAGCCAGAGAAGGGACTGCACTGAGCTGGACCAGAGACCCCTGAGGAGAGTGGGTTTCCTGGGTGGCCTTGGTCTTCCTGTGGCATAAAGAGATCCCACACGGCTTCAGCCTGAGGACCCATGCTACTCAGTGTGTGCTGCTTCCTTAGCAGCTTGGAGGAGAGCCACCCTGGACAGGGATTGAAACCTCTGAGTAGGCAACACCAGTGACTATGTGCCAGCATCTCTGAGGGGCCAAATGAGGCTGCTCCTGCAAGTGTAAAAGCTGAGACCAGCTGCTGCCCTTGGACCAAATCACTGCTGCAAAGCTAAGGAATCATCCTCAGTCAGGATGATGCTGACAGAAGTTGGAAGCAAATGGGACAGAGCAAGTTCCTGCTGTCTCCCAGCCTTCCAGGATCCCTCTAGGGCCCCCTTTGGGGAGAGACTAACAGAAATCCAGCTGCAAAGGAAAAATAAGATTTACAGCATTCCAGGCTCAGAGTTGCAGAGCTGGGTTTGGAACTGAAAGACAATAGGTTAAGAGTGAGCACAGTTGCTGCCCAAGGAACTCAGGACCCTCAGCTCTGGACCGGTTCAGGCAGCTACCCAAGTGCAGAGGGAAGCAGGAGGATGCTGGTGGTCAGCCAAAGTAGCATCCCAGGGAAGCTGAGTGGAGGTTGGATCATCATTTGGGCTCTGAATTTTTCCACTTATGATATATCTAACAAAGGTGACAATTCCATCTTAGAAAACACACATTTGCAGTGCTATCTAATCACAACTGTTGATTCTAATTCAGAAAAATGAAGCATTCTGATGAGTCTAATACTCCTGATTTGTCTATTATACGCTGAGGACAAGTGTTTAAGAGGGAAAAGATAGCATATAGGAGCATGCAAACACAGATCAATTCAGCATCAAACTACCAACAAGTTCCGACTCAGATGTATGGTCTGCCAAAGACATGAGGCTCACTCACCCTAAAACCGGACAAAAGCAAGACCCCATCACAACTTGGCTCTCGAATGTGACACGGAGCCAGCATAAGATGTTATCTTCAAGACCCCAGTCCCCTTCCTCATGCCATGCTTGTATAAAGAGTGCAAGGGGCTCTGTCTAGCTGGGCTGCTGAGATGCCAGGACGCAGCTGTGGTGCCTGTCTTATGGGTAGAGCTCTCATTCAAGGAGAGAACTGGGCTCACCTAAGTTGGTGGTGAAGGATGAAAGCCTAGCCCTGCCTCTGGGCTATGTCCCCTCCCAAATGGGGTGAGCCAAATGCCATTCTTGCTTGCCTTTGATAACAACAACTCCTCCCCCACCAGCGTCATTTTCCAAGAGAAAGAGGGTCCTTAGATTAAATTTAAAAGTTGAAATAAGAATCTGCCACATGCAATGGAGATTAAATGTGATGGGCCCTCCCAGTCATATGGAGGTGCCTTTTTCTGGGATAAATGCCTACACCTGCCAAACAGGGCCCTAAGACATCTGTTTCTGGGAAAATGACTCAGGTCTCCTGTCTCTGTTAATTAACTGGCAGAAATCATTGCACTAATTCAGTCGCTCTGACAAAAATTGACAGGATCTAAATCTTGTGTCTTTTCCTGAGGCCAGTTGTTACCTTTCAAGATCGCTCTTAGACTCGCTGGTCTCCTTGGGCAAGAGCTGCAGAGGGCTTGCTGCTTGGTAACAAAGTTCATTGCTGTCCCAACTACAGACAGCCCCAGAGGCTATAATCCATGATGAGCTTTATAATACACTTTGTTGGCTATGAGTTTTGCGGACTTTTTATTCAAATTCCCCCCTACCACCCACACATTGAGCGACTTGGACACATTATGCAGCCTCTTATCTTCATAGTGGAAAACTAGGAACAAGTTGTGGTAGTGTTTAACCCCATGCCTGGCATTTAGCAACTCTCATGTTAGCTAGAGGCAGTCATCATAGTGGTGAAGAGGTATAGTAGCAACCAAAAATTGTTTTAAATGTGAGAAAGACCATCTCTGGTTGGCTGTAGGTCAGTGGTTCTCATTCAGGGATCCTCTCTCTTCCCATGCCAGGAGACCTCTGGCAATGTCTGGAGACACTCTCAGTTGTCACAGGTGGGACAGTGCAACTGGCATCTAACTAGTAGAGGCCAAGGATGCTGCTAAACTCCTATAATTCCCAGGACATCTCCCACAGCAAGTATCCAGCCCAAAATGTCAATAGTGTCAAGGTTACATCCAAGGTGTAATTGCATCCAAGAATCAATTCCTAAACTTAAGAAAACGTCAACATGAAACACAAAAATACAACGACCTTCTTGTCTGGGACCAAGGGATAGAAATGTGACTGAGATTTCAATGCATGAAGTAGCTTCTGCAGAGAGGGAGCTGGATGCACTGCAGTGTCCACCAGGTAGACCAGCAACATATGGTTGCTGGTGCTGGAAGACCAATCAGGTTCACTTCATTTAGAGGAGATCTGCTTCAGTCAGGAAGACTAAAAAGATAAGGGCTTGTGGTTGGAAAATCGCTGAAAGAAAGAATGTATTTTCCTTGACTAATACACATTATGAAAGACAAAAAGCAGAGAAATGGGTAAAATGGAAATTCTGTCACTTCTCCATGACTCTTGAAGACATGATGATGTGAAGTCATAGCCACTCATTGAAGGTACTGCCTGCTGGATGCCTATGGGGTCATAACGTTGTCTTGTTTAATCACAGGACTAATGTTAAGCAATAGCATCATGAGGAAGCAAGAGTTGCTTCCCAGTCTCAGCTAAAGGAGGCAAATTGGCACCAGTTCCTTCAAAAGCATCCACAAAAAGCCTGGACCCAAAGGGTGAGCAGCAGCAAGATTTATTGTAAAGAACGAAAGAACAAACCCCCCATGGTGCGGAACCTCACTGGCTTGCCACTGCTGGCTCGGGCAGCCTACTTTTATTCCCTTATCTGACCCCACCCACATCCTGCTGATCGGTCCATTTTACAGAGAACTGATTGGTCTATTTTACAGAGAGCTGATTGGTCCATCTTACAGAGAGTTGATTGGTCCGTTTTGACAGAGTGCTGATTGGTGCATTTACAATCCTGAGCTAATATATTAGCCAAGGCTGGCACTATTATCTACATGAATATGGGGAAGAAGTGCCAGGCACCTGCACTCCGCAGCCCTTGGGTGGTGGATGGGACCAGGCACCACGGAGCAGGGGCGGTGCCCATCAGGGAGGCTTGGGGGGCTGCGTGGGAGCCCATGGAGTAGGGGCGATTGGGGCATGGTGGACTGCAGGTCTTGAACCCTGCCCTGCAGGGAGGCGGCTGAGGCCCTGCGAGAATTCCAGCACTGCGCAGGCTGGCTGGTAGTGTTAGGGGGACCTGGTGCACCCTCCACAGCTGCTGGCCTGGGTGCTAAGCCCCTCACTGACCAGGGCCAGCAGCCCCAGCTAGCCACTCTGAGTGAGGGGCCCACCAAGCCCTGGCCCACCCAGAATTCATGCTGGCCTATGAGTGCCCCGGCAGCCCCAGTTGCCACCTGCACCTCTCACTCCACACCTCCCAGCAAGCAGAGAGATCGGGTCCCAGCCTCAGCCAGCCCAGATAGGGGCTCCCACAGTGCAGCAGCCGTCTGAAAGGCTCCTCAGGTGCAGTCAGAGTGGGCACAGAGGCGGATGAGGTGCCGAGAGTGAGCAGGGCTGTGAGGGTTGCCAGCAGGCTGTCACATCTCACTAGGTGTTGCTCAGAAGAATGTATATTCTTTTGATTTGGAGTGGAGAGTTCTGTAGATGCCTACTAGGTCTGCCTGGTCGGGAGCTGAGTTGAAGTCCTCAATATCCTTGTTAATTTTCTGTCTCATTGATCTGTCTAATATTGATAGTAGCATGTTAAAGTCTCCCACTATTATTGTGTGGGACTCTAAGTCTCTTTGTAGGTCTCTAAGAACTTGTTTTATGAATCTGGGTGCTCCTATATTGGGTGCATATATATTTAGGATAGTTAGCTCTTTTTGTTGCATTGATCTCTTTACCATTACGTAATGCCCTTCTTTGTCTCTTTTGATCTTTGTTGGCTTAAAGTCTGTTTTATCAGAGACTAGGATTGCAACCATGTTTTTTTTTTTTTTCTTTCTATTTGCTTGGTAAATATTCCTCCATCCCTTTATTTTGAGCCTATGTGTGTCTTTGCACATGAGATAGGTCTCCTGAATACAGAACACTGATGGATCTGGACTCTTTATCCAGTTTGCCAGTCTGTGTCTTCTAATTAGGGCATTTAGCCTATATACATTTAAGGTTAATATTGTTATGTTTGAATTTGATCCTGTCATCATGATACTAGCTGGTTATTTTGCACATTAGTTGATGCAGTTTCTTCATAGTGTCATTGGTCTTTATATTTTGGTGTGTTTTTGCAGTGGCTGGTAGCAGTTTTTTGTTTACATATTTAGTGCTTCCTCCAGGAGCTCTTGTAAGGCAGGCCTGATGGTGACAAAATCTCTCAGCCTTTGTTCGTCTGTAAAGGATTTTATTTCTCCTTCTTTTATGAAGCTTAGTTTGGCTGGATATGAAATTCTGAGTTGAAAATCCTTTTCTTTAAGAATGTTGGATATTGGCCCCCACTCTCTTCTGGCTTGTAGGGTTTTTGCAGAGAGATCTGCTATTAGTCTGATTGGCTTCCCTTTGTAGATAACCTGACCTTTCTCTCTGGATGACTTTAACATCTTTTCCTTCATTTCAACCTTGGAGAATCTGATGATTATGTGTCTTGGGATTGCTCTTCTCGAGGAGTATCTTAGTGGTGTTCTCTGTATTTCCTGAATTTGAACGTTGGCTTGTCTTGCTAGGTTGGGGAAGTTCTCCTGGATAATATCCTGAAGTGTGTTTTCCAGCTTGGTTCCATTCTCTCTGTCACTTTCAGTTACCCCAATCAATCTTAGGTTTGGTCTTTTCACATAGTCTCATATTTCATGGAAGGTTTGTTCATTTTCATTCTCTTTTCTCTTGTCTTCACGCCTTATCTCAGTAAGTTGATCTTCAATCTCTGATATCCTTTCTTCTGCTTGACTGATTCAGCTATTGATACTTGTGTATGCTTCACTAAATTATCATGCTGTGTTTTTCAGCTCCATCAGGTCATTTATGTTCTTCTCTAAACTGGTTATTTTAGTTAACAGTTCCTGTATCCTTTTATTAAGGTTCTTAGCTTTCTTGCATTGGATTAGAACATGCTCCTTTAGCTCAGAGGAGTTTGTTATTACCCACCTTTTGAAGCCTACTTCTGTCAATTCATCACACTTATTCTCCATACAGTTTTGTGCCCTTGCTGGAGAGGAGTTGCGATCATTTGGAAGAGAACAGGCATTCTGGTTTTTGGAATTTTCATCATATTTGCACTGATTTTTCCTCATCTTTGTGGGTTTATCTACTTAACCTTTGAGGCTGATGACCTTTGGATAGGGGTTTTGTGTCGGGGTCGTTTTAGTTGATATTAATGTTAATGCTGTCTGTTTGTTAGTTTTTCTTCTAACAGGCCCCTCTTCTGCAGGTCTGCTGAAGTTTCCTGAGGGTCCAACAGTGGAGGCTGCAGGACAGCAAAGATTGCTCCATGTTCCTTCCTCTGGAAGCTTCCTCCCAGAGGGGCACTGGCCTGATGCCAGCCAGAGCTCTCCTCTATGAGGTGTCTGTCAACCCGTGTTTGAAAGTCTCTCCCAGTCAGGAGACATGGGGCTCAAGTACCCACTTGAGTAGGCAGTCTGTCCCTTAGCAGAGCTCAAGTACTGTGCTGGGTCAATCCTCCTTGTCAAGGTCCATTGCTCTCTTCATAGCCAGCAAGCAGGAACATTTAAGTCAGCTGGAGCTGCACCTACAGCTGTCCCTTCCCCCAGATGCTCTGTCCCAGTGAAATGGGATTTTTATCTATAAGCCCTGACTGGGGCTGCTGCCTTTCTTTCAGAGATGCCCTGCCCAGTGAGGAGGAATCTAGAGAGGCAGTCTGGCCACAGCGTCTTTGCTGGGCTGTGGTAAGTTCTGCCCAGTCCCAACTTCCCAGCCTCCTTAGCACTGTCAGGGGAAAATCACCTGCTCAAGCCTCAGTAATGGCAGACACCCTTCCCCACACCAAAGTCTATCATCCCAGGTTGACTTCAGACTGCTGTGCTGGCAGCAAGAATTGCAAGCCAGTCATTCTTAGTTTGCTGGACTTCGTGAGAGTGGGACCCACTGAGCAAGACCACTTGGCTCCCTGGCTTCAGCACACTTTCCAGGGGAGTGAACGGTTCTGTCTTGCTGGCATTCCAGGTGGCACTGGGGTATAAACATAAAATAAAATTCCTGCAGTTAGCTTAGTGTCTGCCCAAACAGCCACCCAGTTTTATGCTTGAAACTCAAAGCCCTGGTGCTGTAGGCACACGATGGAATCTCCTGGTCAGTGGATTGTAAAAACCATACAAAAAGTGTAGTATCTGGGCTGGATAACACAGTCCCTCAGCTTCCCTTGGCTGCAGGAGAGAGGCCCCTGGCTCCTTGCACTCCCTGGGTGAGGCTGTGCCTCACCCTGCTTCTTTCTGCTAGCCCTCTGTGGGCTGCACCCACTGCCTAAACAGCCCCATGAGATGAACAGGGTATCTCCGTTGGAAATGCAGAAATCACCCACCTTCTATGTTGGTCTCGCTGGAAGCTGCAAACCAGATCTGTTCCTATTCAGCCATCTTGCCAGGTCCTCCAAAATGCAACACTCTTTATGTCTTTCTTTTTATATTCATCATCATGGGTGCAAGTCTGTTTAATTAGATTATCAGCTTTGTAAGAATGCCAATCAAGTCTTGTATTTCTATTTCGCTGAATTACTAATGCTCTCTTAAGCTCTCAATGCATGTCTAAGTCCTTTTTACTTTTCAAATCCATTGTAAAATATATAAAATGTAAAAAATGATAAGAAACTAAGGTGAATAACACTATAAACTCTTTTCATTGCAAGTTGAAAATCTATTAGTAATCATACAGAGTCACTGGTGGTAGTTTTCAAAGCCATGTTTATTGGAAAGTCTCTGAGACCACTGAGGGTTTCAAAATGTGATTTAGGAGTCAGACTTCAGTTAGAAGAGATTAAACTGTCTGTAAGAATCTACATGCCAAAGCCACAGTCAGCCGCAATTCACCAAATACTTGAATCAATGAGCTTCTGATGAATGATAATGAGAATACTGGATGAAGAACCATCCCATCTAAATCAAATATCAAACTCTACTCTCAGCTTCACACACATATCAAATGATATGTTTCTATTCAATTCCAACATACAACTAAACATTCACGTCTTTGTTCTGTCGTCTTTACTGGATCATGTTAAAGATAATGGATTTTCCAGTGCAGTTTTGTAATAGCACAGAGCACAAGCACAAGACCTGTCTTTATTAGATACAGAGGATTCATTCACCCAGTTTTATCTGAAGCAATGGAAAGATAGCAATGCCTTATTACAATGCCATTTAACTTATTAGAGCTGACTCATGGCAGCTGTCCTCGCTCCAGGCCAGTTAGGTGGGTCAGACACTCAGGACCTGAGAACAAAGTCAAGGGGTGATGAAATCTCAGGCATTTTTTTAGGTGCTAAAGTTGGAGTTTCTACACTGGAAGCAATGGATGGTCCTAATAATACATTTTATCTTAAGTATTAGTAAGAAGAAAAGACAAAAGCAGAAACAACAGTTTACATTAAAATCAAACTATTTTTGAAGTCCAAGTGGCTCCAGAGAAAAGAGCTGAGGTAAGATAATGGGGGTAGAAGGTTTCCTAGAGACCACTGGTCACCTTAAAACAATGCTTCACTCTGACAACCCTTCAGGGGCTGTGGGGTCCACAGTCCTGCCTAACTTTTTAGACCCACACACCTGAATTCTAGGTGTGATTTTAGAATTTACACCCTGAGTGTTGTACATACAAAAGGAAAACATTTGATATGGCTATGAGTTGAAAACACAAGGAACACTTTTCTTCTCCTAGGGACCTGTGTTTCTCTGCCAACTCAGCACTGTCACCACCTTGGAGTCAGACCAAGAGATCCCATGTCTCAGAGGCTGGTGGGTCACACCTACTGCAATTCCCCCATCACCCAGTCTCGGGGCACCAGCACTCCCAGCTTATCCATGCACATGTTCTGCTGGGGTAGAAGAAACAAGTCTATTTACCTCCCAGTCCAGAAACTTGCTCATCAGACTCCACTAAAACTCAGTCTCCAAGGACCAGAACTTCAGAAGACGTAAGTTAATTTCTGAAGAAAGGGAAAAGCTTCCTGAGGGCTGCTTTGACCTCCTTGTTTCTCAGAGTATAGATGAGGGGGTTGAGGGTAGGACTCAGCACAGTGTACAGCAGGCCAGCCAACTTGCTCTTCCCCGCGCTGTAGCCGGAGACCGGGCTTATGTAGGCGTAGAAGACAGCGGTGTAATACATACACACCACGGTGAGGTGGGAAGAGCAGGTGGAGAAGGCTTTCTGCCTCCCCGCTGCAGTCTGCACCTTCAAGACGCTGGAGATGATGAAGCCATAGGACGCGATGGTCATCAGGAAGTTCACTATGCCATAGAAAGCGTCCGCCAGGACAATCATGACACTGTTGACGTAGGTGGAGCTGCAGGAGAGAAGCAGCAGCGGAGGCACCTCGCAGAAGAAATGGGTAATGACATTGGGGCCACAGAAATCCAAGCGCAACATCAGCCCCATGTGGATGGCCGTGTTGACAGCGCAGAGCAGCCACACGGCTGCGGCCAGCCCGCTGCAGAACGCCTTGCCCATCATGCTGCTGTAATGCAGCGGGTGGCAGATGGCTGCGTACCGGTCATAGGCCATGACTGTGAGGAGGAGCAGCTCTGAGGATGCAGCCCAAGTGAGGAAATAGAGCTGGGCCATGCAGCCCGCATAAGAGATGATGCTCTCCTCCGACACCAGACCCGCCAGTGCCTTGGGCATGATGGAAGAGGTGCAGATAATGTCCATAGTAGCCAAATTGAACAGGAAAAAGTACATAGGGGTGTGGAGCCCAGGGTTGAAGGTGATGGCCAAGATGATGAGGACATTACCTGTGAGGGCTCCAGAGTAGAGGAAGAGGAAACAGCTGAATAAGAGCACCCGGTATTCTGGGTGCTCTGAAAAGCCCTGCAGGATGAACTCGATTACCAATGTCTGGTTACTCATGGTCCTTGGGCTGGGAGGGGTTTCTGGGACCATCAGGTGAATCTCCATCCACAGCTTCATGTGATTTTAGAGCTAGAGAGATAAACAAGAGGTGTCCTGGGGGGAGCTGCTCCTATGTTTCTTCTACACCTCACATCACGGCATGAATGATAGAGATGCATTAGGACATGTGTATGAAGATAAACACCCCAATATTACAATAGAAAAAAGGCATGAACACTCAGGTTATAAAAAGTAAATACAGTTAACCAGTTAAACTCATGAAGCATCATTCAACCTCAAAGAAATGCAAATTAAATCCATAATCCACTCTTGATCATCCATGATTTGGCAAAGTTAAAAAAGCATGATATTGACTAGTATTAGAATGGCTGCAAAGACGCAGGCCTTTTAAAATATGTATTCCATTTGAGCCAGAACTTTCTCTTCCAGAAATGTATCCTAAGGAAATAATAGAAAGCATCCTGAAGGTGTCAGAGCAGCACTATTATTATAGTGGAAATTTAGAACAATCTATACCCTTAAACGTGAGTATATTACGGTATATTGATATAACATAAATGCTGTGCGATTATAAAAATAATGCTTTGGAAGTGTTTTACTGATGCTTTTAAAAAGAGAATGACATGTTGGGAGGCCAAGGCAGGCAGATTGCTTGAAACCAGGAATTCAAGATCAGCCTGTCCAAAATGGCGAAACCCTTTCTCTACTAAAAATACAAAAACTAACCTGACATGGTGGTGGTGGATGTCTGTAATTCCAGCTACTTGGAAGACTGAGGCAGGAGAATCGCTTGAACCTGGGAGGCAAGAGTTCAGTGAGCTGAGACCACAATGCTGCACTCTAGCCTGGGTGACAGAGTGAGACTCTGTCTCAAAAAAAATTGTTTTAATTAAAAAAGAGAGACAATGAAAAAAATACTAAAATAATGTGTACAATCGGATCTCATTGTTTTAAAAAAAATTTGAAAAGCAGATTTGTTTCCATTGAAATTGAGGATAGTGAAAAATTTTAAATGAAAAAAAAAATAAAATCTAAAAGCACGTTTGTATATGCACCTGTAGGAATACACTGGTGAGTGCTAGACCAGAGCTTGAACAGTGATTGTTTTCACTTTTTTAATTTTTGCTGGTCTGTATTTTCTACTTTTTCTAAAAATGACCTCTCTAAAAGGCAGATGTGTCACACAGAATCCCCCTTACAACAGTTCTTCCACGGCTTCCCATTGCCAAAAGAATAAATGCTCCCAGCAACTTTTCCTGGATCCACCTCCTCTCCAGCCTTTCTTCCCACTCATCTTAAAGCCAGAACTCCAGCCATGCCCTGCACTCACAGACTGGCTGACGCACCAAGTCATTCCAAGATTTCTTAACTTTGTTCTTGCCACTCCCTGAGCCAGGAATGCCCTTTTTCTCATGAACCAGGGCTATCATCAGTCCGCTCTTTCTGAGCATCCCTTCCCTGGGGAGAAAGGACCACTCTTTCCTTTGTGTTCCCTCTAATACTGACTTCTATCCTAGTATCCAATACACATCACTCCTTGATCAGGTTACTCAACTGTGTCCTATATGGTTAACACATATGCCCATTTATCTCTGGACATCCCTTCTTGACACCCAGCCCCCTGCCTATCAGGCAGTGGGTAGACACTCAAATATGTGTGTTTAAATAATGCTAAAGAACAGGCTAGTATGAATAACAGCAGGATGACTTCTATTCTTAAGATACTACATATTCTGTACAGCTCAAGATAAAATCAGCATAGTGTACATTTGGTTTTTCCTTTTTGATTATTTATTCATTAAAAGTTAAGTAAGATGTTCATTTTTAAAATGAGCATTTGGAAGATGCCCATTTTAAATATGTTCATTTTAATTCTGTTTTTGTCAAAATTCAAGAAATGTATTTACCACTAAAATATTAAAAGGTTTATACAAAATGACCAAACATCATCTCCAGCTCAGGTCATATCACCTTTTAGTAAGGTAAAGATGGTTTTTTGAATAGACAAGCATAAAATCTCTATGACTCGGAGCAACAAGGCTATATTAGCATGGGGTATGATCAGAATCAATGGAAATGATGGTGTTTCATCTATGTATCTTCCCAGCAACAAGGTGTCAGAACAACTCAATAATTTGAGTGGAAGTCACAAATACAATATGCTTTAGCTGATTTCATTATTGTTTGGGACAAAAAGAGTGAATAATTACTTTTGCTCAGTATGAGTTGTGGATCTGAAGAAATAACTGTAACTTTATTCGCTCTTATGATGGCCCAGTGAGTGACTCCTCTTTAACTCCAGGGACAGAATTGGATTTTCTCCATCAATGTCCCAGTGTGAGGTTTCCGCACTTCCCACTGATGTCTTCCTCCCTAGAATTCTAGCCACCAGATTTCTCCAGCCATCACGAGATCGTGGTGCACTCCACAGTGCACATTGCAAATGCACCAGAGTCAGCACAGCTGCAGCTGTACCTGGGAGATGGCAAACACATCCATCACTGAACACCTACCAAGCAGCAGTGTGCAGGGTCTGTCACATATCCTTCCTAGAACAAGAAAACCTGTTACAAAGGAAACCTTAAACACAATATCTCTCTTAACTCAGCTCCACAGTAAGATTAGAAAAAAAACAACACTGTAGTACAAATGGATGTTTTGAACAGGTGCTGAGCACAAGGAAATTTCAGCAAACATATTCACATTCAGGGAATAAATTAGCCCTCAGGTACTTACCCACTCACTGTGATTTCCAGTACAGGAGGATAGTCTTCTCAACCAGCTGGTCAATAATGAGATCAAAGAATCAGGACTCCGACCCTCTTTCCGTGAGAATGACCATAAGATTTCTTTAGAGCCTCAGCCAGTCATTTCTTCTGAAAATAACAAAGACCTTGCTCCCCTGAATTTCATAGTGCATTTGCTTCAATTCTCAGCAAGCATTACAAGATTATTACTAAGGGTATGAGGGAAAATAACACAATTTCAGGTAACAATTGGCAAGTTTAAATGCACACTGTATTCAGACAACAGGATGACATCTCACCAGCAGGCCAACAGGATATTCGAACTGTGGTTATTTTCCACATTTATCAAACCCTTGGGCACTCAAGCTTCTGAAGGGGGAAAAAAAGCATCTTGGATTATATTTATCACTTTAAAGAAATAACGATAATAGTCCTCAAAATCTCTGAAATTAAAAAAGTAATTTCACTGAGTATTTTCTAAAAACAAATTGTATTTTACATAAAATACAATTTACTTGTAGTGACATTATATCTTTGTTCCAATTTATTGTTCATAGTTTCATAAACAGAAATTTTAAAAGATTTAATTAATGATGGAGAACTGGACTCATTTCATTATTTTTATCTCTAAAGCTGTTCAATGATTTTCACAGACACCATATTAATCTAATGTCCTTTTATTATATATGAAGGTAGGCATTTCTATTGCAGACATGCTTCAAGAATAGAAAACTAAAAATCAGAACATGCCAGAATCACATATGTTCAGGGTCAGATCTGAAAGACATTTTGAAGATGACCTTGTCCAACCTATTGATTTGGAAAGTCATAAATGTATCTAAATAACTTACCCTGGTTACACAGAGTATTAGTGACACAGCTAGTATCTAGGCTCAAGGCTGTGAGACTACAGTCCAGAATTAATTGCTGTGTATTTTGTTGGTTGTTTCCATAAATTCAGCCCCACCAAATGTCAAAGAAAAGCCATGAAAAAGAAAAATCAACCAATAATTTACATGATCATATTTAAGGCTGGGGTGTGGAATGCAAACCCTAAACTCTCAGCCACATTTGGCATCCCACTTACCCTGTTGTTTTGTTACTGATCAAATGGCAATAACACACAGGAAGAAATATTCAAATGTTACTGACTCTGGGTCAACTCAACAAAAACCATTAAGTCTTTTATATAAGCAAATTAAGCAGAGTTATGAGTAGAACTTTTCCCATTTTTTAAATGTCACTCAATCACCATCCTCAGAACAATCATAATTACCTTAAAAAATTATTTCACCTTTGTGGAGTGAACAGACTTTATGTGTAGCTGTCCTCTCTCTGCCAAGCACAACTGAGGGTAGAAACATGGTGATGTTGAGGCAGTGTGTAACCTGTGATAAGATCAGTCTGGAGAGGATGAAGGTTTCCTTCCCATATTTAAGATGGCCTTGCCAAGAATTTGTGATTCATCTTTAGCAACATTTGTCACTGCCTGTGGGAGACACTGGGGAGAGTTGTTCACAACTGTTACTGTAAGTGGACCCTGAAGGAGCAATTAAATTAAGTGCTTCTTTACTGGGTACTTGCCTGTCATCTGGGTTCACAGAAAGGCCAATTCAGATTTCTAATCCTAATGTGTAGAAAAGGATGTGGGCCCAAGCGGGGGAGGAAGGACAGCGGGACACATTCTCTGTCCCAGCTCACAGAAACTGGGTCAGGGCAAACCCAGACTCAGGTGCTCAGAACGTGTCCACACCTGGGGACTGGAGAAAGACTGTCAGGCAAGCAACTAGTTTTTCTGGACTGCTATCCATGGAAGACGAGGCATGCAGCAAATGTTTCCATGCTTCTCTGTATAAACCACCCTTACTAACAGAGCTGGCCTCTCCCTGTCCCTCATGAACAGCTTGGATCTTATCCCAACATGATCTCATTTCATCCAAATCCCACCCAGGTCTAACTCTATCTCCTCTACCAAGCCTTCCCTGACTCCCTGGAAGGAAAGGACCACTCTGTCTGCTGAGTCTCTGTCTCACTCAGGGGTTCTCCACCAGGCTCTGGAGGCAATAACATGGCTTCAGAGTCTTTCCAGACCTGAGGTAAGATCTCTGAAAGTTACTGGTCATGTGCTTCAGAATTTTTGTGGGGACTAAATAAGATGAGGTATACGAATCCATTTTAGAAACCATGTTAGTTGTCATTATAAATGGGTCATCCATAGAAATAATTACTCCAAAAAAATTCTGCATTGGCAGTATTAAGCCCAAGCAGATTACCTTTATTTCAACAAAATAAAAGATCCATAAACAAGAAATTCCTTTCCTATGATGTTAATAATACGTTAACCATTCAGGAATAAACGTGTGTTAGGTTAAAAGCTAAACTGTTAAAATGAAAAGACCCAAATATATAGTGGCTTCATTTTTTCTCTTTTGCTCAACAATCTGAAGACATGCATAAGTTGTAGGGTAGCTTCCAGACTGATGGGGTAGTCTTGCTCCATTAAGTCATTAAAGGATTTAAGTTTCTCTCAATCAATGATTCTTGATCTACGCAATGATTCTCTTTACCATAAAAGTTGCCATAACCTCTACATTTTAGCTTGTGAAAAGAGATAATACAGAAAGCTCAAAAAAAGCAATTTATTTTAAGCAAGTGAGGCAGATATTGTACACATAACTTTTGCTCGTATTTTACAGGCAAAAATTTCGTTACATTGCTTCACCTAGCTGCCAGGAAAGCTGGGAAATGTAGTCAAGCTGGAAAGATATATGTATAGGAAAAAGGGAGAATGGACTTTTGGGGAACAACTGATAATTGCCACAAATATGCAAGACAACTAGAGATAAGGGACTTAGGAAAAAAGACTGGAAGTAAGAATGAATTGTATATGTTACTCCCAAGAACTGAGATTCAAGGAAGAAAAAAAGGATGATTGTATACTTATACAAGAAAGAGGCAGGAAGTGAAAAGAAGAGGGTGAAAGAGATAAACAGGCAATGACCAGTATTGAAAGTTAAAAGAGAAAATCAAGGACATGAATTTAAGAGTTCTAATATCCTTATGAGATTTCCAGAAAGAGTCACAAAGTGGTGGAACCCTGAAAAATTATGCAGAACCCCAAAAGTTCCCATTTGATAGAGAAGAATGCTTTGCAGAGTTGTGGAATGACTGACTGAAAGAAAGTGGGATCTGTGCTGTGAGATGGCTTGCTGACCAAGGAAACACTTAGAAACTTGAAAAAACTTAGGAATCTAGAGAATGTCATGAGGAGTCCTGCCTAGGCAAAACCACTGTTCAATTTTCCCAGGCCTATCCCCTAACCTCAGCTAGGACCAGCTATTAAAGCAATCCTTTTAATACTTTTTAGTTATTTCTATCACCCAACCATAGCCTTGGGTACATTTCATATTTCTCAAGACATTCCCCTTCAACTTTTCCAACATATTCTCTTGGGGTTGCCTCCTATGTGCTTAAAAAGAGAAATACCATCCTATCAGAGCTCCTCAACTTCATTACTTGCCATCTCAATCTTTCTACATCTTTAACTTCAGTCTTGGTTGAGCCCCACCCTCCGTGCTTGTTCTTGAGAAACAAGCAAAAGAGCTAAGAAAGGCTTAGAGCAAACTGGTAAATATTGTTCTTTTCTTTTAGGTATCCATATTGCCACAGTATTGATATAATATCCATACTAGGCATAATTTGCATACCAGATATTCAAATAAGTAGGAGAATATGGCTATAGTGGGAAAAATAAAATCAACTCAGAAATGACAAAAATAAGATAACTAATGGATACATATTTGCCATACAAACAGAGGAACAATAAACACTGGGGCCTACTTGAAGGTGGAAGTTGGAGGAGGGAGAGGAACAGAAAAACAACTATTGGGTACTAGGCTTAGTACCTAAGTGATGAAATAAGATGTAACAAACTCCTGTGACACGAGTTTACCTCCATAACAAACCTGCACATGTACCTCTAAACCTAAAGTAAAAGTTGTAATAAAATAAAATAGTTGTCTTAACTATATTTCATGTGCTCAAGAAGCTAGAGAAAAGACTTAGCATATCAAATAGAGACAAAGAAGATACAAAAAGACCAACAGAATTTCTAGAGATGCAAACTACAATGTCTGAAATTAATAATACATTGGATGAGATTAACAGTGGATTAGATATTGAAAAAAAATAGCAAATTAGGAAAAAGTGTAATAAACCTACCCAAATGAAATAGAAATGGAAAAAGAATAAGAACTGTGAGTGAGCTATAAGACAACTTCAAATAGCCTATTATACATATAATTAGACTTCATAAGGGCATGAGAAACGGGAGAAGAACAGAAAAAAAATTTGAATGAATAATGGCTACAGTTTTTCCAAATGTGATGAAAAATATAAACCTACAGACTTAATAAGCTCAATGAACCCCAAGCACAATAAATATGAAGAAACTCACACCAAGCCACATGACTAAAATCAATAATAGAAATAAAATCTTAAAAACAGAGTTAAAAAAGCACATTAAGTACAAAGAGACAAAGATAAGAATTACAGAAGACTTTCTACATAATCAATACAAGCAAGAAACAGTAGAGAAACACTAAACGGTACAGACAGAAAAAAAACTGTCAATGTAGAATTATACGCTCACTAAAAATACCTTTTGAAAATGAAGAAAAAATATTTCACAAATATAAAAGTTAAAGGAATTCATCATCAGAAGATATGAACAACAACAAAAAACAATGTTAAAGAAAACCCAGAGACCCACAATGAGACACACTATAACCAAACTGTCAAAAGTCAAAGACAAAGAGACAATCTTGAAAGCAGCAAAAGAAAGTAACTTGTCATGTAAAAGGAAGACTGTAAAATTATCAGTGGATTTATCAGCAAAAACCTTTCAGGCCAGAAGGCAGGGGGATAATATATTCAAAGAGCTGAAAGAAAAAAAAATTCAACCAAAAATACTATATCCAGCAAAACTATCCTTCAAACATAAAGGAAAAATCAGACTTCCAAGATGAACAAAAACTGGGGGAGTTCATTACCGCTGGACCTGCTGTAGTGTCTTTCAAGTTGAAACAAAAGGATGCTAAATGGTAACATGAAGTCTTAAGAAAATATAAAGCTCTCCAGTAAAGATAAATATATGGACATATATAGAGACTCTACTATGCAATTTTGGTACATAAATGCAGTTTTAATTCTTGTGTAGAATTTACAAGACAAAGGCTTAAAAATGACTATAAATCTGTGTTAACGAACATATTATAAATGAAAATGTAACTTGTGACATAAGTAACCTAAGGTGAGGGGAGGAGCTTTGAAGAAATAGTTTTTGTATACAATCGAAGTTATTCTGTTAACAATTTAAAACAGCTTGTCAAACCTTTTAAGATATTTTTATAATCCCTATGGTAACCATAGAATATCTATAGAATACAAACAAAAGGAAACAAGAAGGGAATCAAAATGTCACCACAAAAAAAATTCAACAAATCCAAAAGAGGTCAGTAAGAGAAGGAATAAAGAACAAAATTTACAAAATATACAGGAAACAACAAAATGGCAAGAGTAGATCCTTCCCTATCAGTAATTACTTTAAATGTAAATGGATTCATCTCCTGGATCAAAAGATATAGACTGGAAAATGGATTTGTAAAAAGGATCCAACTTTATCCTGTCTACAAGTGACAAGATAAAGGACCCAACTTTATCCTGTCATTTAGATCTAAGAAACACATATGCTTAAAATGAAAAAAAAAAAAAAAGGAAAAGGAAATGCCACGCAAATGGTAAATAAAAGCAAGCAGAAGTGACTATACTAATATCAGACAAAAAAGACTTAAAGTCAAAAATAGCCACAAGACAAAAAAGTCAATTCGGCAGAAAGATATAACAATTACAAATATATATACTGCTAATACCAGAGTTCCTGCATATCTTAAGCAAACACTGAGAGATCAGAGAGGAAACATAAACAACACAATAATGGTAGGAGACTTCAATTTCTCACTTACAATAATGGCTAGAACAACAAGGCAGAAGATCAATAAGGAAATGGAGTACTTGAACAACACTATAAATAGTGCTAACAAACATGTACAGAACAGTCCACCCAATAAGACCAGAATACATATTTTTCTCAGGTGTATATGGGACATTCCCGAAGATAAATCACATGTTATACCACAAAAAGTTTTAACAAATTTTAAAAGATTGAAATTATACAAAGTATCTATTTTGATGAAAATGACATAAAACTAGACATCAATAGCAGAAGGAAAATGAAAAATTCACAAATATGTGAAAATTAAACAACACAGTTTTCAACAAACAATGAGTCAAAGAAGAAATCACAACGGAAGTTAGAAAATATCTTGAGATAAAGGAAAATAAAAATACAGTGTACCAAAATGTATAAGATGAAGCAGAAGCAGTGCTAACAGAGAATTTTGTAGCTATAAATATGCACATTATAAAAGGAAGGAAGTGGCTAGGCATGGTGAGTCATGTCTGCAACCCCAACACTTTGGCAGGCTGAGGCAGGAGAACTTCTGGAGGCCAGGAATTTGAGACCAGCCTGGGCAACAAAGCAAGATCCCATCTCTACAACTTAAAAAAAAAAACGAAGAAGAAGAAGGAGAAGGAGAAGGAAAGAGAAGAAGAAGAAGAAGAAAAGTTTTCAAATCAACAACCTAACTTTATACCTCAGGAAACTAGGAGAGAAAAAAACTACACCCAAAGTTAGCAGAAGGAAGAAAATCCTAAAGATTAGATTAAATCAGAGATAAATGAAATATAGAATATAAAAACAATAGAAAAAAATCAACAAAACTAAGAGGTGGTTTTTGAAAACATCAACAAAATTAACAAATGCTTAGTTAGATTAACTAAGGAAAAAAGATTCAACTAATAAATCAGAAATTAAAAGAGAACATTAAAACCTATGCCACAGAAATCAAAAGGATTATAAGAAAATACTATCAACAGTTAATTTTAAGTCAACAAATTGGATAACTTAGAAGTGGATAAATGTCTAGGAATATACAGCTCAATATATAAACCAATGGAACAGAACAGAGTCCTCAGAAATAATACCACACACCTACAGCCATCTGATCTTTGACAAACCTGACAAAAACAAGAAATGGGGAAAGGATTCCCTATTTTAGAAATGGTGCTGGGAAAATTGGCTAGCCATAAGTAGAAAGCTGAAACTGGATCCTTTCCTTACTCCTTATATGAAAATTAATTCAAGATGGATTAGAAACTTAAATGTTAGACCTAAAACCATAAAAACTCTAGGAGAAAACCTAGGTAATACCATTCAGGACATAGGCATGGGCAAGGACTTCATGTCTAAAACACCAAAAGCAACAGCAACAAAAGCCAAAATTGACAAATGGGATCTAATTAAACTAAAGAGCTTTTGCATAGCAAAAGAAACTACCATCAGAGTGAACAGGCAACCTACAGAATGGGAGAAAATTTTTACTATCTATTCATCTGACAAAGGGTTAATATCCAGAACCTATAAAGAACTCAATCAAATTCACAGAAAAAAACAAACAACCCCATCAAAAAGTGAACAAAGGATGTGAACAGACACTTCTCAAAAGAAGACATTCATACAGCCAACAGACACATGAAAAAATGCTCATCATCACTCGCCAACAGAGAAATGCAAATCAAAACCACAATGAGATACCATCTCACACTAGTAAGAATGGTAATCATTAAAAAATCAGGAAACAACAGGTGCTGGAGAGGATGTGGAGAAATAGGAACACTTTTACACTGTTGGTGGGACTGTAAACTAGTTCAACCATTGTGGAAAACAGTGTGGCAATTCCTCAAGGATCTAGAACTAGAAATACCATTCAACCCAGTCATCCCATTACTGGAGATATACCCAAAGGATTATAAGTCATGCTGCTATAAAGACACATGCACATGTGTGTTTATTGTGGCACCATTCACAATAGCAATGACTTGGAATCAATCCAAATGTCCATCACTGACAGACTGGATTAAGAAAATGTGGCACATATACACCATGGAATACTATGCAGCCATAAAAAAGGATGAGTTCGTGTCCTTTGTAGGGACATGGATGCAGCTGGAAACCATCATTCTCAGCAAACTATCACAAGAACAGAAAACCAAACACTGCATGCTCTCACTCATAGATGGGAATTGAACAATGAGATCACTTGGACACAGGAAGGGGAACATCACACACTGGGTCCTATTTTGGGGAGGGGGAGGGGGGAGGAATAGCATTAGGAGATATACCTAATGTAAATGATGAGTTAATGGGTGCAGCACACCAATATGGCTCATGTATACATATGTAACAAACCTGCACATTGTGCACATGTACCCTAGAATTTAAAGTATAATAAATAAAAAAATAAATAAAAATAAAAAAGATGTCCAAAATATCAGATGTATTCCCCAGATGTATCCAACTATATATATTAATTTGAAAAGTTGCTAGAACCCAAAGTAGTCTACAAATTATACATAATCCCTATCAAAATCTAAACTGCATTTTTTGAAGAAATAGAAAAATTTATGTAAATACTCATACATTCTGACTAGACAATCTTGAAAAATAACTGAGTTGAAGATCTCACACTCCCTGATTTCAAAACATGTTACAAAGCTACAGTAATTAAAACAGCATGACACTGGCATAAAGAGAGACATATAGACCAATGGAATAGAATAAAGAACCCATTAAAAGAGAACTCCACATATAAGGTCAAATAATGTTTACAGCATTCCAGATCCACTCAATGAGGGAAGAACATTCTCTTCAACAAACAGTGTTGGGAAACTTGGATATTCACATACAAAAGAATGAAGCTGAACCCGGATATCCACATACAAAAGAATGAAGCTGAACCCTTGTCTTACACCATATACAAGAATTAACACAAAATGGATTCAAGACTTAAGTGGAAGACCTAAAACTATAAAACTCTTAAAATAAAGCATAGGGGAAAATCTTCATAACATTGGATTTGGCAATTATTTTTTAATATGACACCAAAAGTACAGACAACAAAAGAAAAAGTAGGCAAGTGGGACTACATCAAACTTTTTAACTTTTATGCATTAAAGGACATAACAATGATTTTAAAAAAAATTGTGTGGAAGAAAATATTAGTAAAGTATATATCTGATAAAGAGTTAATATCCAGAATATATAAATAACCTCTACAACACAATATTTAAAAATAATGTAATTTTAAAATGGCAAAAAGATTTGAATAGACATTTCTTTTAAAATTATATATGAATGGGCAACAAACATAAGAAAAAATGCTCAACATCCAAACTGGAAAGGAAATCATTAGAGAAATGTAAATCAAAACCACAGTGTAATATCTCCTCACAAAAACTGAGATGTTTACTATTAAAAAAAAAGAAATATTAGAGAGGATGCAATTGATAGCAAACAGCTTAAAAGCAAAATGACCCAGATACTAACTCAAAGCCACATGAAAAAACAAAAAGCTCTGGCAAAGATATTTATTTATGTTTTCATTAATTTATTTATTGAGGGTTATGCTGTTTTGTTGTTGTTGTTGTTTGCTGTTTTGTTTTTGCTTTTTCAACTTTTATTTTAGATTCAGAGGGCACTTATGCAAGTTTGTTACCTGAGTATATTGCATGATGCTGAGGTTTGGGGTATGAATGATCCCATTACCCAGATACTGAGAATAGTACTCAACAGTTTTTCAACACTTTCTCCCTTCCCTCCCTCACCACCCCAATAGTCCCCAGTGTCTATTGTTGCCATCTTTATGTACATGAGTACCCGGTGTTTATCTCCCACTTATGAGTGAGAATATGTGGTATTTGATTTTTCTGTTCCTGTATTAATTTGCCTAGGATAATGGCCTCTAGCCAAATCTATGTTGCTGCAAATGACAAGATTTTCTTCATTTTTATGACTGCATAGAATTCCATGGTGTATATGTACCACATTTTCTTTATTCAATTCACTGTTGGTGGGCACCTAGGTCGATTCCATGACTTTGCTGTTGTGAATAGTACTGCAATGAACATGTGAGTGCATGTGTCTTTTTGGTAGAATAAATTGTTCTGTTTTGGACATCTACCCAGTAATGGGGTTGCTGGGCCAAATGGCAGTTCTGTTTTAAGTTCTTTGAGAAGTCTCCAAACTGCTTTCTACAGAGGTTGAACTAATTGACATTTCCACCGTCATGCATAAGCATTCCCTTTTCTCCTCAGCCCCACCAACATCTATTGCTTTCTGACTTTTTAATAATAGCCATTCTGATGTGTGAGATGGTAGTCCATTGGGGTTTCCTTTCTCTTTTTAGACAGTCTCACTCTGTCACCCAGGCTGTGGCACAATGTTGGCTCACTGCAATCTCCGCCTCCTGAGTTCAAGTGATTCTCCTACCTCAGCCTCCTGAGTAGCTGGGATTACAGGCACCTGCCAACACACCCAGTTAATTTTGGTATTTTTAGTAGAGACAGGGTTTGGCCATGTTGGCGAGGCTGGTCTCTTAACTCCTGACATCAGGTGATCCACCTGCCTCGGCTTCCCAAAGTGCTGGGATTGCAGGCATTAGCCACCATGGCTGGCCTCACTGGCTTTTTGACTTGCATTTCTCTGATGATTAGTAATGATGATCCTTTTTTCATATGTTTGTTGGCCACTTGTATGCCTTCTTTTGAGACGTGTCTGTTTATATCTGTTGCCCATTTTTCAATAGGATTATTTGTTTTTTCCTTGTCTAGCTGTTTAAGTTCCTTATAGAGTCTGGATATTAGTACTTTGTTTGGTGCATAATTTGTGAATATTTTATCTCATTCTGTAGGTTGTCTATTTAATCTGTTGATAGTGTTTTTTCTTGTACAGAAGTTGTTCAGTTTAATTAGGTCTCACTTGTCAATTTCTGTTTTTGTTGTAATTGCTTTTGAGGACTTAATCATAAATTCTTTCCCAAGGCCCATGTCCGGAATGGTGGTTTCTGAGGTTTTATTCTAGGATTCTTTTACTTCAAGATCGTATATTTAAATCTTTAATCCATCGTGAGTTTATTTTGGTATGTAGCAAAAGATAGGTGTCTTGTTTTATTTTTCTGCATATGGCTAGCCAGCTATCCCAGGACCACTCGTTCAATAGGGAGTCCTTTCCCCTTTGCTTGCTTTTGGTAACTTTGTCAAAGATTAGATGGCTGTAGGTGTGCAGATTTACTTCTCAGCTCTCTATTCTGTTCAGTTGGTCTAGGTGTCTGTTTTTGTACCAGCACCATGTTGCTTTGGTTACTGTAGCCTTATTAGTATAGTTTGAAGCCAGGTAATTTGATGCCTCTGGGTTTCTTTTTGCTTAGGATTGCTTCTTGGGCTGTTTGTTGTTGTTGTTCCACATGAATTTTAGAATAGTTTTTTCCTATTCTATAAAAACATGACATTAGTAGTTTGGTAAGAATAGCATTGAATCTGTAGATAGATTGCTTTGGGCAGTATGGCCATTTTAATGATATTGATTCTTCCAATCCCTGAGCATGGAATGTTTTTCCATTTATTTGTGTCCTCTCTGATTTCTTTTAGCAGCGTTTTATAGTTCTCCCTGTAGAGATCTTTCACCTCCTTGGTGAGCTGTATTCCTAGGTATTTTAATTTTTTGTGGCTATTGTAAATGGGATTGCAGTCTTGATTTGGTTCTCAGCCTGAATGTTATTGGTTTATAGAAATACTACTAATTTTGCACATTCATTTTGTATCCTGAAACTTCACTGAAGTCATTTATTTATTCCAGGAGGCTTTTTCAGAGTCTTTAGGCTTTTCTATGCATAGAATCATATTATCCACAAAGAGAGAGAGTTTTGTTTCTTCTTTTTCTATCTGGATGCCTTTTATTTATTTCTCTTGCCTGATCGCTCTGGATAGCACTTCCAGTACTATGTCGAAGAGGAATGGGAAGAGAGGGGACGCTTGTCTTATTCCTGTTCTGAAAGGGAATGCTTCCAGTTTTTGTGTGTTCAGTATGATGTAATTATTTGTCTGTATTTAGACAGTAGAAATGCATTTTTCTTTTTTCTTAACTCATTTTAAAAACAATTATATAAAATAACATGTATACAATATACTATTGGCCCTATAATATATACAATTCTATAATACATATATGCAATATATATAATTTTAATATATGGGTGGTATGTTTGCTAATAATAGCACCAATAATAATTTAAACAGTGTATGTCTTTGTAACATTAATTGATATAATATAAATAACATAACCACAAAAGAATGAGAGAATTAAGTTCTACATGAGTAACATTTCTGCATATTATGGAAATAAAATAAATTACTGGAAATAAATAACATTTCTGCATATTACTGTGAATCTGAAACTCATACTGATAAGATATATACAGAAAATCCTAGAGAAACCACTAAAAATAAAAAATACAGTGATAAAATTATTAATAAAATTTAAATACTATATTAGAAAATATTAACTCAATGAAACAGAAAGAAGTAAAGACAAAACAGGAACAACAAAGACATGATACATATAAAAAGCAAAAAGGCCGGGTGCAGCGGCTCAGGCCTGTAATCCCAGCGCTTTGGGAGGCCGAGGCGGGCAGATCACGAAGTCAGGAGATCGAGACCATCCTGGCTAACAGGGTGAAACTCCGTCTCCACTAAAAATACAAAAATTGGCCGGGCGCGGTGGCTCAAGCCTGTAATCCCAGCACTTTAGGAGGCTGAGACGGGCGGATCACGAGGTCAGGAGATCGAGACCATCCTGGCTAATATGGTGAAACCCCGTTTCTACTAAAAATACAAAAAACTAGCCGGGCGAGGTGGTGGGCGCCTGTAGTCCCAGCTACTCGGGAGGCTGAGGCAGGAGAATGGCCTAAACCCAGGAGGCGGAGCTTGCAGTGAGCTGAGATCCGGCCACTGCACTCCAGCCTGGGCGACAAAGCGAGACTCCGTCTCAAAAAAAAAAAAAAAAAAATACAAAAATTAGCTGGGCGTGGTGGCGGCTGCCTGTAGTCCCAGCTACTTGGGAGGCTCAGGCAGGAGAATGGCGTGAACTCAGGAGACGGAGCTTGCAGTGAACTGAGACCACGCCACTGCAATCCAGCCTAGGGGACAGAGTGAGACTCTGTCTCAAAAACAAAAACAAAAACAAACTAAAATGACAGACATAAATCTAACTAAATAATAATATGCAGTGTGAATGGAATAAACAGTACAATCAAAAGGCAAAGGTGTTATATTGGATAAGAAAACATGAAGTATATATTATCTAGAGAAAACACAATTTTGATTCAAAGACACAGCCTGAAAGTAAAAGAATAGGAAAAAGTGTTATTATGCAAACAGCAACCACAAAAACACTGGAGTCAGTACACTGATATCAGATAAATAGACTTTAAAACAAAAATTGTTACTAGAGATAGAGGGGCCTTTTGTAATTACAAAGGAATCCATCCATTAGGAAGATACAACAGTTATCAACATATATGCACCTATATATATGAAGCACCAAAATAAATGAAGCAAAAACTGACCTGAGAAAAGAAAGAAATAGACAAGTCAACCGAGTCAACAGAAATAGTAGAGGACTTCAATACCACACGTTCAAAAATGAATAGAATAACAGGACAGATCAACAAGGAAAAAGAGGACTTGAGCAATACTACAAACCAAATAGACCTCAAGGAGTATGGAACATTCTACTCAACAACAACAACAAAGTATGCATTCATGTCAAATGAGCATGAACATTCTAGACGACAGACCACATATTAGGCCATAAAACACACCTCAGTAAATTTGAAGGAGAGAAATAATGCAAAGTATGTTCTTAACCACAATGGAATAAAATTCAAAATCAACAACAGGGGAAATTTGGGAAACTTACAAATATTTGGAAATTTAAAACTAAATTTCCACTCTAAAACACTTCATGAGTCAAAGAAAAAATCAAGACAGGAATTAGATAATATTTTTAGATGAATAATAACGAAGACAACATATTAAAACATATGTGACACAGCTAAAAAAGTAATTAGAGTAATATCAACAGCTGTAAACACTTGTATTAAGAAAGTTCTTAAATTGATAACTTAAAATTCTACCTTAAGACATTTACAAAAAAATCAAACTAGATTTAAACAAGCAGAAGGAAGGAAATAATAACAGCACAAATAAATGAAATAATTTGATCCTTTGAAAAAAATAAATAAAACTGACAAAACTTTAGTTTCATCAGGGAAAGAGGAGAGAAGACTCAAACTATAGAATCAGAAATAAAAGAAGAGACATTACTACTGACATTAAAGAAATAAAAAGGATTATAAAGGAATATCAAAAATAATTGTACATTAACAAATAAGATAATTTAAGTGAAATGAAAAAATGTCGAGAAAGACACAACTACCAAGACTGACTCAAGAAGAAATGGACAATCTGAATAGACCTAAAACAAATTAAGAGAATGAATTAGTAATCAAAAACTACCCACAAAGAAAAGCAAATGGCTTCACTGGTGAATTCTACTAAACATTCGATAATACCAATTTTTCACACTCTTCCAACAGAAAGATGAGGAGGGTACACTTCTTGAATCATTTTATGAAGCCACTATTTCCCTGACACAAAAACCAAATAAAGACATCACAGGAAAAGAAAACCATAGATCAATACATCTTATCTTATGGGCACAAAAGTTCCCAACAAAATACTAGCAAACCAAATCCAGCAATACATAGAATTATACACCATGATTAAGTGGGATTTATCCCAAGGACACAAGATTGGTTAACATCCAAAAATCAGCTACCATACTACACCATTTCAATAGAAAAAAGATGACTAAACTCTCAACAGACACAGAAAAAAGTATTTGATAAAATTAAATGCCCTTTCATGATTTTAAAAATCAGTAAACTAAAATAAAAGGGAACTTTCTTAGCATGATAAAAGGCATATAGGAAAATCTCACAACTAAAATCATACTCAGTAGTAGAAAAACCGTAAACTTTACTCCTAAAATCAAGAACAACACAAGGATGCCCATTTTCAACACTGACACTGAACATTGTACTAGAAGTCCTAGCCAGAGAAGAGAACATAGCCAAGAAAAATACATAAGAGGCATACATGTTTAAAAAGAAGCAGATAAATTACTTATATTTGCAGAAGGCATGATTCTGTTAATAGAAAATCCCAAAGGATCTATGAAAAAACTACTAGACTTAGTAAATTCAGTAAGGTTGCAGGGTACAATATCAGCACAAAAAAATCAGTTGTGTTTCTAAACACCAGCAATGATGGGTATGGTAATCATTACTTGGGTGTAGTAATCACTTCATTGTGTATATGTATATCAAAAGAAGTATATCAAACATCATGTTGTATACCTTAACACAAACAATTTTAAAAATTGTAAACCCTAAGTTATAGTAAATTGCAGCTATTTAGAGATGACTCAAAATGAAGAAGCTGTGGTTTTAAAAAAAAAAACAAAAAAACAAAAAAAAACAAAACATACTGGCCGGGTGTGGTGGCTCACGCCTGTAATCACAACACTTTGGGAGGCCCGGGCTGGCAGATCATGAGGTCAAAAGATCGAGACCATCTTGGCCAACATGGTGAAACTCCGTCTATACTAAAAATACAAAAATTAGCTGGGTGTGATGGCACGCACCTGTAGTCCTAGCTACTCGGGAGACTGAGGCAGGAGAATCACTTGAACCCGGGAGATGGTGGTTGCAGTGAGCCAAGATCATGGCACTGCACTCCAGTCTGGTGACAGAACAAGACTCCATCTCAAAAAAAAAAAAAAAAAATCCTGACAGTAAGCATTCCATTTAAATATAGAACCATCACTAGGCAGCTGTGGAATTTATGGTTACAGGACAGAATAAACATAGTAATATAAGATAAATGTCTAGAACTGAAATTACTGTGGCAAGGGATTTTCATAGATATTGCCTGTCAACCAAGGAAGTATGTTCCACACCTATACCCATATGTTTTGGTATTTCATGTCTGCTAAGTGAAAAATGATATGCTCTGTCTTATGTTTTACTTCTTTAATTAATGGGAAAGGCTGAACAGCTTCTCACATATATTAAATTTATATGATTATTCTTTTTCTTAATCATTTGTGTGGGTTCTTGCTATGTTAAGAAATTATTTCATCATCTAACACAAGTTGTAAATAGCTTTTCTTTAGTGTGTATGTGTCTGTGTTTTCAGAAATTTTGAATATTTTATGTGATCAAATTAACAACGCTTTTCTAATGTGGGTTTCAGCTTTTCTGTCTTGCTAAGAAACACCTTCTTTACTCTAGAATGTTAAAAATACTTAGTGTTTTTACATAATACCTTTAAGGTCTAATATTGTATACATAAAACTATGAATCAGCAGCTCCTCAAAAATTTAACAGAGAATTACCATACTTATTCAGCAATTTCACTTCTGGGTATTACCCAAAGAGTTGAATACAGGAACTCAACATGTTGATGGCAGCATTATTCATGATAGCTAAAATGTGGAAACAACCCAAGTTTCTATTGTGGATAAATGGATAAATAAAAGGTAATATATCCATACAATGCAATATTATTCAGCTTTAAAAAGGAAGGAAATTCTGACATATGCCACCATGTAAATGGAACTTAAAGACATTATGCTTAGTGAAATAAGTCAGTCACATATTTTTCTTCCCTCCCACCTCCTCTAAACCATTGAACAAGTATAGACAGCACTATACTGCTCACAAAGGTGGCTTAACAATTCAATTTCCAAAAGACAGTATTTCCTATGAATTTTATCAAAAAGATATTTACAAAGTGGTATTTTATTGCCTTTACATTTAACATACATCAGGCACTTCTAAACATCTAGATAGACTAGATGCTTCAAGTAAGGAGTTAATTTGTCCACTATATACACAGCAGCCTCGAATAAACTGCATACATGTAACTATAGTTATCATTTGAAAGAAGCTTCCAAATAAGAACATCCTAGTCTAGAATCTCTCCCATCTCCATCAACCCAGTGTGCAAGAATGCTCAAAGATAGGAAAACAATCTTTCCTAGGAATTTTAAAACAAAATATACAAAATATATTAGTTTACTAACTCTACTTTTGTCATACAAAGAGGTTTGGCAACCTCTTTGACATCTAAAAAGACTAGATGTTGTAAATTAGGATCTTCAATCTCTGATATCCTTTCTTCTGCTTGATCGATTCAGCTATTGATACTTGTGTATGCTTCACTAAGTTCTCATGCTGTGTTTTTCAGCTCCATCAGGTCATTTATGTTCTTCTCTAAACTGGTTATTCTAGTTAGCAATTCATCTAATCTTTTTTCAAAGTTCTTAACTTCCTTGCATTGGGTTAGAACATTCTCCTTTATCTGAAAGGAGTTTTTTATTACCCGCCTTTGAAGCCTACTTCTGTCAATTCATCGAACTCATTTTCCATGCAATTTTGTTCCTCAATGGTAAGAAGTTGTGATTTCTTTGGAGGAGAAAAGGCATTCTTGTTTTTGGAATTTTCAGCCTTTTTGCACTGGTTTCTCCCCATCTTTGTGAATTTACCTACCTTTTGTGTTTGATGTTGGTGACCTTCGGATGGGGTTTCTGTGTGGACGTCATTTTTGTTGATGTTGATGCTATTCCTTTCTGTTTGTTAGTTTTTCTTCTAACAGTCAGGCCTCTCTGCTGCAGGTCTGCTGGAGTTTGTTGGACATCCACTCCAGACCCTATATGCCTGGGTATCACCAGTGGAGGCTGCAGAACAGCAAAGATTGCTTCCTGATCCTTCCTCTGGAATCTTTGTCCCAGAGGAGTATCTGTCAGTTGCCAGCTGGAGCTTTCCTGTATGAGGTGTCTTTTGGCTCCTCCTGGAAGGTGTCTCCCAGTCAGGAGGCCCAGGGTTCAGGGACCCACTTGAGGAGGCAGTCTGACCCTTAGCAGAACTTGAACACTGTGCTGGGAGATCTGCTGCTCTCTTAAGAGCTGGCAGGCAGGGATGTTAAAGTCTGCTGAAGCTGCCCCCACAGCTGCCCCTTCCTCCAGGTGCTCTGTCCCAGAGAGATGGCAGTTTTATCTATAAGTCCCTGACTGGGGCTGCTGCCTTTTTTCAGAGATGCCTTGCCCAAACAGAAGGAATCTAGAGAGGCAGGCTGGCTACAGCGGACTTGCAGTGCTGTGTTGTGCTCTGACCAGTTGTAACTTCCTTGCAGCTTTGTTTACACTGTGAGAGGAAAACCTCCTACTCGAGCCTCAGTAATGGCAGACACCACCCCCCGACACACACTAAGTTCCAGCATCGCAGGTCGACTTTAGACTGCTGTGCTGGCAGCAAGAATTTCAAGCCAGTGGATCTTAGCTTGCTCCACAGGGGTGGGATCCGCTGAGCTAGACCACCTGGCTCCCTGACTTCAGTCTCTTTTCCAGAAGATTGAACAGTTCTGTCTTGCTGACATTCCAGGCGTCACTGGGATATGAAGGAAAGACTCCTGCAGCTAGCTCGGTGTCTACCCAAATGGCCGCCCAGTTTTGTGCTTGAAACCCAGGACCCCGGTGGCATAAGCACTGGAGGGAACCTCCTGGTATGTGGGTTGCAAAAACCATGGGAAAAGCATAGTATCTGGGACGGAATGCACTATTCCTCATAGCACAGTCCCTCACAGCACAGTCCCTCACAGCTTCCCTTGGCTAAGGGAAGGAGTTTTCTGACCCCTTGCTCTTCCTGAGTGAGGCAACACCCCACCCTGCCTCAGCTCGCCCTCCATGGGCTGCGCCCACTGTCTAACCAGTCCAAATGAGATGAGCCGGGTACTTCCATTGGAAATGCAGAAATCACCCATCTTCTGCATTGATCTTACTGTGAGCTGCACACCAGAGCTGTTCCTATTCAGCCATCTTGCCAGCGTCCCCACAGATATTATCTTTTAAAAGGTTGGGAGTGAGTTGAGAATAGTTTTTTCATAATATACACACAGGCTTCTAGAAGCAGGCAGTAAATCTTCCCAAAGTGTGGTGGGCACTTCCCATGGGCCAAATGTGAGGTCCTTCAAGGTCTGGCAGAAGGAAGACCAACAACCCAATGGCTGCTGACTGTTCCACACTGTCCTACTCTGGGCCTCTGCTCACCTTCCAGGCCTGTTAAGTCCATTGTTTGTTGTCCTCAGAACTAGGTAGGTCTCATCCAGCTGGGACAGAGTGGTCACCAGGACCTGGATCTGGCAGTGCTATGGCCTAAAGAGGTGGCTGAGCCTGTGTCCTACATCCCAAGAGCACCTTCCCAACCCCCACACCCAGACAGCCACCAAGCTGCCCCCACCATTCCCGCCACCACCCAAAGGCGCTGCATCCAAGGCTCGGTGGGGACTTCATCTATACCCAGCAGGTTCCAGCCTGGGAGAGGCCGCCACCACCCTCAGTCTCTGAGGTGTGCTGAGAAGGGGGGCTTGCTGCAGCTTCAAGGCCCAGGCACCCACCACAAGGGTCCTGGTGGCAGCCACCACAAGGGTCCTGGTGTCGCTGGGCAGAGGTTGCAGCCTATCCTGGTTCCAGCTCCCCCACTGGCCAGGGTGGGGGCTCAGAAGGCCCAGGGAGCTGGTACCGCACCATCTCACTGCACTCTCTGCTGGATCGGAACTCTTTTTATTATTATTTTCTTGAGACAGAGTCTTGCTCTGTTGTCCAGGCTGGAGTGCTCTGTTGCCCAGGCTGCAGTGCAGTGGTGTGACCTCGGCTCACTGCAACCTTCACCTCCCAGGTTTAAGTGATTCTCCCACTTCAACCTCCTGAGTAGCTGGGATTACAGGCAGGCACCTGTAATCCCAGCTGATTTTTTGTATTTTTAGTAGAGACAGGGTTTCACCATGTTGGCCAAGCTGGTCTCAAACTCCTGACCTCAGGTGATCCATCCGCCTTGGCCTCCCAAAGTACTGGGATTACAGGCATGAGTCACCATGCCCAGCCAGGACCAGAACTCTTAATTGTATTTTTGTACCCATGTACCAATCTCTCTTCGTCCACCTCTCCCAGTTGTCCTTCTCAGACTGTAGAAAGCATCCTTCTACTCACTGTTTCCACGAGATATTTCATGGAGAGCAAGTAATCACATGAAAAGGTGTTCAAAATTATTAGCTTTTAGGGAAATGCAAATTGAAACAAAAATAAGCTATCACTACTCATCTATCAGAATGGCTAAAATTAAAAATCATGACAACACCAAATGCTGGTAAGGATGTGTAGAAACCGGATCACTCATACATTGCTGATAGAAACATAAAATAGTTCATCCACTCTAGGAAATTTTGGGAGTTTCTCAGAGAAAAACATACAACTATCATATGACCCAGCAATTGCACTCCCACGCATTCATCCCAGAAAAATAAAAACTTCACACAAAAAACTGTCAAACCAATGTTTATAGCAACTTTATTTATAATATTAATAGCTAAGAACTAGATTCAACCCAGATGTTTTTCAATAGGTGAATGGATAAACAAACTTGTAAATCCGTAGCGTGGAATACTACTTAGCAATGTAAAGGAATGGATTCTTGATGTATGAAACAACTTGGATGGATTGCCAGGAAATGATGCTGAGCAAAAAACATCAATCCCGAAAGGTTACATAAATGTGATCCTACTTATATAACATTTTTAAAGTAACAAAATTTTAGAAGTAGAGGACTGATGACTATCCACTGTATGAATACTTGGTGTTCCTGAAAAGGGAACCAAGAAGTGCAATCAGACAAATTTAAAGAGAGCATTAAAGAAAACTTCCATGGACCAAAGAACACCCAAGTCTTTAGCCTAAAACATTCATCATGTCCAAAGCTGGTGGTAGGCATCACTTCAGTAACAGTAGATACTAGGAGATAATGAAGCAAGAACCGTAAAATTTTAAAGCAGTAGAGATTTGACCCAGAAATGTACTACACAGCCAAGTTATGGATCAAATATAAAGGCAACATAAAAAAGTCTCCATTATCCAAAAACTAAAAATGGCATTCAATTACCCATCCTCAAATGCAGACTTGTATATATAGACTAAATTTTAAAAATAAACTTTTAAATGTCGTGAGTGTGGAAATCATCATGTAAAACAGTTGACTATGGACAAGAATATTTAGAAATGGACCATATTTAAATAATAACAATTCAAAATGCAATTGTAACAATTCTTGAATATTATTTAAAACATTATAATAAGCTGGCTCAAATCCAATAATATGTCCATAAAAACCAAGCCACGGGTAGTGGAGTGCGTGAGGAAACAGTGTGATAATTGTGCTAACGTCTGCATCTTTTATATGGTGGTATTAATAGATAATGCTTCTGTGGTGGTTAATACTGAGTGTCAACTTGATTGGATTGAAGGATCCAAAGTATTGATCCTGGGTGTGGCTGTGAAGATGTTGCCAAAGGAGATTAACATTTGAGTCAGTGGGCTGGGAAAGGAAGACCCACCCTTAACCTGGTTGGGCACCATCTAATCAGCTGCCAGCACAGTTAGAATATAAAAAGTTGGCAGAAAAACATGAAAAGACTAAACTGGCCTAGCTTCCCAGCCTACATCTTTCTCTGGTACTGGATGCTCCCTGCCCTTGAACATCAGACTCCAAGTTCTTCATTTTGGGACTTGGATTGGCTCTCCTTGTTCCTCAGCTTGCAGATAGTCTATTGTGGGACCTTGTGATAATGTGAGTTAATACTTAATCAACTCCCCTTCTTATATATCTCTTTCCTCTTAGTTCTGTCCCTCTAGAGAACCCTGACTAACACAGATTTTGGTACCAGGAGTGGTTCCAGAGGAACAGAATATTAAAGATGGAGTTCTTTCATTGGTTTTAGGGTTTCTGGAGTTGGCTGTTTGATATGATTAGACTCAAAAATGCTAAGGACTCTACTTCTATAGCATGGAGAACACTGATTCAGCATCCTTTGGTGTGACTGTTTAGAGAGTTATGCAAAATAAATGCATTTGACATTCCTGGTTCACGGCCCATGAGAGGCAAGGAGTTTAGTGACTCTATAAATAATACCTTTGACCATATGTGGAGAACCAAGAAACATAATGAAACTCGTTGGTTGCTCCTAAGTTCACTGGACAAAGCAATGAAAGAAAATGAACTTAGGGATTCTAACTCCTGGCTTCAGAAGCAGATACTGAACCTCAAATCTGCTGAGATTGCCCTGAGTGAAAGTCTTATCTCCTGCAAAGAAAGAGCTGAAATTGTGGAAAAACAGACACAAGCTCTTATCGTGCGAGTGGCTGACCTGCAATGAAGGGTGCATGCACAGCCTTGCCAGGTATCTCCTATTAAAGTGAGGGCATTGATTGGAAAAGAGTGGGACCCTGCAACTTGGAATGGGGACATGTGGGAGGACCCTGATGAAGCTGGGGACACTGAGTTTGTAAACTCTGATGAACCTTTTTTGCCAGAAAAAACAGCTTCCCCATCCACAGTAGTGCTGACATCCTCTCCTTGACCCATGCAGCCATCAGCCTTTCCACCTTGGTCTGGGGAGATTAAACCCTGTGTTGCCTAAGGCAACAGTGATGGACTCTCCTGAGGCAGTTGCCAGACAAAATAATGTTGATTCTCCTCAGGAGCTACCCCCAACACCCCTGTTTGCTTCTAGACCTATAACTAGACTAAAGTCCTGATAGGCCCGAGAGGTGAGGTTGACAGTGAGACCCATAAGGAGGTTAACTACACTTGAAAAGAACTGCTTGAGTTTTCTAATTTATATAAACAGAAATCTGGAGAACAGGCATGGGAATGGATATTAAGGGTGTGGGATAATGGTGGAAGGAACACAGAGTTGGATCAGGCTGAATTTATTGATTTGGGCCCACTAAGTAGAGACTCTGCATTTAATATTGCAGCTCAGGGAGTTAAAAAAAAAAAAAAAAGGATCTAATAGTTTATTTGCATGGTTAGCTGAAATACAGATTGAAAGATGGTCCACTGTGAGGGAGCTGGAAATGTTTGATCTCCCTTGGTTTAATGTAGAGGAAGGGATCCAGACCTACTTATCCCAGATGGAAGGGCCCAGAAGATACACCCTTGACCAATACCTTGCAAAATAGATCTGTGAGGGCCACATTTGCATCTTTGAAGAGTCCTGTAATTCTCTGTATGTCAGATCTAACAGTGGGAACCACAGTCGCTCAACTACAAAATGTAAATACAATGGGAATAATTGGATCCCAAGGTGGTGGAGGCCAAGTGGCGGCACTCAACCATCAAAGGCAAGGTGGGCATAGATACCGTAACAGACAGCAGTGCAAAGCACCAATCAGAATAGTCTGACTCATGTAGAGTTCTGGCAATGGCTGATTAATAACATTGTTCCTAGAAGTGAAATTGATAGGATGCCTACTGCATTCCTACTCAATTTTTTAAAATTATACTTTAAGTTCTAGGGAGATGTGCACAAGGTGCAGGTCTGTTACATATGTATACATGTGCCATGTTGGTGTGCACCCATTAACTCATCATTTACATTAGGTATATCTCCTAATGCTATCCCTTCCCCCTCCCCCCTCCCCACAATAGACCCCACCCAGTGTGTGATGTTCCCCTTCCTGTGTCCAAGTGATCTCATTGTTCAATTCCCACCTATGAGTGAGAACATGCGGTGTTTGGTTTTCCATTCCTGCAATAGTTTGCTGAGAATGATGGTTTCCAGCTGCATCCATATCCCTACAAAGGACACGAACTCATCCTTTTTATGGCTGCATAGTATTCCATGGTGTATATGTGCCACATTTTCTTAATCCAGACTGTCACTGATGGACATTTGGATTGATTCCAAGTCTTTGCTATTGTGAATAGTGCTGCAATAAACATACGTGTGCATGTGTCTTTATAGCAGCATGATTTATAATCCTTTGGATATATACCCAGAAATGGGATGGCTGGGTCATATGGTACTTCTAGCTCTAGATCCTTGAGGAATTGCCACACTGTTTTCCACAATGATTGAACTAGTTTACAGTCCCACCAACAGTGTAGGAGTGTTCTTATTTCTCCATATCCTGTCCAGCACCTGTTGTTTCCTGACTTTTTAATGATTGCCATTCTAACTGGTGTGAGATGGTATCTCATTGTGGTTTCGATTTGCATTTCTCTGATGGCAAGTGATGATAAGCATTTTTTCATGTGTCTGTTGGCTGTATGAATGTCTTCTTTTGAGAAGTGTCTGTTCATATCCTTTGTCCACTTTTTGATGGGGTTCTTTGTTTGTTTCTTGTAAATTTGTTTGAGTTCTTTGTAGATTCTGGATATTAGCCCTTTGTCAGATGAGTAGATTGCAAAAATTTTCTCCCATTCTGTAGGTTGCCTGTTCACTCTGATGGTAGTTTCTTTTGCTGTGCAGAAGCTCTTTAGTTTAATTAGATTCTATTTGTCAATTTTGGCTTTTGTTGCCTTTGCTTTTGGTGTTTTAGACGTGAAGCCCTTGCCCATGACTATGTCCTGAATGGTATTGCCTAGGTTTCTTTCTAGAGTTTTTATGGTTTTAGGTCAAACATTTAAGTCTCTAATCCCTCTTGAATTAATTTTCATATAAAGAGTAAGGAAAGGATCCAGTTTCAGCTTTCTACTTATGGCTAGCCAATTTTCCCAGCACCTTTTATTAAATAGAGAATCCTTTCCCCATTTCTTGTTTTTGTCAGGTTTGTCAAAGATCAGATGGCCGTAGATATGTGTGGTATTATTTCTGATGGCTCTGTTGTGTTCCATTGGTCTATATCTCTGTTTTGGTACCAGTACCATGTTGTTTTGGTTACTGTAGCCTTGTAGTATTGTTTGAAATCAGGTAGTGTGATGCCTCCAGCTTTGTTCTTTTGGCTTAGGATTGTCTTGGCAATGTGGGCTCTTTTTTGGTTCCATATGAACTTTTAAGCAGTTTTTTCCAATTCTGTGAAGAAAGTCATTAGTAGCTTAATGGGGATAGCATTGAATCTATAAATTACCTTGGAAAGTATGACCATTTTCACGATATTGATTCTTCCTATCCATGAGCATGGTATGTTCTTCCATTTTTTTGTGTCCTCTTTTATTTCACTGAGCAAAGGTTTGTAGTTCTCCTTGAAGAGGTCCTTTACATCCCTTGTAAGTTGGATTCCTAGGTATTTTATTCTCTTTGAAGCTATTGTGAATGGGAGTTCATTCATGATTTGGCTCTCTGTTTGTCTGTTACTGGTGTATAAGAATGCTTGTGATTTTTGCACATTGATTTTGTATCCTGAGACTTTGTTGAAGTTGCTTATCAGCTTAAGGAGATTTTGGGCTGAGACAAGGTGGTTTTCTAAATATACAATCATGTCATCTGCAAACAGGGACAATTTGACTTCTTCTTTTCCTATCTGAACACCCTTTATTTCTTTCTCTTGCCTGATTGTCCTAGTCAGAACTTCCAACACTATGTTGAATCAGAGTGGTGAGAGAGGACATCCCTGTCTTGTGCCAGTTTTCAAAAGGAATGCTTCCAGTTTTGCCCATTCAGTATGATATTGGCTGTGGGTTTGTCATAAATAGCTCTTATTATTTTGAGATACATTCCATCAATACCGAATTTATTGAGAGTTTTTGGCATGAAGGGCTGTTGAATTTTGTCAAAGGCCTTTTCTGCATCTATTGAGATAATCATGTGGTTTTTGTCTTTGGTTCTGTTTATATGCTGGATTATGTTTATTGATTTGTGTATGTTGAACCTACCTTGCATCCCAGGGATGAAGCCCTCTTGATTATGGTAGATAAGCTTTTTGATGTGCTGCTGGATTCGGTTTTTCAGTATTTTATTGAGGATTTTTGCATTGATGTTCATCAGGGATATTGGCCTAAAATTCTCTTTTTTTGTTGTGTTTCTGCCAGGCTTTGGTATCAGGATGATGTTGGCCTCATAAAATGAGTTAGGGACGATTTCCTCTTTTTCTATTGATTGGAATAGTTTCAGAAGGAATGGTACCAGCTCCTCCTTGTACCTCTGGTAGAATTTGGCTGTGAATCCATCTGGTCCCGGATGTTTTTTGGTTGGTAGGCTATTAATTACTGCCTCAATTTCAGAGCCTGCTATTGGTCTATTCAGGGATTCAAATTCTTCCTGGTCTAGTCTTGGGAGGGTGTATGTGTCCAGGAATTTATCCATTTCTTCTAGATTTTCTAGTTTATTTGTGTAGAGGTGTTTATAGTATTCTCTGATGGTAGTTTGTATATCTGTGGGGTCAGTGATGATATTCCCTTTATCACTTTTTATCGATTCTATTTGATTCTTCTCTCTTTTTTTCTTTATTAGTCTTGCTGGCCTTCTATCAATTTTGTTGATCTTTACAAAAAAACAGCTCCTGGATTCATTGATTGTTTGAAGGGTTTTTTGTGTTTCTATCTCCTTCAGTTCTGTTCTGATCTTAGTTATTTCTTGCCTTCTGCTAGCTTTTGAATGTGTTTGCTCTTGCTTCTCTAGTTCTTTTAATTGTGATGTTAGGGTGTCAATTTTAGATCTTTCCTGCTTTCCCTTGTGGGCATTTAGTGGTATAAATTTCCCTCTACACACTGCTTTAAATGTGTCCCAGAGATTCTGGTAGGTTGTATCTTTGTTCTCATTGGTTTCAAAGAACATCTTTATTTCTGCCTTCATTTCATTATGTACCCAGTAGTCATTCAGGAGCAGGTTGTTCAGTTTCCATGTAGTTGAGTGGTTTTGATTGAGTTTCTTAGTCCTGAGTTCTACTTTGATTGCACTGTGTTCTGAGAAACAGTTTGTTACAATTTCTGTTCTTTTACATTTGCTGAGGAGTGCTTTACTTCCAACTATGTGGTCAATTTTGGAATAAGTGTGATGTGGTGCTGAGAAGAATGTATATTCTGTTGATTTGGGGTGCAGAGTTCTGTAGATGTCTATTAGGTCCGCTTGGTGCAGAGTTGAGTTCAATTCTTGGATATCCTTGTTAACTTTCTGCCTTGTTGATCTGTCCAATGTTGACAGTGGGGTGTTAAAGTCTCCCATTATTATCGTATGGGAGTCTAAGTCTCTTTGTAAGTCTCTAAGGACTTGCTTTATGAATCTGGGTGCTCCTGTATTGGGTGCATATATATTTAGGATAGTTAACTCTTCCTGATGAATTGATCCCTTTACCAGTATGTAATGGCCTTCTTTGTCTCTTTTGATCTTTGATGGTTTAAAATCTGTTTTATCAGAGACTAGGATTGCAACTCCTGATTTTTTTTGTTTTCCATTTGCTTGGTAGATCTTCCTCTATCCCTTTATTTTGAGCCTATGTGTGTCTCTGCACGTGAGATGGGTCTCCTGAGTACAACATACTGATGGGTCTTGACTCAATTTGCCAGTCTGTGTCTTTTAATTGGACCATTTAGTCCATTTACATTTAAGGTTAATATTTTTATGTGTGAACTTGATCCTGTCATTATGATATTAACTGGTTATTTTGCCTGTTAATTGTTGCAGTATCTTCCTAGCATCAATGGTCTTTACATTTTGGCATGTTTTTGCAATGGCTGGTACTGGTTGTTTCTTTCCATGTTTAGTGCTTCCTTCAGGATCTCTTGTAGGGCAGGCCTGATGGTGACAAAATCTCTAAGCATTTGCTTGTCTGTAAAGGATTTTATTTCTCCTTCACTTATGAAACTTAGTTTGGCTGGATATGAAATTCTGGATTGAAAATTCTTTTCTTTAAGAATGTTGAATATTGGCCCTCACTCTCTTCTGGTTTGTAGAGTTTCTGCCAAGAGATATGCTGCTAGTCTGATGGGCTTCCCTTTGTGGGTAACGCGACCTTTCTCTCTTCATTTCAGCTTTGGTGAATCTGACTATTACGTGTCTTGGAGTTGCTGTTCTTGAAGAGTATCTTTGTGCCATTCTCTGTATTTCCTGAATTTGAATGTTGGCCTGCCTTGCTAGGTTGGGGAAGTTCTCCTGGATATCCTGCAGCGTGTTTTCCAGCTTGGTTCCATTTTCCCCTTCACTTTCAGGCACACCAATCAGATGTAGATTTGGTCTTTTCACATAATCCCATATTTCTTGGAGGCTTTGTTCATTTCTTTTTACTATTTTTTCTCTAGATTTCTCTTCTCACTTCATTTCATTCATTTGATCTTCAACCACTGATACTCTTTCTTCCAGTTGATCGAGACGGTTACTGAAGTTTGTGTATTTGTCACTTAGTTCTTGTGTCATGGTTTTCACCTCTATCAATTCGTTTAAGGTCTTCTCTGCATTGATTATTCTAGTTTTTGATTCTTCCATTCTTTTTTCAAGGATTTTAGTTTCTTTGTGCTGGGTACATAGTTCCTCCTTTAGCTCTGAGAAGTTTGATCGACTGACGCCTTCTTCTCTCAACTTGTCAAAGTCATTCTCCGTCCAGCTTTGTTCCATTGCTAGCAATGCACTGCTTTCCTTTGGAGGGGGAGATGCGCTCTGATTTTTTGAATTTTCAGCTTTTCTGCACTGCTTTTTCCCCATCTTTGTGGTTTTATCTGCCTTCGGTCTTTGATGATGGTGATGTACTGATGGGGTTTTGGTGTGGGTGTCCTTTCTGTTTGTTAGTTTTCCTACTAACAGTCAGGACCCTCAGCTGCAGGTCTGTTGGAGTTTGCTTGAAGTCCATTCCAGACCCTGTTTGGCTGAGTATCAGCAGCAGAGGCTGCAAAAGATAGAATATTGCTGAACAGCAAGTGTTGCTGTCTGATTCTTGCTCTAGAAGCTTCGTCTCAGAGGTGTACCCAGTCGTGTGAGGTGTGAGGTGTTGGTCTGCACCTGGTGGGGGATGTCTCCCAGTTAGGCTACTCAGGGGTCAGGGACCCACTTGAGCAGGCAGTCCATCCATTCTCAGATCTCAACCTCCATGCTAAGAGAACCACTGCTCTCTTCAAAGCTGTCAGACAGGGACTTTTACATCTGCAGAGGTTTCTGCTGCTTTTTGTTTAGCTATGCCCTGTCCTCAGAGGTGGAGTCTACAGAGAAAGGCAGGCTTCCTTGAGCTGTGGTGGGCTCCACCCAATTCGAGCTTCCCTGCGGCTTTGTTTACCTACTTAAGCCTCAGCAATGGCAGGCGCCCCTCCCACAGCCTTGCTGCCACCTTGCAGTTAGATCTCAGACTGCTGTGCTAGCAATGAGGGGAGGTTCCATGGGCATGGGACCCTCTGGGCCAGGTGTGGGATCTAATCTGCTGGTGTGCTATTCACTAAGACCCTTGGTAAAGCACAGTATTAGGGTGGGAGTTACCCATTTTTCCAGGTGTTGTGTGTGTTGGTTTCCCTTGGCTAGGAAAAGGAATTCCCTTCCCCTTTGCGCTTCCCAGGTGAGGCGACGCCTCACCCTGCTTCAACTCTCACTGGTTGGGCTGCACCCACTGACCAGCACAGACTGTCCAACATGCCCCAGTGAAATGAATCTGGTACCTCAGTTGAAAATGCAGAAATCACCCGTCTTCTGTGTCACTCACACTGGGAGCTAGAGGCTGGAGCTGTTCCTATTCCGCCATCTTGGGTGCTCCCCCTCCTACTTAATTTATATAAGCAGAAAACTTCCAGGTCAAATGAACAAAACACTACTCTGAATTATAAAAACAGAATCATGGCCCCTCAATCAATTTCCTGACTTGGGCCAGTTTACAGACACAGAACCCCTTGAATAAAGGGGAGGTTGGGTCCCCTAAAGGAAGGACCCCACTACACTACCAACAATTTATGCTGTTAGTCTTTCTCCCATTTTTCCCCAAGGAGACCTCCAGCCTTTTATCAAGGTAACTGTGCATTGGGAAAAGGGAAATGATCAGTCATTTTGGGGATTACTCGATACTAGTTCTGAGCTGACATTAATTCCAAGGGACCCAAAACGTCATTGTGGTCCTCCAGTTAAAGAAGGGGCTTATGGAGGTGAAGTAATTAATGGAGTTTTAGCTCAGGTCTGACTTACCATGGATCCAGTGGGTCCCCAGACTCATCCTGTGTTCATTTCTCCAGTGCCAGAATGCATAATTGGCATAGACATTCTTAGCAGCTGGAAGAACCCCCACAATGACTCCCTGACTGGTAGGGTGAGGCCTATTATGGTGGAAAAGGCCAAATAGAAGGCATTAGAGCTTCCTCTACCTAGAAAAATGGTAAATCAAAAACAATACCCCATCCTGGCTAACACAGTGAAACCCCATCTTTACTAAAAAGTACAAAAAAAACTAGCCGGGCGCAGTGGCGGGCGCCTGTAGTCCCAGCTACTTGGGAGGCTGAGGCAGGAGAATGGTGTAAACCCAGGAGGCAGAGCTTGCAGTGAGCTGAGATCCGGCCACTGCACTCCAGCCTGGGCGACAGAGCGAGACTCCCTCTCAAAAAAAAAAAAAAAAAAAAAACAAAAACAAAAAACAACAATACCACATTCCTGGAGGGACTGAAGAGATTAGTGCCATGATCAATGACTTGAAAGAAGCAAGGGTGGTGATTTTCACCACAGCCCCATTCAGCTCTCCCATTTGTCCTGTGCAAGACAGACGGATTTTGGAGAACGACAGTGGATTATCATAAGCTTAACTAAGTGGTGACTCCAATTGCAGCTGCTGTACCAGATATGGTTTCTTTTCTGGGCAAATTAACAAATTTCCTGGTACCTGGTATGCAGCCATTGACTTGGCAAATGCCTTTTTTTTCCATTCCTATTCATAAGGCCCACTAGAAGCAATTTGCGTTCATCTGGCAAGGCCAGAAATATACCTTCACTGTCCTACCTCAAGGGTATATAAACTCTGGCTTTGCATCATAATCTCATTTGGAGAGATCTTGATCACTTTTTGCTTCTGTAAGATATCACACTGGTCCATTACACTGATGACATTATGCTGATTGGATCCAGTGAGCAAGATGTAGCAAACACACTGGACTTATTTGTGAGACATTTGTGTGCCAGAGAATGGGAAATAAATTAGACTAAAGTTCAGGGACCTTCTACTTCAGTAACATTTCTAGGGGTCCAGTGGTGTGGGGCCTGTCAAGATATTCCTTCTAAGATGAAAGATAAGTTGCTGCATTTGGCCTCTCCTACAACTAAGAAAAGGCACAAGGCTTAGTGGGTCCACTTGGATTTTGGGGGCAACATTTTCCTCATTTGGATATGTTATTCAGGCCCATTTATCGAGTGACTCAAAAAGCTGCCAGTTGTGAGTGGGATCCAGAACAGGATAAGGCTCTGCAACAGGTCCAGGCTGCTGTCCAAGCTGCTCTGCTACTTGGGCCATATGACCCAGCAGATCCAATGGTGCTTGAGGCATCAGTGACAGATAGGGATGCTGTTTGGAGGCTTTGGCAGGCCCCCACAGGTGAATCACAGCGGATGCCTCTAGGATTTTGGAGCAAGGCCCTGCCATGTTCTGCATATAACCACTGTCCTTTTGAGAGACAGCTCTTGGCCTGTTACTGAGCTTTGATGGAAACTGAATATTTGATTATGAGTCACCAAGTCACCATGTGAACTGAACTGTCTATCACGAACTGGGTGCTTTCTGACCCATGTAGCCATAAAGTGAGTCATGAACAGCAGTATTCCATCACCCAATGGAAGTGGTATATATGTGATCAGGCTTGAGCAGGTCCTGAAGGCACAAGTGAGTTACATGAGAAAGTGGCTCAAATGCCCATGGCCTCCACTCCTGCCACTCTGCTTTCTCTCCCTCAGCCTGCACCGATGGCCTCATGGGGAGTTCCCTATGATTAGTTGACAGAGTGAGAGAAGACTAGAGCCTGGTTCACAGATGATTCTGCACCATATGCAGGCACCACCCAAAAGTGGACAGCTGTAGCACTACAACCCCTTTCTAGGACATCCCTGAAGGACAGTGGTGAAGGAAAATCTTCCCAGTGGGCAGAACTTCAAGCAGTGCACCTGGTTGTGCACTTTGCATGGAGGGAGAAATGGCCAGATGTGCGATTATATACTGATTCGTGGGCTGTAACGAATGGTTTGGCCGGATGGTCAGGGACTTGGAAGAAGCATGATTGGAAAATTGGTGACAAAGAAATTTAGGGAAGAGGTATGTGGATGGACCTCTCTGAGTGGTCAAAACCTGTGAAGATATTTGTATCCCATGTGAGCACTCACCAACGGGTGACCTCAGCAGAGGAGGATTTTAATAATCAAGTGGATAGGATGACCTGTTCTGTGGACATCACTCAGCCTCTTTCCCCAGCCACCCCTCTTATCGCCCAATGGGCCCATAAACAAAGCGGCCATGGTGGCAGGGATGGAGGTTATGCATGGGCTCAGCAACAAGGACTTCTACTCACCAAAACTGACCTGGCTACGGCTACTGCTGAGAGCCCAATGTGACAGCAGCAGAGACCAACACTGAGCTCTCAATGTGGCACCATTCCTCGGGGTGATCAGCCAGTTACCTGGTGGCAGGTTGGTTATATTGGACCTCTTCCATCATGAAAAGGGCAGAGGTTTATCCTCACTGAAATAGACACTTACTCTGGATGTGGATTTGCCTATCCTGCACACAATGTTCTGCCAAGACTACCATCCATGGACTCACAGAATACCTTATCCACTGTCATGGTATTCCACACAGCATTGCCTCTGACCAAGGCACTCATTTTATGGCTAAAGAAGTGCAGCAGTGGGCTCATATTCATTGAATTCATAGGTTTTACCATGTTCCCCATTATCCTGAAGCAGCTGGATTGATAGAACGGCAAAATGGCCTTTTGAAATCATGATTACAACCCCAACTAGGTGACAATACTTTTCAGGGCTAGGGCAAAGTTCTCCACAAGACAGTGTATGTGCTGAATCAGTGTCCAATATATGATACTGTTTCTTCCATAGACAGGATTCATGGGTCCAGGAATCAAGGTGTGGAAGTGAATGTGGCACCACTCACCATCACCCCTAGTGATCCACTAGCAAAATTTTTGCTTCCTGCTCCCACAACATTACATTCTGCTGGCCTAGAGGTCTTAGTTTCAAAGGGAGGAACACTTCCACCAGGAGACACAACAACAATTTCCTTAAACTGGAAGATAAGATTGCCACCTGGACCGTCAGGGCTCCTCCTACCTTTAAATCAACAAGCTAAGAAGGGAGTTACAGTGTTGCCCGGGGTGATTGACTTGGACTATCAAGATGAGATCAGTCTACTACTCCACAATGGAGGTAAGGAAGAGCATGCATGGAATACAGGAAATCCATTAGGGTGTCTCTTAGTATTACTATGCCCTGTGATTACAGTCAATGAGAAACTAAAACAGCCCAATCCGTCAGGACTACAAATGGCCCAGATCTCTCAGGAACGAAGATTTGGGTCACTTCACCAGGAAAAAAAAAAAAAAAACACAACCTGCTGAAGTGCTTGCTGAAGGCAAAGGGAGTATAGAATGAGTAGTAGAAGAAGGTATGTGACCAGCTGCAGAAATGAGGACTGTAATTGTAATAAGTATTTCCTCCTTCTTTTGTTAAAAACATGTTTGTGCATGTATACACTTGTACTAAGAAAGTATCTTCATTTTATTTCCTTTTTCCTTTTTCATGTGACCTAAGATTTATTGACTTCACATTAACATTTAAGTATTGTTAAGTTTATGTAATAGTATCTAGGTTGGGTATTGGGGCATTTCCAGTTGCATGAAGGATAGTTGTATTATGTTAGGCCTAATTATGACCTCATTATTGTCATTATTTGAAGATTATGTATGATCTCAGGAGATATGTATAGGTTCATATTGACAAGCGGTGGACTTGTGATGGTTAATACTGAGTGTCAACTTGATTGGATTGAAGGATGCAAAGTATTGATCCTGGATGTGTCTGTGAGGGTGCTGCCAAAGGAGATTAACACTTGAGTCACTGGGCTAGGAAAGGCAGACCCACCCTTAATCTGGATGGGCACCATCTAATCAGCTGACAGCATGGCTAGAATATAAAGCAGGCAGAAAAACATGAAAAGATGACATTGGCCTAGGTTTCCATTCTACATCTTTCTCCAGTTCTGGATGCTTCCTGGCCTCCAGCATTAGACTCCAAGTTCTTCAGTTTGGGACTCAGACTGGTTCTCTTTGCTCCTCAGCTTGCAGATGACCTATTGTGGGACCTTATGATCATGTGAGTTAATACTTAATAAACTCCCCTTCGTATATGTATCCATCCTATTAGTTTTATCCCTCTAGAGAATGCTGACTAATATAGCTTCTGACATTGATATAATGAAAATTACAGGAAGTGATGTTTAGATTGAGACCTAAAAGATGAATCAGAGGTAATAGGATACAGTCATGATGTTGTGGGCATAGAGAATGCTCTGAATTAGGAGGCAGAATGATAACTTGGGGGACCAAAAACTGTGTGACCAGAACATAGAACATTGAAGAGAGTGACGTCAAATGATGCTGGATAAACAGACAGAAAGATCACTGAGTGTCTGTGAAGATAGTTTAAGGATTTGGAAAATTATACTGAAAGAACGACGGATACTTTGAAGTATTTTAAGCAGACAGCATTGGTGGTGGTAAATATGAGGTAATATAATAACAATCTCATTTCTAGAAGACTAATCTGGATGCATTTGAAAGAATGGATGGGAAGGGGCCAAGAATGGAAGCAGAGTGGTCATGTTAAAAATGGTGGAGCTGCAGCAGTAGGGATATAGAGACATGGGTGATTTTAAGCAATATTAGGAAGTGGAATGAACTGGCACTGATGACTGACTGCAGTAGGTGAGGTGGGACAGAAGTTACTCATATAATTCTGGCTTGAGCAGTTTCACAATTGTTGGTGACTTTTATGGAGAATGGGGGAATGGAGGAAGACTTGGCTTGGGGGCAAAGACCATGAATCTAGTTTGAACATGTTGAATTTGAGGTGCCTGAGAGACATCCAGGTAAAAATGACAAAGATGTTATGTAAACACACACACACCCACACACCACAGAGAAAACACACTAATGAATGTAAATCCAAAACCTCAATAAAAATTAGTGACTAAAAGTGAGTTTTGTTATAGGATTGCACATACTCTTTAAAACAAAGAAACCTATTAATAAAATTTATATTAATCAACTAAAGGAAAATATATAATTTCAGCAAAGTTACAAGTTATTTAGTAACGTTTAATATGTAGTCCTGATTTAAACACTTACTAAAATGAAAGTATATACATATTTCTTTAATATATGCAAGATATGGCAATGACAAACATTACAAAAATACGTAACTTATATTTGACGATATCTGGTTTCTGCCATCACTTTTTCCCTTTTCCACAAGCACATCAAAGCCCCAGATAAGGATGCTCCTTTAACTTACATTCCAAAGCAAAACTAATGTAGAGCAGAACTAAGCCCAGTCATTTGCCAACATGTAAAATGAGTGAGACAAAATCCTTTGTTATTACACAACATTGAAGTTTGATGCTTGCGTGTTACTGCTGCATAACAAACAAAAGCCTAGAAATGGAATGCTGATTTAACAAAAACAAGAGCAACGACAATAAGCCATTAAAACATAAGGGATAGACCAAAGGGGTGAGCAGCTAGGAAGCAGTTGCTGGAGACTGGAATGATGGTAACCCCTGTTACATAGTGATGAAGCCACCTGTGACAATATGGAAGGCAAATAATGTACTCATTATTTGTGCTTTCAAGTGAATAACTGGAAAAACAGACTATTAAAAATGTATTTAGTAAAATACTTACTTACTAAGTACTGCATGAAAGAAATGAGCCCAGGAAGTAACTAACCAGAAGGAATAAAGGGAATCCAAAAATTCCAGGACTTGCAGCATTGAAAGTTGCAACAATCTCTCATCTGGAATGAGCAAAATGCGAAACTTGAGTAACAAAATCTTGTTAAAATCCAATCTCATGTGAAGTGTCATGTTAAGGCTGGCTGTATTAAGGAGTCACCAAACACATCCTTTAGTTGGACAAAATGGCTCAGAAAAAGAAGCCATGGGGAGACAACATGTTTAACTCAAGATACTCATAATTAATTATAAGTTTAGATGGAAGGCGTGTGTCGAAAATTATGGCTGTGGCTATAGGTATGAGTCTGGCATATCAAATAAAAACAAAATTTTTGAGAGACTCATACTTCATATCTTTTTTCCAGTTTTTGGCCAGTAAAAATAAAGCTCCTGTGAATACTTATGTACGACCTTTGCACTGACAAGTGTTTTCGTTTCTCTTGAGTAAATACTTAGGAGTAGAATGGGTCTAGTTAAGAACAGCAGGCAAGTTGTCTTACAAAGTGGTTGCCTAATTTTACCTTCCCACCAGAAGCATATGAGAGTTCCAGTTGCTTCACATCCTTGTCAACACTTGGTATGGTCAATCTTTTTTATATCAGCCATTCCAAAATGTCTGCAGTGGTATCTCATTGTAGTTTTAACATGCATTTCCCCAATGACTTATAACCTTGAACATCTTTTCATGTGTTTATTTGTCATCTGTACCGCTTCTGGTCAAGTGTTCAAGTTTTGTCCTATTTAAAAATCGGGTTGTTTGTTTATTAATTTGTTAATTAATTATATATTCTGTATACAAGTTTGTTTTTTTTGTTTGTTTTTGTTTTTCGAGACAGGGTCTCACTTTGTCACCCAGGCTGGAGTGCAGTAGCATGATCTTGGCTCACTGCAGCCTCAACCTCCCAGGGTTCAAGCCATCATCCCATCTCAGCCCCCCAGGTAGATGGGGTTACAGGCATGCACCATCTTTTGTATTTTCGTAAAGACAGGGTTTCACCATGTTGCCCAGGTAGGCCTCAAACTCCTGAACGCGAGCTCAAGCCACTCACCTCAGCCTCCCACAGTGCTGGGATTACAGGCATGAGCCATCGCACCTGGCCAACAAGTCTTTTTTTGATATGATTTGCAAATACGGTCTTCCTGTCTGGGGCTTGTCTTTTCATTGTCTTAACAATTTCTCAATGTCTGTGAAAAACAGACATTTTTTATTTTGATGAAATCCAATATTTATTCTTTTTCATTCAATATTTATTCTTTTTCTTTCATGGATTGCACTTTTAATTTCATATATAAAAATCTTTTTCTAACCTTTGGGTTCACCAAAGTTTTCTTCTGTTTTTGATTTCACAAGAAGAGACTGTGTAGCTCTATTTATTACAGATTTGGCATGGCTAGTCAGTGAGAAAAAGGATTTATTACTCATATTGTGTTGAGACAGTTGGCATCAATCTGTATGGAAATGAAATTCAGTCCCCTACTTCATACCATATATAAAAATAAATTGCAATTTTAAATTTTAAACGATGAAAATTATAACTTTTTATAACATAATATAGGAGAATATCTTTAAGTTCCTGGGGTAGGGGAAGTCACCTTGAGACCAAAATAAGTCAAAACCAGAGAGGAAAATATTGGAGAATCTGACTACATTAAAATTGAGAAAATATCCTTATCAAAAAATAAAGTGTCAGAGCATAAAAATATAAAGCCTCAAACAAGAGGAAGCTCTTAAAACACATATTGCCAACAAAATATTCATATCTAGAATGTATCTGATAATCGTTAAAATTAGTTTTTTAAAAAAGACAGTAGAAAGACAGGTATAAGAGTTGAAAGAGGAGATCTAAACAACCATTAAATGAATGAAGTTTCTCAATTACATCACTAATTATCAAAAGATAAATTAATGCCAAACTGTGATGTCATTTTACTCCCACCAGATTTGGGTAGAGGACATCAAATCTGACAATCTGATATTGTTGAAAATGTGGAGAAATCAGACTCTTATATGCTGCTGTTGTGAGCATAAATCTATTAGCATCATCTAATAATGTTAACGATATGCATGCTCTTTGACCCTGCAATTCACTTCTAGATGTACACCTTCAGAATCTCTTGTACACATGTGCTAAGAGACTTGAACAAGAATATTCACAGCAGTATTGATCAACATAGCAAATAAAAAAATCAACTGGGGAAGGGATATTATGCTAGTATATATTCATTTTTTAGAATATTATGAGACTGAAAATACTGTCACAAACTTAGAAAAGAACTGTTTTTCTATAGCCTTGGTAACAAATAGCCACCAAAACCAGTTTTAAATCTGTTCAATTGATCAGCGTCCCAGTGAACACCTTTTGTAAGTCTATCATTCAGTGTCAGTCCTGCCCTCCTGGATGCCAGCCAGTCAAGGATGGACTTACCAGTAAACACACCTCTGAGTGCCAACCAATCAATAGCAGGCTCACCTATCTGCAGATGGCATCACCTGCAACTGCCTCTGAAAGTCCACCAATCACTGAGCTCTATGCTTCCCACAAATCCCACAGAAGTTTCATCAGCTGTCTGCTCTGCTCTGGCAACTGTGTCTAACAAGCATAGCTCTATCTTACAAGAAGAAGCAATAAATTCAGCTTTGTCGTGTTATAACAGGTATTGAATGGTGGTCTCATCATCACTGGCCAATTGTAGAGTTGATTATACAGAAAAAGAAGTATGGTTTACAAGCCTGAACATGAACAGACATCAGGATTTACGTTAAGGAAGGAAAGTTACAGGAAAAAACATAGTATGAGTCCATTTAAGAAAAAGTAAAAATCATGTAAAACTGAATAAAACATTAATCAGGAACCCATATGAGATAACACTACAAAGACAATCAAGGGAATGATTGATACAAAGTTCAATATCATGGTTACTTAAGGAAAGGAAAGGTGATGGACCAGGAGGGGACCAGAGGCCTTCAAAGGTATTGTTAATGTTGTATTCCTAAGCTGGCTGTTGAATACAGTTATTCATTCTATTGTTACATTCATGCTGTACACGTATTTTATAAAAATTATATCTATGCAATATTTAATGACATAAAACAAGCATTTCTTAAGAGTTTGCAGTGTGCAGGCTCTGTAACATGTACTCTGCATGCACCTTCTCCTTATAACAAGCCTACAACATAGAAATTATCCCCATTTTACAGATGAAGAAAACAAGGCTTGCAGTGGTTAAACAACTTTCCCAAGGACACAGGCTAGGGTGCCTAGGATTTGAATCCAAGTGATGGCTGATGCCAGAGCCCAAAGTCTTACTTGAGCAATCTCTATACACAAGTCAGTAAAAAGCCATGGGTCTTGATGAAGTCTATGAGCTAGTTTTGTGAGTGCATATGGCTTTAAAGGTCTAATTAATTAGGAGCAATGAGTGAAAGCTTCAGAGGGACATATTTGGGGTCACTATAAAAAAAGGCTTCCAAATACTCAGATCAAATCAGAGAGGTGATGGGTCACCTATGGATGGTAAACTTCCCATCCCAAGCAGTGTTCAAGTATGTTCTAGGCAGAACCCTACTGGAGATTTTATAGGAGAGATGAACATACCAGACAGTGAGACTGAGCTATCCTCACAGTTCCTTCTGTCCTAGGACCTCAAATTCCTGTGCTCCTTGTGGTCCTAGGAAGAGTTCTGGACTAGCACTGAGTCTCTAAGCATCTATGTTTTATTTTAGAGCACTGTAAAAACTGGTGATAATTTGCTTTATTTTATTTCCCTTTATTCACCTGTGTTCAGAGTTGCTTTTAGCAATCTCCAAATGTGACCAACAAGCTTTTTAAAAAATTTTGTATCATTATGAACACATGAGGTTTAATGTATTCCATATGTTTTTACTCATTTTAGTTATTATTCTTTTGATGCCCAAATTGACCCTGTAGGAGCCTCTTGCAGTTGGCCTACGAGTCTTTGATACAATCCCAATAGCCAGACAGCTTCCTTTCTTTCTGATTCCATGTGAAGTTCCAGACTCATCTTGAAGATTTCCTGCCCCAGACCTGAAAACAACCATTTCACCAAGGAGCCCTGGGTCCTTTTAATGAGAAATGGTGTCCTTCAGCATTAAGATCTGGATTCATATGATTATTTAATATATGCATTCATTGTATACTGATTACCACAATCAAATTGATGAACACATCCATTACCACCCAGAGTTATCACTTGTGTGTGTGTATGTGTGTGTGTATGCATGTGTGTGTGTGTGTGTTAAGGACACTTGAAATCCTATCAAATTTCAAGTAAACACTACAGTGATCAGTATACAGTGTATATGTATACCAAATCATCACATTGTACACATTAAATATATATAATTTTATTTGTCAATTAAGTATTTTAAAAAGAAAATGAAATTTAAAAGGAAGTCTGGAGGCAGATAGCTCATGCATGGAGGATGCCTTGAACATCCGTGAACTGAGTCACAAGGCTGATACAGAGACTTAGCTGTCCTGTTGTCAGCTAACTACTCCACAAGTAAAATACTTGAGTTTATTAGACAAGATTAAATGAGAGGGAACAAAATGCAAAATAATCAAAGGACAAAAAGGCTTGCCTGATTACAAAAATCAGGATTTAAGCAAGAAATAAATTCATCAAGTCAACATTTATTAATCACCTACTATGTGCAAATCCAGTTCTAAGCGCTGAGTGGTTAGAAATAAAGTCAGCTTCTTCTCAAAACGCAGGAAGCTTCAGAGACATTTCTGACACCTCTGGCAGCCGTCTGGGGTATCGAGGAGACCTCCAGCCACATGATAAAGGTGGCCTCATTCTAGAGTCACCCTCCATTTTGCTACATTTGGGAGCCCACTGTTGAGATGAAAATCAGGAGGACCAGTCTCTGGATTGTGCTCCTCCCTCCACTCCACCACTCTTACTAGGAGTAGCTTTTAACTTTGCCACCAGCTCAGAAACTCAGGGCTATGGCCACACCAGCCTAATGAGACCAAAGATGTAAACTGCTGTCCCCAAGACTGGGTGAAGAGGAGCAAGGCTCAACCTTGCCACCCACTTTTTGACCTCAGGCCTCCCTCTTCCTCCTCCCTAAGAAGAACCTTTAGTTCCAGACATGAAAAACTGGCATTCTGGCACTTATCCAGGGCTATAGGCTGTGTGAAATTCCACCACCCTACAGTCCTGGATAAGTGAGCCTCATGGAATAGACTCACTGTGGAATACACTTGTTATGTAAATATTGGTCACTTTAACTTTCTGAGCTTCTCTTTCCCAACTGTCAATTGAGAAAAGCAATGAACACTGACTTCTCCTATTTCTCAAAGTCATCTCAAAGCCACATGAGGATTACCACAAACTTGCAGGTGAGAAAATGCTTGGCAATGTAAGAAGTGTCATGCAAATTAGTTGATGCTATTATAATTAGTCTCACGGATCAAAAATGCTTGAACCCTAAATCTAACACTTGAAAGGAAAGCATTCTTTTTCATTCATTTTACAAGTTTCACCTCCCCTTTTCCCCACATCTTTGTTTAGAATCTGGGCCCTGAAGTTAGAGGACCAAGATTCAAATCCCAGCTTCATCAGTACTAGCTATGTGACATTGGGAATGTTACTTGATCCCTGTTTATCTTGGTTTCTCCATTTGTTAAATGGGGATGAGAATAATATCTACCCAAATAAGGTGCCCAATGCAGTGCCCAACAGCATGAAGCCCAATAAAGGTTAGTTAACATCACATCCACAATTGACATCTTTAGGTATTAGATTTTCATCATCCCGGAGTATTTTCCTTCTTTAAGCCTTTTTCTTTCTAAGTGACACTTTCTTGGCTACTGATTGCACTCCTCACAGACTTGAAACATTCAAACGCACAAGGTGCTATTTAGGAGATGTTGGAAGTTGGGTTTCCTTCTCTATAAAACTGAGTAATGATAGTCACCTCGCAGGGCTGTTGTAAGAATGAACGAGCTACAGTATGTAAAATGTCTTAGCACAGAGTGCTTAAGAAATTATTAGCTCCCAGCCAGGTGCGGTGGCTCATGCCTGTAATTCCAGCACTTAGGGAGGCCAAGGCAGGCAGATCATCTGAGGTCAGGAGTTCAAGATCACCTGGTCAACATGGTGAAACCCCGTCTCTACTAAAAATAGAAAAATTAGCCAGGTGTGGTGGCATGCACCTGTAATCCCAGCTACTCAGTAGGCTGAGACAGGAGAATCACTTGAACCCGGGAGGTGGGGGTTGCAGTGAGCCTAGATTGCTCCATTGCACTCCAGCCTGGGCAACAAGAGTGAAACTCTGTCAAAAAAAAAGAAAGAGAGAGAGAGAGAGAGCGAGGGAAGGAAGGAAGGAAGGAAGGAAGGAAGGAAGGAAGGAAGGAAGGAAGGAAGGAAGGAAGGAAGGAAGGAAATTATTATTTCCCTTTTTCCCACCCACACCTCACCACAAACCTTGTTGTGGGGATAACATGTAAAAGTGAACAAAACTGAGAAGATCACATCCCACATCGCTCAGCCCCTAGTGGGAGACACAGGCAACAAACACGAAAAGACAAAAACAGTGCTAGGTAGTGGTGAGTGCAATGAAGAAACTCCCAGAGCATGAAGGTAGGAGAATAACCACTGGCTCTTTCATGCAGGGAGTTAGGGTAGACCTCTGGGGAGAGACCCACACTCAGACTTGGATGGAATTATTTCTCTTATGCGTGTTCAGTTAGGGCTTGTAGAGATGCTCTGTCGTGATTATCTAATCTTGGGAGGAACAATGTCAGATGGGTTTCAAGATGAGTATGAGAATTGGTCTCCCTTTTGAAAAAACAGGAATTGAGTTCACACTAATCACAAAATACAACAAGCCTATTTGAGTCTTGTGTGCATCATGGATTGAAGTGTATCTTTGCACTTAGTCAAGAAGTTCCAGTGAGAAGAATGCTCCTTAACATTCTAAGTGCAATAGAGTAGTTGAAATGAGCCATGGATGATAAACCTACTTAGGAAAGCACACACCATGGAAAAGTAGCGTTGGTTGCCCTGCCTACTTCTGATGACATAGCCTTGCAAAGAGGGAAAGGAGCCAATGGGTAAAAGCCTGGTCTTGCTCTGAAAGGTACAAGGGGGAGGAGGATGGGGGGAAACTCACCCAAAAATGACTCAGCTCTGACCTCAGACTCAAGAAGCTGCAATAAGCAACATGAATGGAACTTGAGGGAAATAAACCAGGCATAGAAACACAACTGTTGCATATTCTCACTCAGGTGGGAACTAAAAATGTGCACTTCATGGAGAATAGAATGATGGTTATCAGAGACTGGGAACAGTTGTGGGATGGGGGTGTTGAGACAGGTTGCTTAATGTGTACAAACATACAGTTAGACAGAAGGTATAAGTTCTAATGTTTGACAGCAGAGTAGGGAAACCATCGTTAACAGTAATATATTGTATACTCCAAAATAGTTAGACTGGAATATTTGAAATGTTCCCAACACATAGAAATGATAAAACCTTGAGGTAATGGATACCCTAAATACCCTGACTTGATCATTACACATTCTATGCATGTAACAAAATACCACATATACCCCTTAAATATGTACAAATATTATGTATCAATAAAAATAAAAATGTTTTAAAAAGAAGCTGCGATCAACATTTCATCAATATCTTTTCGGCAGGATCCTTACAAAGTTACAGAGACATTTTAAGATGATCCCTCTTCCTCTGATTCTTCCTGGGATAGAATGAATAAAAACTAAACAAGGAGTGGCCTGGGAGGAGCTGTCAACATCCATCCTAAGGAGAAGTCTGTCAGAGCTATGAGCTTCCTCTGTCCTAGGGTAGAGCTGGGAAAATAGGGTCTTGACAACTGATTTCTTAACCTTTCTTTCTCTAAATCCCCAATGAATATGTTTTTCTTTTTAGTGCTTAGTGGTAGACAGGGCTTAATTCTGTGTCATTAGGCAAACAGGCCAGAAGAAACTGAAATAGGCTATAAATGTTTGGAGCAGGCCAAAAGAAGATGTAGTCACACAAGATATCCTTGGAGGAAAGTGACAGTCAGGAAAGTCACTTTCCTGACCAGCAAAAGGACCAGCACTATTTTGTCCTGCTAAAGAAGTACATATGTCCTGCTGCTGTCATGGGGGCAGTGGCTCCAGGGCTTCCTGTGGACATGTCACAAGTTCCACTCCATGAGTCAGGAGATCATGCGATCAGCTGGGGGGAAGTTAGGGTTGCTCTCTTGAGCTTAGCCTTATGCTGTGTGTTTGCTTTGCCAACCACAAAACCATAGTTTCATAGCAAGTTGCAGGCTCCTTGCAAACTTAACCTACCTACCAGGATACATTTACAGCTTCTTTTCTCCTGGCATCAGGCTGGAGATCAAGAAATACATATAATACAGTCCCTGCCCTCAGTTAGCTCAGACCATGGTGGGGGAATGGAGACAGAAGCAAATACTGGTGGGACGAGTGATGATGGGCCAAAATATGGGTTTAAACAAAGGTTGTGGGAGCTCAGAAAAGGAGCAACTCACTCTGCCTGAAAGAGTCAAGGGGGGCCCCCTGGAAGAAGCAACATTTGTGCAGGAGGAGACTAGGACACAGAGGAGGAGGATAACAGCACTCCAGGTGAAGGGAAGGAAATGTGCCAAGATTTCATGGGAATGAGAAGATGTAAACTGCTCAGGAAAAACCATGATTAAAGCTCCTCACAGTGGCTGAAGCATGGTGTGATTGTCAGTTTTGCTCATCAGCTTAGCCAGGCTATAGTACTCAACTATTCAACCAAGCACTGATCTAGGTATTGCTGTGAAGGTATATTCTAATTGCAATTAACCTCTACAATCAGTTGACTCTATTTAAAGGACATGATTCTGTATTATCTGAGTGGACCTGATCCACTTCATCCCAAAGGTAAATGATTCTCCAGCAGTGTTCTCATCTACATCTAGGGCTTGAAGGATGAGGGTGAAGGAGAACATGGAACAACAACAAGAAAAAAGTCAATCAGTCAGAACTTCCAGCCCTGTGCTGTGTTAGTTCACTTTATGTTCAACTAGTATGTCTCCACTTTTATCTGTTTCCTTGTAAGATTTCATTTGAAAAAGGGAATTCACTCTTCAGGTGTTGGAAATCAAGTATGAGAGAAGCACTTACAGAATGACAACCTGAAGAGCTCTGCAGATACTCTCCAGAGTAAAACAACCATAACTGGTGAAAATTAAAAACAAACAAAATTTTAAGAGTATATGGAAATTGTTCTAAGGGCAGGCAGCGAATGAAGAAAACCAAGAAAGCCTACCAATTTCAGTGAGAGGAGTGAGAGTCTATGGTGTTTAAGCTATGTTCATTTCCTCCCTCTCTTGCAATCAGTTCAATGAAACAGAAACCCTGCTCCAGAGATGTGCAGGAAAAAAGACAGGGTGCCCTTTCCCCTCAGCTCCCAATCTAGGGCAGACTACCAGCACTTCCCAAGCCCATCTCTGGCTCTACGTTGCAGAAATTCTATTCCAAGAAAGTTTGACCGAGAATCTGAGGCTTCCTTCTTCCACTCAGCCTCTACTATTAAGGCATAAGTTCTATCCCCAGTGCCACAGGCCAAGAGTACTGATGCTGAATGTCCTTGCTTCACTACACTCATAGGACAGAGATTCCATGGCAGGAGTGAAGTTTCCATTCCAGAAAAGGCAGAAAAACAGAAATTATTGCCCAATCCAGTGCCCCACCCATAGAGAAGGGAAGACATCTGAGAAAAGCATGACACTGTCCCCAACACTACCTGCAGAGTAGTGGCAGTAGAGGCAGTAGGGGGAGTAGAGGACCTGCCTAGAGGGAGAGGTAGGCTATAATAAGAAAAGTCTCTAGGTCTTTCTAAAGGGACAGACTTTATTTGCAACAGAACATGCGGAAGTTCAAGCCTAAGGGCACTGTCAAAAACAATGAATATTTTGGTGGTAAGAAATTAATAGGTTAATGGCAGCTTAATGAAAGCAACAAACTAAACCATAAACCAGCTAGAAATATACACTAAAAATCAAAGAAAGAGACAGCTAAGAAGGGCCTTCCTGAGGTTAAAGCAAACATCAAAGTCTTGTCTGAAAAACTGCTCCTGCAAAGAAAGTGAAATATATTTGGATCAGACTGTGAAGCAATGTATGTCCCTAAAAAGCTGTCAAAAACAAAAGAGCAATTATCTGGCAATTGCTGGAGGTTAACAGCTGGACATGATGCCAAAAGAGGAAAACAACTGAACAGATCAGAGAAAGAGAAAGTCAAAGAGAGCACTGCTAAAGGCGCTGTAATTCCAATTTGAGAGAAAATGTGCCCAGTGCTGTGACCCTCTCAGGAACAACATCGGAGGCCACAAATTGTGGAGGAAATTGGCTTCACTATATAGTCTAGTCAGGCCATTAAACAAATAAACAATTAAACAACAGTAACATAGTGAGGGGGGCAGAAATGAGTATTGCAACTGGCTAGAACATATTTTTGAACAAAAAATTATGAGTTAAGCAGAGATATGGAAAAAACAGAGCCATATGCCAGAAAAAAGGCAAGCAAGAGAAACTGCCTTTGTGAGTGCCAAGATGTCAGACATAGCAGAAAAAAAAACCTTAAAGTAATTATTATCAATATGTTCAAAAACTAAAAGAAAATGTGCTTAAAAAATAAAGGATGGTATGATGATAATTTCTTATCAATTCAAAAATATCAATAATAGATTAAAAATATTTATTTCAAAAGTTAATTAACCAAATGGAAATTCTTGGTTTAAAAGTAAAATAGCAACAATAAGAAATTTTTGCTAGAGGAAATGAACAATAGATTTGCACTAGAAGGAAAAATAATCAAATAAACTGAGGAATTTCATCAACACCAAACCTGTCTTACAAGAAATACTAAAGGAGTTCAATCTGAAAGAAAGAACATTAATGAGCAACAGGAAATCATCTGAAGGTACAAAACTCACTGACAATAGTAAGTCCTCAAAAAACACAGAACATTATAACACCGTGATTATGGTGTGTAAACCACTTATATCATAAGTAGAAACAGGAAAAGATGAACTGATTAAAAAAATTACAACAGCTTTTCAAGACTTAGATACTATAATAAGATATATAAATAACAGAAAGCTTGAAAGCATGTAAACAAAGTTAAAATGTAGAGGTTTTTTAAGTTTCATTTTGCTTGATTGTGTATTTGTTTGTTTATGCAATCAGTGTTGTTTTCATTAGCATAAAATAATGGGTTATAAGATAGCATTTGCAAGCCTCATAGTAACCTCAAATGTAAAAACATACAATGGATACATAAATAGTGAAGAGCAAGAAATTAAAACATACCACCAAAAAAATTACTTTCACTAAAAAGGAGACAGGAAGTAAGAAAAGATGGGAGAGAAGATCACAAAACAACCAGAAAATAAATAACAAAATGGCAAGCGTAAGTCCTTATTTGTCAATAATAATATTGAATGTAAATGGACCATACTCTCCAATAAAAAGATATAGAATGGTTGAATGGATTTTTTAAAAAAAGGACCCAATGATCTGTTACCTACAAGAAACAAACTTCACTTATAACAATACACAGACTGAAAATAAAGACATGGGAAATGATACTTCATGACAATGGAAACCAAAAAAGAACAGGATTAGCTATACCTTTATCAGACTAAATAGATTTCAAGACAAAAATGGTTAAGAACAGACAAAAAAGGTCACTATATAATGATAAAGGGATCAGTTGAGCAAGAAGATATAACAATTGTAAATATACATGCACTCAACACTGGAGCACCCAGATAAATAAAGCAAATATTATTAGAGCTAAAGAAAGATAGACCCCAATACAATAATAGTTGTAGATTTCAACACTCCACTTTCAGCATTGGACAGATCTTCCAGACAGAAAATCAACAAGGAAACATCAGATGTAATCTGCACTATAGACCAAATGGACCTAATAAGTATTTACAGAATATTTCATCCGAAGGTTGCAGAAAACACATTTGTCTCCTCAGCACATACATCACTCTCAAGAAGAGGCCATATGTTAGGTCATGAAACAAATCTCAAAACATTCAAAAAACTGAAATAATATCAAGCACCTTCTCTGACCACAGTGGAATAAAACTAGAAATCAATAACAAGGGGAATTTTGGAAATTACACAAAAACATGGAAATTAAACAATATGCTCCTAAATGATAAGTGGGTCAATGAAGAAATTAATAAATGAATTAAAAATTTTCTAAAAACAAATGACAATGGAAACATAATGCACCAAAACCTATGGGATACAGCAAAAGCAGATAAGGGCCTACATCAGAAAGGAAGAAAAACTTCAAGTGAATAACCTGATGATGCATATTAAAGAAGTAAAAAGGCAAGAGTAAACCAAACCCAAAATTAGTAGAAGAAAAGAAATAATAAATATCAGAGTAGAAATAAATAAAATTAGACTTCTCTTCCAAGATGGCCAAATAGGAACAGCTCCGGTCTGTAGCTCCCAGTGTGACTGACACAGAAGACAGGTGATTTCTGCATTTCCAACTGAGGTACCTGGTTCATCTCATTGGGAATGATTGAACAGTGGATGCAGCCCATGGAGGGTGACATGAAGCAGGGTGGGGTGTCGCCTCACCCAGGAAGCACAAGCAGTCAGGGGATTTCCCTGAGAGACACCTCCCAGTAGGGGCTGACAGACACCTCATACAGGTGGGTGCCACTCTGGGACGAAGCTTCCAGAGGAAGGATCAGGAAGCAATATTTACTCTTCTGCAATATTTGCTGTTCTGCAGCCTCTGCTGGTGATACCCAGGCAAACAGGGTCTGGAATGGACCTCTAGCAAACTCCAACAGACCTGCAGCTAAGGGACCTGACTGTTAGAAGGAAAACTGACAGAAAGGAATAGCATCAGCATTGACAAAAAGGACATCCACACCAAAACCTCATCTGTAGTCACCAACATCAAAGACCAAAGGTAGATAAAACCATAAAGATAGGGAGAAACCAGAGCAGAAAAGCTGAAAATTCTAAAAACCGAGCACCACTTCTCCTCCAAAGGATCACAACTCCTTGCCAGCAATGGGACGAAGCTGGATGGAGAATGATTTTGACAAGTTGGCAGAATTAGGCTTCAGAAGGTTGGTAATAACAAACTACTCCGAACTAAAGGAGCATGTTCTAACCCATCACAAGGAAGCTAAAAACCTTGAAAAAAGGTTAGACGATTGGCTAACTAGAATAAACAGCGTAGAGAAGAACTTACGTGACCTGATGGAGCTGAAAACCATGGCACAAGGACTTCGTGATGCATGCACAACCTTCAATACCTGATTAAATCAAGTGGAAGAAAGGATATCAGTGATCAAAGATCAAATTAACAAAATAAAGCAAGAAGACAAGATTAGAGAAAAAAAGAATAAAAAGAAATGAAAAGTGCCTCCAAGAAATATAAGACTATGTGAAAAGACCAAATCTACGTTTGATTGGTGTACCTGAAAGTGATGGACAGAATGAAATCAAGTTGGAAAACACTCTTCAGAATATTATCCAGGAGAACTTCCCCAAACTAGCAAGGCAAGCCAACATTCAAACTCAAGAAATACAGAGAACACCACAAAGATACTCCTCAAGAAGAGCAACTCCAAGACCAAGACACATAATTGTCAGATTCACCAAGGTTGAAATGAAGGAAAAAATGTTAAGAGCAACCAGAGAGAAATGTCGGGTTACCCACAAAGGGAAACGCATCAGGCTAACAGTGGATCTCTCGAGAGACACCCTATAAGCCAGAAGAGAGTAGGGGCCAATATTCAACATTCTTAAAGAAAATAATTTTCAACCCAGAATTTCATATCCAGCCAAACTAAGTTTCATAAGCCAAGAAGAAATAAAATCCTTCACAGAAAAGCAAATGTGAGAGATTTTGTCACCATCAGGCCTGTCTTAAAAGAGCTCCTGAAGGAAGCACTAAACATGGAAAGGAACAACCAGTACCAGCCACTGCAAAAACATGCCAAATTGTAAAGACCATCGATGCTATGAAGAAACTGCAACAATTAACAGGCAAAATAACCAGCTAATATCATAATGACAGGATCAAGTTCGCACATAACAATATTAACCTTAAATGTAAATGGGCTAAATGCCTCAATTAAAAGACACACATGAGTAAATTGGATGGAGTCAAGACCCATCAGTGTGCCGTATTCAGGAGACCCATCTCACATGCAGAGACACACATAGGCTCAAAATAAAGGGATAGAGGAAGATCCACCAAGCAAATGGAAAGAAAAAAAAAAAAAAAAAAGCAAGGGTTGCAATCCTAGTCTCTGATAAAACAGACTTTAAACCAACAAAGATCAAAAGAGACAAAGAAAGCCATTACATAATGGTAAAGGGATCAATGCAACAAGAAGAACTAACTATCCTAAATATATATGCACCCAATACAGGAGCACCCAGATTCATAAAGCTAGTCCTTAAAGACCTACAAAGAGATGTAGACTCCCACACAATAATAATGGGAGACTTTAACACCCCACTGTCAATATTAGGCAGACCAACGAGACAGAAGGTTAACAAGGATATCCAGTAATTGAACTCAGCTCTGCACCGAGCGGACCTAATAGACAGCTAGAGAACTCTACACCCCAAATCAACAGAATATACATTCTTCTCAGCACCACATTGCACTTATTCCAAAATTGACCACATAGTTGGAAGTAAAACACTCCTCAGCAAATGTGAAAGAACAGAAATCACAACAAACTGTCTCTCAGACCACAGTGCAAACAAATTAGAACCCAGGATTTAAAAACTCACTCAAAACTGCACAACTACATGGAAACTGAACAAAGTGCTCCTGAGTGACTACTGGGTAAATAACAAAATGAAAGCAGATATAAAGATGTTCTTTGAAACCAATGAGAACAAAGACACAACGTACCAGAATCTCTGGGTCACATTTAAAGCAGTGTGTAGAGGGAAATTTATAGCACTAAAAGCCCACAAGAGAAAGCAGGAAAGAACTAAAATTGACACCTAACATCACAACGAAAAGAACTAGAGAAGCAAGAGCAACACATTCAAAAGCTAGCAGAAGGCAAGAAATAACTAAGATCAGTGTAGAACTGCAGGATATAGAGACACAAAAACCCTTCAAAAAAATCAATGAATCCAGGAGCTGGTTTTTGAAAAGATCAACAAAATTGATAGACCACTAGCAAGACTAACAAAGAAGAAAAGAGAGAAGAATCAAATAGACACAATAAAAAAAGATAAAGAGGATATCACCATTGATCCCGCAGAAATACTAACTACCATTAGAGAATACTATAAACACGTCTACACAATTCAATAGAAAATCTAGAAGAAATGGGTAAATTCCTGGACACATACACCCTCCCAAGACTAAACAGGAAGAAGTAGAATCTCTAAATAGACCAATAACAGGCTATGAAATTGAGGCAATAATTAATAGCCTACTAACCAAAAAATTCCAGGACCAGATGGATTTACAGCCGAATTCTACCAGAGGTACAAAGAGGAGCTGGTACCATTCCTTCTGAAACTATTCCAATCAATAGCAAAAAAGGGAATCCTCCCTAACTCATTTTATGAGGCCAGCATCATCCTGATACCAAAGCCTGGCAGAGACACAACAAAAAAAGAGAACTTTAGACTAATATCCCTGATGAATATCGATGCAAAAATCCTCAACAAAATACTGGCAAACCCGACCAGGTACAGTGGCTCACGCCTGTAATCCCAGCACTTTGGGAGGCCGAGGTGGGCGGATCACGAGGTCAGGAGATCGAGATCATCCTGGCTAACACGGTGAAACCCCGTCTCTATTAAAAACACAAAAAATTAGCCAGGCGTGGTGGCGGGCGCCTGTAGTCCCAGCTACTTGGGAGGCTGAGGTAGGAGAATGGCGTGAACCCAGGAGGCAGAGCTTGCAGTGAGCCAAGATTGTGCCACTGCACTCCAGCCTGGGGAACAGAGTGAGACTCCGTCTAAAAAAAAAAAAAAAAGAGAAAAAGAAAAAATACTGGCAAACCGAATCCAGTAGCACATCAAAAAACTTATCCACCACAATCCAGTAGGCTTCATCCCTGGGATGCAAGGCTGGTTCAACACACACAAATCAATAAATGTAATCCATCACATAAACAGAACCGATGACAAAAACTACATGATTATCTCAATAGATGCAGAAAAGACCTTTGACAAAATCCAAGAGCCCTTCATGCTAAAAACTCTCAATAAACTATGTATTGATGGGACATATCTCAAAATAATAAGAACTATTTGTGAGAAACCCACAGCCAATATCATGCTGAATGGGCAAAAATTGGAAGCATTCCCTTTGAAAACTGGCATAAGACAAGGATGCCCTCTCTCACCACTCCTATTCAACATAGTATTGGAAGAGCTGGCCAGGGCAATCAGACAACAGAAAGAAATAAAGGGTATTCAATTAGGAAAAGAAGAAGTCAAATTGTCTCTGTTTGCAGATGACATGATTGTGTATTCAGAAAACCCCATCGTCTCAGCCCAAAATCTCCTTAAGCTGATAAAGAACTTCAGCAAAGTCTCAAGATACAAAATCAATGTTCAAGCATCACAAGTATTCCTATACACCAATAACAGACAAACAGAGAGCCAGATCATGAGTGACCACCCATTCACAGTTGCTGCAAAGAGAATAAAATACCTAGGAATCCAACTTACAAGGGATGTGAAGGAACTCTTCAAGGACAACTACAAACAACTGTTCAATGAAATAAAAGAGGACACAAACAAATGGAAGAACATTCCATGCTAATGGATAGGAAGAATCAATATCATGAAAATGGCCATACTGCCCAAGGTAATTTATAGATTCAATGGCAGCCCCATCAAGTTACCAATAACTTTCTTCACAGAATTGGGAAAAACTACTTTAAAGTTCATATGGAACCAAAAAAGAGCCCGCATAACCAAGACAATTCTAAGCAAAAAGAACAGTTGGAGGCATCACACTACTTGACTTCAAACTATACTACCAGGCTACAGTAACAAAAACAGCATGGTACTGGTACCAAAACAGATATATAGACCAATGGAAAAGAACAGAGGCCTCAGAAATAACACCACACATCTAAAACAATCTGACCTTTGACAAACCTGACAAAAACAAGAAATGGGGAAAGGATTCCCTATTTAATAAATGGTGCTGGGAAAACAGGTTAACCATATGTAGAAAGCTGAAACTGGATCCCTTCCTTACATCTTATACAAAAATTAGTTCAAGAAGGATTAAAGACTTAAATGTAAGACCATTTAACCATAAAACCCTAGAAGAAAACCTAGGCAATACCATTCAGGACATAGGCATGGGCAAAGACTTCATGACTAAAACACCAAAAGCAATGGCAACAAAAGCCAACATTGACAAACAGGATCTAATTAAACTAAAGAGCTTCTGCACAGCAAAAGAAACTACCATCAGAGTGAACAGGCAACATACAGAATGGGAAAAAATTTTTGCAATCTACCCATCTGACAAAGGGCTAATATCCAGAATCTACAAAGAGCCTAAACAAATTTACAAGAAAAAAACAATCCTATCAAAAAGTGGGCAAAGTATAAGAACAGACACTTCTCAAAAGAAGACATTTATGCAGCCAACAGACACATGAAAAAATGTTCATCATCACTGGTCATCAGAGAAATGCAAATCAAAACGACAATGAGATACCATCTCATGACAGTTAGAATAGTGATCATTAAAAAGTCAGGAAACAACAGATGCTGGAGAGGACGTGGAGAAATAGGAATGCTTTTCCACTGTTGGTGGGAGTGTAAATTAGTTCAATCATTGTGGAAGACAGTGTGCCGATTCCTCAAGGATCTAGAATTAGAAATACCATTTGACCCAGCCATCCCATTATGGGGTGTATACCAAAAGGATTATAAATGGTGCAACTATAAAGACATATGCACACATATGTTTGTTGTGGCACTATTCACAATAGCAAAGACTTCTAACAAACCCAGATGTCCATCAATGATAGATTGGATTAAGAAAATATGGTGGCACATATACACCATGGAATACTATGCATCCACAAAAAAGGATGAGTTCATGTCCTTTGCAGGGACATAGATGAAGCTGGAAACCATCATTCTCAGCAAACTATGACAAGAACAGAAAAACACCACATGTTCTCACTCATAGGTGGGAACTGAACAATGAGAACACTTGGACACAGGGCAGGGAACATCACACACCAGGGCCTGTCGGTGGGTGGTGGGCTGGGGGAGGGATAGCATTAGGAGAAACACCTAATGTAAATGACGAGTTGATGGATGCAACAAACCAACATGGCACATGTATACCTATGTAAGAAACCTGCACGTTGTGCACAAGTACCCTAGAACTTAAAGTATAATAAAAATAAAAAATTAAAAAAAGAAAATGTTACTAGCAAATTGTAGATGAGTATAACTAATATAACTCTGCATGTGCACATATGTGTCTGGATACACATGGAAAGTATTCAGGTGTATACACCAAATTGTTAAAATAAATCCCCTTCCAACATTAGGAGTGGCTGGGAAGCAGATGGCTTTCAATTTTGCACTTTCCATGGTGCCAGGGTAACACCAGATCACAATAGTAAATAGCAAAAATAGCAACCTTAAGTTTAGATTTTCTTATCTAAATTTCAATTCTGTGAAAAAGTTTCCATTTCCCTTTTTCACATCGGGATAGTAGAATGCAGTTTAGAAAGAGTGAGATCACTTTTGTTAGACTGTACAATTTTTAAGCATCAGTGAAGTATACCATTAAACTTCTCTACCAATCCATTCTCTAAACTTCCCAACCCCCAAAAAAGAAATACATAAAATTGAAATGAAGAAAACAATACAAAAGATCAACAAAAATGAAACATTGGTTTTTAAAAAGATAAACAAAAGTGACAAACATTTAGCCAGACTAAGAAAAAGAAAAGATCCAAATAAATAAAAACAGAGATGAAAAAGCAGACATTATAACTGATACTGCAGAAATTCAAAGGATCATTAGTGGCTACTGTGAGCAACTATATACCAAAAATTGGAAAATCTTGAAGAAATGGATAAGTTCCTAGACACACACAACCTACCAAGATTCAACCATGAAGAAATTCAAAATCTGAACAGACCAAAAACAAGTAACAAGATCAAAGCCATAATAAAAATTCTCCCAACAAAGAAAAGCCTGAGACCCAATGGCTTCACTGCTGAATTCTGTCAAACACTTAAAGAAGAACTAATCCCAATCCTACTCAAACTATTCCAAAAAATAGAAGAGGAGGGAATATTTCCAAACTTATTCTATTAGGCTGTTACTGCTCCAATATCAAAACCAAAGGCACATCAAAAAAAGAAAACTATAGGCCAATATCTCACATGAATATTCATGCAGAAATCCTCAAAAAATGCTAGCAAACTGAATCCAACAACACATTAAAAATCATTCATTACGACCAAATGGGATTTATCCCAGGGATGCAAGTATGGTTCAACATATACAAATCAATCAATGTAACATATCATATCAACAGAATGAGGAAGAAAAACCATATGGTCATGTTAATTGATGCTGTAAAAGTACTTGAGAGAATTCAACATCTCTTCATGACAAAAACCCTCAAAAAAACTGGAGATAGAAGGAACATACCTCAACATAATAAACAGACATATATGACAGACTTACAGCTAGAATCATACTAAATGGGGAGAAACCGAAAGCCTTTCCTCTAAGATCTGGAACAAGACAAGGATGCTGATTTTCATCAGTGTTAGTGGAACATAGTACTGAAAGTCCTAGCTAGAACAGACAAGAGACAGAAATAAAGGGCATCCAAACTGGGAAGAGAAAAGTTGAATTACCCTTGTTCGCAGATAGTATGATCTGTTTGGAAAAAACCTAAAGACTCCATTAAAAAAAGACTAGAACTGATAAATTCAGTAAAGTTTCACGATACAAAGTTAACATACAAAATTCATAGCATTTCTATATGCCAATAGCAAACAATCTGAAAAGGAAATCAAGGAAGTAATCCCATTTCCCATTTGCAATAGCTATAAATAAAATTAATAATAATCTCATCTCTTCAATAAGTGGTGTTGGGAAAACTGCATGTCCACATACAAAAGAATAAAATTAGACCCTTTTAATATACAAAACTGGACCCAAGTTAATATACAGAAATTAACTTGAAATGAATTAAAGACTTAAATGTAAGATCTGAAACCAAAAACTCCTAGAGGGAAACATAGGGGAAAAGCTCCTTGACATTGGCCTTGACGATACTTTTTTGGGATATTACACCAAAAGCACAGACTTTTGAAAAAATAAACAAGTAGGACTACATCAAACTAAAAAGCTTCTGCATGGCAAAAGAAAGTCAACAATATGAAAAGGCAACCTACAGAATGGAGGGAAATATTTGCAAACCATATACCTGATAAGAAGTTAATATCAAAATATGCAAAGTATGTAAGGAACTCATATCTTAATAGCAAAAAAGTAATAACCTGTTTTATAATGGACAAAGGGCCTGAATACACATTTTTTCAAAGAAGACACACAGATGGCCAACGAGTGTAGGAGAAGACGTTCAACATCACTAATCATCAGAGAAATGCAAATCAAAACCACAATGAGATATCACCCCACACCTGTTAGGAAAGCTATTATGAAAAATGCAAGAGACAATGAATATTGGCAAGGGCATGGAGAAAAAAGAACCCTTGTACACTGTTGGTAGAAATGTAAATTGCAACGCCATTATGGAAAATAGAATGGAGGTTCCTCAAAAAATAAAAATAGAACTACCATACAATCTAGCAATTCCACTTATGAATGCACATCTAAAGGAATCAAATCACTATGTCAAAGAGATATCTGTACTTCCATGTTTACTGCAGCTTTATTCCCAGTAGCTATGATAATGAAAAAATCTAAATGTCCACCAATGGATAAAGAAAATGTGGTTGGTGTGTGTGGGTATGTGTGTGCATTTATACATACGCAATGGACTATTTTTCAGCCATAACAAAGAAGGAAACCCTGCCATTTGTGACAATATGAATGAACCCAGAGGACATTATGCTAAGTGAAATAAGCCAGAAACAGAAAGACAAATATTGTATGATCTCACTTACATGTGGAATCTAAAAATTTCAAACTTGAAGACCTATAAAGTAGAACAGTATTTATCAGGAGGTAGGGGATGTGGGGAACAAAAAAAATGTTGGGCAAAGAGTATAAACTTTCAGTTATAAGATGAAGGCCAGGTGAAATGGCTCATGTTGGTAATTCCAACACTTTGGAAGGCTGCGGCGGAGGGATTGCTTGAGACCAGCCTAGGCAAGAAAGTGAGACCTCCTCTCTACAAAAAATAAAAGAATTAGCTGGGAGTGGTGGCACATACTGTAGTCCCAGCTATTCAGGTGGCTGAGGTGGGAGGATCATTTGAAACTAGAAAGTCAAGGCTGCAGTCAGCCAAAATTGTGCCACTGCATTGCAGCCTGGGTGACAGAGTGAAACCCTGTCTCAAAAAAAAAAAAAGATGAATAAGTTCTGGGGATCAAATGTACAGCATAGTGACTATACTTTATAACTGTGTTATTACTTTAAATTGGATAAGAGCAGATTTTAAGCATCCCCAGCACCCCCTACAAAAACACACGCACAAACGGTAACTATAGATGGTGATGGATATGTTAATTTGACTGTCACAATCAGCATTCAATATATAAATATATCAAATCATCACATTTTACACCTTGAAATAGAAATTTTTATTTGTCAATCAAATATTTTTAAATAAAAATAATCATAATATTAATACAGCATACAGGAAAAATTGCATATCTCAACTGATACAGGAAACTATTTTGATAAGAGTCAGTATCCTTTCATGATAAAAACACTTTAAAACAAAAGGAATAAAAGAGAACTCCCGCAACTTGATAGATGACACCTGTGAAAACCCCCAGCCGGCATCAGACTTAATAGTGAAAGGCTGGGCGTTCACCTCTTGAACCAGGAACAAGACAAAGATGCCTACTTTTGCCACTTCCATTTTACCTTGTACTGAGGTTCTGGCTAGGGCAATTATCCATGAAAAAGAAATAAAAGGCTTCCAGATAAAAGAAGAAGTAAAACTATCTGTACTCGCTCATGACATGATCTTGCATATAGAAAATATGCACATGTGCATACGCACAAACCATTAGAACTAATAAACAAGTTCAGCAAGTTTGCAGAATATAAAATGAATGTACAAAAATCAAGTGTTTTTCTATACACTAGCAATTAACAATCCCAAAATGAATTAAAATTCTCTTTACAATAGTATCAAAAATAAATTATTTAGAAATAAAAAAGTGCACTGAAAACTACAAAATATTTTGAAATAAATCAGAAAAGATTTAAGTAAATTGATCACTTGAACCCGGGAAGCAGAGGTTGTAGTGAGCCGAGATTGCACCATTGCACTTCAGCCTGGGCAACAGAGGGAGACTCCATCTCGAAAAAAAAAAAAAGGAAAGAAAGGGAAGGGAAGGGAACAGAAGGGAAGGGAAGGGGAGCGGAGGGGAGGGAAAGGGAGGGGAGAGAAAGGGAGGGGAAGGGAGGGGAGGGAAAGATAATATTTAAATAAACTGAAACATATTCTTTGGATCAGAAGACTTAATATTGTTAAAGTGACAATATTCCCCAAATTGATCTGTAGCTTCACCTCAACCCCTATCGATATCCCAGCTTGCTTTTTGGCTGAAATTGACGAGCTGATTCTATAATTTATAAGGAATCTCAAAGGATCCAGAATAACCAAAACAATATTGAAAAATAAAGAACAGCGTTGGTGGATTAACATTTTCCAATTTCAAAACTTACTATAACACTGAGGTAATCAAGTAGTGTCGCACTGTATAGCATGTACATTACAGATCAATGGACTAGAATCGAATGTCCAGAAATAAACCGTTATGTTTATAATGAATTACTTTTTAATAAGGTGTCAAGACAACGCAATGGGAAAAGAATAATGAATTCAACAAATGATGCATGGACAACCGGACATGCACATGCAACACAATGAATTTGAATTCCTCTATCACAGCATGCATAACAACTAACTTAAAACGGATCACGAATGTAAATGAAAAGCTAAAATTATAATAATCCTAGAGGAAAACGTACGAGTAAATCTTTAAGATCTTATTGTAGGCAGTGGTTTCTTAGATATGACCCCAACATCACAAAAGAAATTGGACTTAAATATTTTTGTGCTTCAAATATCATCAAGAAAGTGAAAACACAACCCGCAGAAGCAATAAAAATGCCTGTAAGTCATATATCCGATCAGAGACTTCTATCTAGGATATACAAATAATGCAATTCAATGGTAAAAAAAAAAAGATAAATAGCCTAATTTTCCAAAGACTCAAGTATCTTAATATACATCTCTCCAAAGATATAGCCAATAAGCATCTGAAAATATGTTCAACGCCATTTGCCAGGTGCACAAAACCAAGATAGCATGAGGAGACGCTACAGGGACTCTGCTGCTTCACAGACATGAAGCGTTGGTGAGAGCGTAGGCAGCCGCCTTTGGGAATTTCACATCCCGGCCGCCCCACGCATGGTGCGCTCGTGTTTAAACTTAGCCGAGATCGTTACACGCGATTGAGTGTGTGCCCGTCAGACCCTGCGCTGCCGACTGGGATGGGGAAGGCGGGAGCCGGGAGTGGGTGGGGACCTGGGGGTCAGGCCCCAGGCGCGGGAAGCCGCCCAGGGGCGCGCAAAACCTTCTCCATATTCCACACCCCTTCCAAGCATTTGCCTGCCGCGATTTAGAGAGCCGACCCGTGATCCCTGGCCTCCCCTAGACAGCCTCGGACGTCCAGGTGTGGTGACCCAGTCCAGCTTGCCTCCTGCGAGCAATGACCATCTCCCGGCCTGGGCGCGGTCTCGGCGCCCGCCTGCCCCCCGGCCAGAAGCCGCAGGTCCAGCCAGTGAGGACGCCGGCGCTGAGGGAGCCTCTGTGCTCCAGAATCCAAACTTTGTATCAGCGCTGGGGTGGCCTCCTCCAGGAAGCCCTCCTGATTCCCCCATGGGTCGCTCTTCCCCTACAGACTCTCGGAGCACCCCTGCTCTAAATACCGCGGCGTGGCACTGAGAACTTGCGGAGAGCAGAGGCTGCGGCTAGATTTCTAGGGGATCCCCGCAGCTCCACCCCAGCGCCTACAGGCGAAGCCAAGGCAGGCAGGCAGGACAAAGGGTGGAAGCAATGCAGGAGAGACCGAGTGAACGAATGGATGAGGGATGGCAGCCGAGGTTGCCGCAGTCCCCTGGCTGCAGATACAGACACCTTGCTGAGGAGGAGAGACCCAGGAGCGAGCCCCCCTGCCCAGTCCAAGGCGAGGTCCAGCGCAGTCGGCGCCGTGTGAAGGGTGGGAGGGAAGTACTGTGGGGGCCGGGGCGGAGGCGGCCGGGAGCCGGGGGCCAGGCCGGGGCGGGGCCGGGACCGGGGCCCCGACCAGTGGTGGGAGGAGGCTGCGGCGCCAGATTCGGACGCCTGGACAGCCGAGCCGCGGCTCCCCGCGCTCGCTGCGCCTGCGGCCCGTGCCATGCCCTCCTACACGGTCACCGTGGCCACTGGCAGCCAGTGGTTTGCCGGCACTGACGACTACATCTACCTCAGCCTCCTGGGCTCGGCGGGCTGCAGCGAGAAGCACCTGCTGGACAAGCCCTTCTACAACGACTTCGAGCGCGGCGCGGTGAGCGTGGGCGGGGCGCGGGCTGGGGGGCGTCCGGGACCCGGTTTGGAACGCAGAGGCCTGGGCGGGGGCGCTGAGGGCCCGTCGGGGCGGCCCGGACAGGGGTGGGGGTGTCTAGGACTCCGTCGGGGCGGGCAGAACAGCGGTGGGGCGCGCCCTGGGCTCCCAGCGGCCGGTAGGTACCCCGGTGGGGAAGCGTCCAGGACCCCTGACTGCGGCCGCGACCCGCGTGGGAAACGGGAGACTTCCCGCGTGCCGTCTGCAGGGCGCCGCACGTCTTCCCTGGGAGGAGAAGGCCCAAGGTTTCCTCTTCACTTCAAGATCTGGGTTCGGAGGCTCTGGAGCCGCCTTCACTGGTCCGCATTTCTTGTGCCACCGCTTCCTCAGGCTCCTTCCGCAGGTGGCACTGGGAGGGAGAGGCAGAGGGGTCATGCTCACAGAACTCTGAGGGCACCTCAGAGCAGCATGCTGTGAGCCGTGGGGGAGGGTGCAGGTCAGCGGGTCCAGAGGCCTGAGTTTCGTCCAGACATGACCATCAGCTCACTCTACCTTTAGTCTGGGCCTCAGTTTCCCCAGCTGTAAAGTGGAGGGTTGACTTCAGTCTGGTCCATGAGTCGTGGGTGAGCCCAGGCCCATCTGGTGGCTCAGACAGCACCTGGGCTGCTTACATTCTCAGGACAGGCCCCAGAGAAAATTAAAGGGAAGGAACAGAACCCAGGCGAGGAGAGGCCTTTCTTAAATGGAGGGGCTGCACTCCCTCCCAGCAGAATGTACACCAGGGAACACTTCCACGCTAGGTGTGAGGACTCGGGGGAGCCCTCAGCATTTGGAAGCTAGTTCCTAATGCTGATCTGGACCTGAATTCCAGCCCCACGACTCTTTTCCATGAGCATGGGCAGGTCGCAGTTCTCGCTGAGCCTTTAATGAAATGCCTACGCCTGTAATCCCAGCACTTTGGGAGGCCGAGGCGGGCGGATCACGAGCTCAGAAGATCGAGACCATCCTGGCTAACACGGTGAAACCCCGTCTTTACTAAAAATACAAAAAATTAGCCGGGCGTGGTGGTGCATGCCTGTAGTCCCAGCTACTTGGGAGGCTGAGGCAGGAGAATGGCGTGAACCCAGGAGGCGGAGCTTGCAGTGAGCCGAGATGGTGCCACGGCACTCCAGCCTAGGCGACAAAGTGAGACTCCGTCTCAAAAAAAAAAAAAAAAAAAAAAAAAACCAGAAATGCCTACTTCAGTACCTGGCAGAGGAAGCGCTCCATAAATGACTGGTAATAGTCCCAGACATACTGCATGTGCACAGGGAATATCAGTTCCCTTCCACCCCCACCCCAGCTCCTAACTGGACCAAAAAGATTTAGACTTTACCAAGCTGCCTTCTCACCATTTAGTTTACTATTTGATCAAACCGTATGAAATTGCTTATAATGGACAAATACAACTGGCAAGTTCATGTTTCAACTGATTATTCTTGGATAAAATTTGCCATCTTTTAGGTGTGCAGAGCCTGAAGTAAGTAAAAATGATTCTTTTTATGGATTCCAACCTCTCCATGGGTTCGATTCCTATCCAGGAGCCTCAGACCCTCGCTGTAGCACGACATGGTCCTCAGCCAAGGTCGTTAGCAACCTGGCTTGAGCTCCCTTCAAGAAGAGTTAGGCGTTGAGTACAAGACCAACCTTCAGTTGCTTAGTTGCCCCAGTCAGGGAACTGGCCCTGAGGACTGCTGTGCCTTGGAGTTAATGTGTCATCCATTTAGGGTGATGGCTCGCTCTGCCATTTCTGATGCACCTTCATTTACTTCCGTTATTTCATGGATTCCCCCACACCTAGGGGAGAAGGACAGGATACAGACTACTTCCCCTTTGTAAGTGCTTTCCCCTCCCCATTCTCCTCCACACATCATAAGGTTCTAGAAGCACAGGCCATCGGTGTGCTCACACTGCGTGGCACGGGCTTTTCCCCCTGGAGGGGACACCCTAACATGGCCATAGTGGGCTCTTCGGACGAAGAGTGAAGGCACTGTTTTGTCTACTATCTCCCTCTCTGGGTCTGTCTTCCCCACCCTGAGAAGTCATTCAAATGACATTATAATTAAACACCTCAGCCGGAATCCCAGGCGCAAATTTCAGGAGAGGTTTGCATGTCACATTTCCATTGGGTTGAGAGGGATCTAAATCGGGGGGGGGGGGGGGGGGGATGGGGGTGGGGGCTACCGCAGGGTGGGGAACCAGCTAAGGCTGAAAGTTTCCTTGAAAAATTCAGCTTTTGAGAAAGTTCCTGTTGATGCAAAGTTACTCCACACTTTCTCTTGCCCAGCCCAAAACTACTTCCTCATTCTCCCAGCTTGGTATCTGTAAAGACAATCATCCTTTTTGGGTAAAGGTAAAAGAAAAACCCTAGAGGAGGTACTTGCTGAGAAGACAAGGTTATCCCATTTTACAGGGAAAAGTGTTAAAATCTGTATTGTTAACAGTAGTAATGATAGCAATAACAATAAAGGTATTGCCACACAATTCAATCATTTCCAAGTTATTGGCAGGTCCACATCCCCCTCCTCTAGGGCATAGTTCAGTCGAATAATGAACAGGACTGATTTTTTCCTTGATAAAAGTGAGTCACAAGTCCCTTGTTATTCTCATCAGAGTTCTGCATAGTGGTTCAGTCAGGACTGGGAATCAAGCTCTTTGCAGGTGGGATTATCCTATAAACAGTTGTGTCTTCCTTGGCTCCCCACTGTCTGCTGGAGAAAGCCAGGATCCTACACAGAATGGCCTTATTTCCAGAGGCTAACCCAAGTCTAGGCAAATTTAACAAGTTGATTTGTTTCTTTAACTCTGTAAATTTAAAGTAATTCAGATCAGATACGATGACTGTAACAGATCTGAAGGTTTCTGAGAAATCTTAGTTGGCCCATTTCATTCCGTGCTAGTACTTTTAAGAAAGCTAAGGGTAATAGGGTGGTGTTTAATATATGATACTTGAATGTGTTCAACAAGTGTAGAAAAGTCTTATAACGATACATGCTTCTTAAATATAGTCAGTGAGTATTCTAACATTCATGAAAAATTAATTCTAGAATACCTCTTTCTTGTGAATGGAAATATATTAGTGGAGCATAAATATTTCTTTGTTATGACCCTCAATCCCTCTGTCATCTCCCAGTCTTCCCCTCTGAGCCATCTTTTCCCTACATTCTGCCCCCTCTTCTGCCTCCTCTTCCTTCCCCTGTTCCCAGTCCCCTCAATGCTCCCCATTTCTGCTCTCTGCCTTACAACTCTCCCTTCTCTTCTGCTCTGAATTTTTCTCTACACTGTCTTCCAGCCACCTCTTGGAGGCCCCTTCTCTGCTCCCTCAATCTCCGGCTCTCTGTCCCACATTTTCCCCTTCTCTGCCCCTTGGTCTCCCTATCCACTGTCCCCATCCCTCTCTCCATCCCTTGCTCTCCCCACCTCTTCCCCATAACCTCCTCCTCTCTCATCCCGAGTCTCTGTTTTATCTGACCCCCAGTCTTCCTCTCTGTTCTACAGCCTCCTCCTTCCACAAGCCCCTCATTGGTCCCCCTCCAATATGGGTAGCCTGGAGCTGGGGCACACATCCTTGCTTCTGCAGAGAGATCCATTTCCCTGTCCCAGCAACAGCAGAAATCTGATGAAAGGCAGATGAAAACTTTCCTAAAATGCTGATAGAAAGCTCACATGAAAACTGACCAACTCACACTTTGCTGAAATATTCAAAAGCTTTAAAACTACATATCCAATAAAAAGTTAAAAGCAATAAGCAAAATCAGCAAAGTGGCCCCTTGTGAAAGGAGGCCGGTGAGTTGCAGGTGTTCCCTTGTCTCTCTCCAGCATCTGCACCACCACGCCACCCACTTCTGTCCCCAGAAACTGTGCCCAGCCTTCCTCCTCCCACGTGTGAATTCCCCTGGGGACCCTGCCCTCCCAGTTCTCCACATCTGAAATGTCCTACCCATGCCCGTCCTCCTGCTAACCTCCCCTCTGAAATCTGATCAGCCCCCAAAAGCTGCCTCAAATACCCTCTCTTATGAAGCTTTTACACTGTCCTTCCACGCCACTCCGCATTGCCCCTTTATACTCCATCCAGTGTACGAACCAGGGCTCAAAGCTAGGCCTTCTAGCTTCTGGTTCAGGGCTTTTCTCAAGATGTGGCCTTGGGGAACTGTGGGAGGAACCTGGGCTTGGCCATCACACAGGTGTAGGTTCTGATCTTGAGGCCACCATTGGTCTCTGAGCCTCAGTTTCTATCTATAAAGCAGGACAGTCATCTGCTCGGCCATTCCCAGGTCCAGTGCTTCCTGAGGGCCTGTTGTGGGGTGTCCACTGCTGATAGTGCCCATCATAATTCAATGTGTCACCTGAGAATTTAATGTGTCACATCTAATAGACAAATACAGCATCAGCCCAGTGTACTTGGCCCACAGAGGAGGGAGGAAGATGGGCACTGTAGTTCCACACACCTTCCAAAGACCTTACTTGGCAGTTTGACACATGTGACCCTGGTATTTTCCTGGAGGGAGGCCTTTCTCTATCTGTCATTCTTCCAGTAGTACCCCCTGGGATGTTGGAACCACAGCCACCAAGCTTTGTATTTTACTTCCTGAGTTGGGTCGAGGCTGGAGCCCTCCGCCCCTTGTTCACCTCTTATCACATTCAGGCCTGAAGCCAGCACCAGGAAAGTGGCTGGGCTGGCCATAGACTGCAAGACTGCAGGCCTGGCCCCCTCCTGATGTGGAAGGCTCCGTCAGATGGCAGATGGAGTCCTCGTAAATCTGCCTAGTGATTTTACTCCAAGTGAAACTCGGGGCTCTCCACCAGGTGCCTGCAGGTGTGGATAGAGCAGGGGGCCAGGAGTGTCCCAGTCCCCTGTGACTGCACCACAGATGTGCTGGAGGGTCACCCCACTGTCCGCTTCTTCAGAGAAGCTGCTCAGTCTCTTCGTGTGGGTCATCACCCCCAGGCAGACAACAGGCTCTCCCTGTGGGACCTGTGCAGTCCTGGAATGCCTCCTCGGCCCATCTCCCTCTCCTCTTAGTCCAAGGTACTGGGCGCCTCCCTCCTATGAGAGTGTCCCCTTCAGCTTCTCCTGCCCCTCCTCCAGCTTTCCTGGCATCTATCCCCCAGGGACACCTTCCTCCCTCTCCAACCCCTCAGAGCCACAGGAAAGCCACTTCCCCTGCAGCAGCCACACTCTGGCCCAGGCCCAGGCCTCTGGTGGCCGCCCCTCAGTCCTCACTGCACATGAACTTGCTCTGCCTGCCCCACCAGCACTCAGAATGCCTCCCACTCTCCCTCTGTCCTCACAGCCCTGTCTCCACCCTTTCAGGAGTTCCTTCTAGGCTTTGAGCAAAGGGGTTTGAGGTCACAGGTTCAGTTTCCTCCTCCCATGTGTGCTCTGGTTACTTGGATTGGCACATGTAGTCACGAAGGGGCTGCAACGCAGGGGCCCGTGCTAGCTCACAGGCAGTGCAGGGCCTGGTGTCCTGCAACCTCCTGGATTCGGGAAGGGGCATCGGTGGTTCTGACACACACAACCAGTGGCCTGTGCCTCTGGAGAAAGGAGGCCACCCAGGACGGTGTCACTTCGTTTTCTCAATGGTCCTGTAAGTGAGGGGTTGTCATCCTTGGGTAGATGAAGAAACAGCTTCAGAGAATGAAGCAATGTGCCATCCAGCTAGTTGCCTGAAGCTGGGATGTGAATTCAGAGCTCCAGACCCCACGGCCCACCCAGCCTTCTGCCCCTCACTGCCCTCTTCCCATCATTAGTGGGATCAGGAATCTCTGTCTTGGCTCACAACCTGCAGCTGAGGTCTCTGTAAATCCCTGTGGCGTGCAGGGCCTGGCGTGGGGCAGGCCCAATGCGTATCCAGTCCTGGGCCACTCAGCCCCCACTCTACTCCTCCAGATGAGCCTGAGCCCCTGAGATGCTGAGACTCCTGTCCCATCAGAATCTGCCCGCCCTGCCCATGATGGGCGAGGCCTTGTCTGTGGCCCTGCTCTCCTGAGGATGAGCTGTGGCAGGAAGGCTCTTTCTCAGAGGTGAAAGGTGAGGCTGGTACTCTGCCCGCAGGAGGGGGATTCTCGTGGGGCCGAGGCTGGTCCACATGTGGCTGGATCCAAGACATGTCATCCCAGCACATGGGCCTGGTTCCTCTGCCATCAGAAACTGTGCCTAGGACCTCTGGCCTAAACCACAGAGCACAGGGAGGAAGCTTCCGCTTTCTGACCACAAGCGTCTGGCCTCAGTGTCAGCCACCCCAAACTGCTCACAGCGTTCAGAGCCAAGAGGTTTGCGGAAAACACTTGACTTCCCATTCCTCTTAGGAAGCCCTCCAGGGGTCCTCCTGGCAGCTTGGAGGCAGGGCATGGAATGGGGATGCCTGGGCTCAAAGGATGATACCCCTTGCCCCTTCCACTTTGCCATCGTGCTGAGAAGTCTAGGTTCTGCTGCCTTGGATAAAGCTCAAGGGTTGATTAATCTGACTTAGAAAGTGCCTTGGAGGGGCCAGGCACAGTGGCTCATGACTGTAATCACAGCACTTTGGGAGGCTGAGGCAGGTGGAACTTGAGGTCAGGAGTTCAAGACCAGCCTGGCCAACATGGTGAAACCCTGTCTCTACTAAAAATGCAAAACTTAGCCAGATGTGGTAGCAGGTGCCTGTAGTCCCAGCTACTTGGGAGTCTGAGGCAGAAGAATCACTTGAACCTTGGAAGTGGAGGTTGCAATGAGCCGCGATCGAGACGCTGTACTCCAGCCTGAGCAACACAGTGAGACTCCACCTCAAAATAAAGAAGAAAATGCCTTGGAGGGCATCAAGTCCAGGGCTTTCCAAACCTGCTGGTCATCAGAACATGTAATGCAATGCCTGAGCCTCTCATCCCACCTTCCTGTTTGCCATCCATTGCTGCAGAGACACAAGCCCTCTAGAAGCTATGGCTGCTGCCTCAGAGCCACCTGTGTCCTGGAAGCAGGAGCCTGGCAGGGAGGAAGCCAAGCAGCCTTGTCCCGGAGGCCTGGGCAGCAGCGCTGTACACAGCCTGGGGTGGTGCCTTCTAGTTGCAAGGCCAGTCTCACCCTGCCACCAGTAATACCACAGGTGCAGCTGGAGCCGCTTGATCTCACTGTTCTCTAGGCATCACCATGCGGCTGTGAACTGCAGATGTCCCAGGAGGACTCAAATCCATGCAAGTTCCCTGTATCTAAGCCTCACCATTTTCACTCACTTATTAGCTACACTGATAACTGGAAAGAGAGGAAGTGGCTGTGATGGAAAGGCCTGGGGCGGGGCTCCCGCTCTGCTCTAAGTGGCAGAGGTGGGAGTCACTGAGCCTCGATGTCTTCATCTGTGGAAGGGGTCATAACTCCCCTGCACTCCCAGCGTCGTTGTGGAGATCCACTTTCAGCAAGCCCATCACCAGTTGTAAAGGCCTCCCACAAGGCCGTCCCATGTGGGGGCAACTGCGGACCCTCACTGGGCACAGCCTCACAGGTGCAGGCATGAGCCTGGGCGTCTCCCTATCCTCCAGCCTGAGCTAAGTGCAGACAGCAGACATTGCCCTCTGAGCAGCACGGCACTGTCCTGGCTCACTGGATTCTCTCTCCTCAAGAGTAGGGCCCAGGACTTGTCCATTTCTGCCACCTGCCTGGGTCTTAGCACTGAGCCTTGTCAGGGGCAGGCCTTCAGTGAATGTCTTGACTAAATGAATTCAGGAGTTCATTTAAGGTGTTCATGAAGCATCTTGGCTCCATGAACTTTAGTGGAGGCAGAACTCTACCTCTTCGCATTTTGGCTAGGCCTGAGAATCGGCATAAGACAGATTCATGGGCAAAAGCATACAGATTTCTTTAATACAAGTTGTACGTGGCATGGGAGCCCTCTTAAAAAGATGAAGACCCCAAGAAGCAGTTAGAGTCAATCCCCCTTAGATACTGCATTGGATGATTAGTTGTGTAAGGTGATAAGGCCAAGGGGCTTGGGCTAGGGCAGGTAATTGGGCAGAGAAGTGACTCGGGAGGTCAGGGCGCGTTGTACAAGATCTGTTTGGATTTATTTTGGCTTCAGCTTCCCAAACTTGATGAAAAGAGTGTTACTTTCCTTTTGGTGTAGGGAGGACATCTTTCACAGGGGACTTTCATCTCCTGCTTCTAAGAAACAGCACGAATGTCAGAGTGATCTTGCACCTGCTGTTTTTTTAAGTGCTTTTCATTCAACATAGTCCCTATGCCAGAGCAGCATAGTTTGGGGTGACAAATTCTTAATACCTTCAGAACAAAGGCTCAGGAGACCACACATGGCCTGATTGCCTGTCCTCCTTCCCAGGTGGATTCGTACGACGTGACTGTGGATGAGGAACTGGGCGAGATCCAGCTGGTCAAAATCGAGAAGCGCAAGTACTGGCTGCATGACGACTGGTACCTGAAGTACATCACGCTGAAGACGCCCCAAGGGGACTACATCGAGTACCCCTGCTACCGCTGGATCACCGGTGATGGCGAGGTAGTCCTGAGGGATGGACGCGGTGAGCAGCTCAGGCCCCTTCTGCCCCAGGCTTCCCGAGAACCGAAAGTTCTTCCTGTCCTCAAAGCACTGTAGTCATAGGAGGAATGACACTGCTGTGCAGGGGCGAGAAGTGGGAGGGCTCTGCCCTGTGTCTCGACGCACCTGCAGGAGGCGTGACTTTCTTTGGGATTCATCCAAGCCCCTGAGGGTGGAGCAGGTGGCCCTAGGCTTCACTGCCATCATGTCCTCACTCTGTGCTACAGTTCTACAGGGGAGGGTTGTGCCTCCCTTTTTGTCAGTGGGTAACTAAGGTCCACTGAGGCAGATAGCTATGGGACATGCCCCTGGAGGGGCACTTCTCCAGTTGCCAGGGTGTGACATCACTTTCTAGGTTCATAGCCTGCCCTCTCTGAGATCACAGTAGGGCTCAGGCAAGCTCGGGGTGCCCTTGTGGGCCTGGGGAGTGAAGGGGTGGACAAGGAGCACCCCAAGTGCCAGCTCCGAGGGGCGATGGACAGGCCTGTTAGTCACAGTTACCAGTTCTTCAACCCCAAGTCTCACTTTTTGCTGAAAGAGAGAAGAACCTCAAATCTGCTCCCCTTAGTCAGATCCCAGTCAGGAGGCCATTCTTTGTAAGGAACACACAGCTGACCTGGTACAGAGCATCAGAGAGAGAAGCAGGCATCAAGGTCAGCCAAGGCCACTCTCCCTGAATGAACCGCCTTGCACACCCAGCCTCCTAGTGTACCCGGCAAAATCCTACCTCACTTCAAGTCATAACCCTTCTGCTTGCTCTCAGTTTAAACCTGGAAAGATAAGTCTTCAAAGGCCAGGCAGCCACTGTAATAATAAGAGGAAGCCACTGCTTCTGCCATGACAGCTTCAAACTCTTCCTCTTTGACAAGTTTCCTGTAGCTAGTGTGTTTTTCACAGAAGTCTGGTGGGGTAGGTAGGAAGAAATGACTATTATCCCCATTATATAGCTAAGAAAACTGAGACAAAGGATAAAAATGTTATTATGTACCTGCTGTTCTTAAGCTACCAGGCCACATCCCATCGTTTCTGATGTGGAGTTTGACTTAAGAAACCAAATTTCCAGAATATTTCTGAACACGGAGATAAGAGGATTTTTGTCCCCCTACCTAATGACAGGAAAAAAATCACAAAGTTCATTTATTCTTGTGGTCGTCAGAATGTGGAAAGTTGTGGAGAGGGCACTTCTCCTTTTCTGGTAGTTAGAAAATGCTGGCTCTGAAACTCCCTCCTGCCCATCTACCCAAGGTCTCAGTTATGAAGCCCTTCTTCCTGCAGACCCTTCAGCTCATCTCGGCAAAAAACAGATGGTACACTAGGATGAGGGTTTAAGAAAGGGGCATCACAAAGCTGTGGGCCCATGCGCAGAGGGACCATGCAGAGTGCGGGGCCATCAGCACCACTAGTCCTGATGCAGGTGGAGGGAGAAGGTTGTGGGAGTAATCCAGAAGTATCCTGGAGAGAGTACCCTTGGAGGAGCTGCGGCCCTCAGTAGAAAGATGCTGGGGAGTAATTGGCCTCTCCTTGCTCTATATATTCCCTCCTTTCTGGTCAGAGTTCCCAGTGGGAAGCCCATTGAGGCATCTCATTCCAATCACTTTCAGGGATAGCACTGGTTGGAGGGTGAGCATAGAGAAGCTGTCCAGCAATTTTCACTCTCTCTACTGCTGTAAAACCAACCTCCTTGGTAGTTTTAAATAGCCATTTAATTTTGTTCATGCTCTTGCAGGTCAGGAATTTGGGAAAGGCTTCACTGGGCGGTTCATCTGTGGCCATGTAGCATCAGCTTAGGGAACTGGGGCTTCTTCTCTCTAGGCTCCTTGGCCTCTCTGTCCATATGGAGTCTCATTCTTTAAGGCTTCTCACAGAATAGTGTCCTCTGGGTGCTTGCGTTTCTTACATGATGGCTGGCTTCCAAGAGCAAGTTTTCTAAGAGACAGAAAGTTGAAGCTGCCAGTCTCTTCAGGCTTGGGCCTAGAAACTGGCACACTGTAACTTCCACCATATTCTACTGGTCCAAGCAGTCACAAAGCCCACCCAGACTCCAGAGGAGGGGATGCAGACCCCCCATCTCTCAATGGAAGGAATGTCAAAGAATTTGTGGCCTATTATTATTGTTGTTATTATTATTATTATTATTTTGAGACAAAGTCTCACTCTGTTGCCCAAGCTGGAAGGCAGTGGCACGATCTCAGCTCACTGCAACCTCTGCCTCCCAGGTTCAAGCGATTCTCCTGCCTCAGCCTCCCAGGTAGCTGGGATTACAGGCTCCAGCCACCATGCCTGGCTAATTTTTGTATTTTTACTAGAGATAGGGTTTTGCCATGTTGGCCAGGGTGGTCTGGAACTCCTGACCTCAGGTGATCCATTTGCCTTGGCCTCCCAAATTGCTAGGATTACAGTCGTGAGCCACCACGCCCAGCTGTGGCCGATTATTAATCCACCACATGGCACAACAACCAATCCCTTGAACAACCTGGAAATGAGGGGGGGCCAACCTACAAGTGATTCAATTACTCACCATATGATCACCCCTTAAATCTAATATTTCACCACTATACCTTGGGTGAACATGAATGTCAGAGGGCCATTACTGTGGCCCCATGGATCCAGAGCATCTGTGTGAAGGGACAGTTTCATTAAGGCACTGTGTCAGTCCTTGGAACCTGCCCTGCTGAGCTCTTCTGCCATCAGTCCAGGCTTTCTCATCCTGTCATACTCCCAGAACTTCATCAGCCATTGGGTAGATTCTTCAAACACCTTTGGGGCCAGAGGAGAAGGACCATTCTCTTTTTTAAACTTGGCATGTTGCAATTGTGCATGTACTGACTTATTCATACCAGTGAAACTGAAGAGATCCAGCACCTCAGAGTCGAGGTGCCCAAGAGATTAGCTGGTTCCTTAAGGTATATAAGAGATGATGAATGTTGAGTGCCTCCAGAATTACCCCCATAGCCAATGATAACAGTTATTGTCACTATTAATACTCACCTTGCCTTCCGTGGCCTCAAGCCTCCCCTCTTGGCTGGCCTTACATCCCCAGGGGAGAATGCAGAGGTATCCCGCTAATATTCCTTTTTGGGCCCCAGTTCCAAGCTCAAGGATGAAGTTGCCTCAGCCTGGAAGTGCTATGGGGTGGACAGCTCAGAGTGTGGCCTGGGTGTCATCTGAGAACTGGGTCCAGGTCTGCAGTTAGATCAGTACAGAGGTTGAAGCCTATAGTTCCAGCACTTTGGGTGGCCAAGGCGAGAGGATTGTTTGAGTCTAGGATTTTGACACAAGCCTGGGCAACGTAGAGAGACCCCATCTCTACAAAAAAAAAAAATTGAAAATTAGCCAGGGGCCAAGGTGGGCGGATCATGAGGTCAGGAGATTTAGACCATCCTGGCTAACACAGTGAAACCCTGTCTCTACTAAAAATACAAAAAATTAGCCGGGCGTGGTGGGGCACCTGCAGTTCCAGCTACTCGGGAGGCTGAGGAAGGAGAATGGCGTGAACTCGGGAGGCAGAGCTTGCAGTGAACTGAGATCAGGCCACTGCACTCCAGCCTGGGTGATAGAGCAAGATCCCATCTCAAAAAAAAAAAAAATTAACCAGGTGTGGTGGTGTGTGCCTGTAGTCCCAACTACTTAGAAGGCTGAGGTTGGGGAACCACTTGAGTCCTGAAGTTCAAGGCTCCAGGGAGCTATGATCATGCCACTGCACTCTAGCCTGGGAGACGGAGGGAGACCCTGTCTCTAAAAAAAAAATAAAATAAATACAAAATAAAATACAAAGACTCAGAGTAGGGGTTTTGGAAACTTTTAAAGCAAGTTAACAGAACAATTTTATGACTTTTGTACTTAATAAGAAAAAAAATGACTTGCATTTTGAATATCTTTGGGTTTTGTAAATTTCATTTTCATTTTTTCTAGTAATTAATTGTTATTATATTTTACAAAAATATCAATCTGTGTTGAAAAGAAAGTTTTAAAACGTAATGCTTCACCATGAGAGCTACAGAAACTATTCCAGGATCTGTTTTCAGGAGATCTGGGTTCCCCCTACTCACAGCTCTATGGGCTGCATTCACAGGCTTGGCCTTAAGCAATAGTTTAAAGAGTGGTCATGATATGACCTGGTCTGCTGTAAAGGCTCTGAGAAGCAGCCCTGCCCTTAGCTACCTGCTCCAACTCCTGCAGTGAGAGACACGCTGAGAGATAAGATGCTTTCAGAGCCAGGCTTAGAGGGAGGAGCAGAACCCTCAGGCCAATGATGACTATAGGCATGATAATGGTCATTGTTTCCATCCATTGGCATTTGCTGCATGCCAGGTGCTGTGTGGAGGGCTTTCCTGCATTCTCTCCCCAAATGCACACCATGACCCGGAGAAGTAGGCATTATCATCTCCATTTTACATGTGAAGGGGTCAGGGCAACTCTTGGTCACACAGCTTCAGTGATGGAACCCAAGTCCAAGCACATGTGCATTGGGCATTGTTATTGTTCTTCCTAAGGCTCCTCTCATGTTGTTCTTTCTTTACAGCAAAGTTGGCCCGAGATGACCAAATACACATTCTCAAGCAACACCGACGTAAAGAACTGGAAACACGGCAAAAACAGTATCGGTGAGTTATGACATCAGATCAGGTGGTCACGGGGGCCTTGATTTCTTCTAGCTCAAGTGCATGGTATGAAATAAACCCTTTTCACGGCGTATGGCCCGTCACTGCTGGAAAGTCACCAAGGCACCAACTCCCAGTGTGGCTGCACAATCCCCAAACTTCACCTTACCTACAACTCCAGACGAGAGATGGAGAGGAGAGTAATGAAACTTTGAATCAATCATATTGGCATGTAGGAAGAGTGGGCAGAAAAGCTTGAGTGTATCTTAATGTTCTCCATTGTGGGAATTGCCTCTTACTTCTTATGTCTTCTTATAACAATTCAATTATAAAAGTGATATGTGATCAGCAACAAAATTGACAACTCTTCGGCCAACTGACCAGAAGATTCAAACTATTAAAAGCCCAGACCCAGATAACTTCACTGGCTAATTCCATCAAACATTTAAATAATTAATACCAATCTTGCATAAACTCTTTTACGAAATAGCAGGAACACTTCCCAACTCATTGTCTCATACCAGTATTATACCAAAACTAAAGGCATCACAAGAAAACTATAAACCAATATCCCTTAGCAATATAGATATAAACATTTTCAACGAAATACTAGCAAACCTAACTCAGCAATATATAAAAGGCATTAAACAATATGAAAATGTGGGATTTAGCCCAGGAATGCAAAGTTGGTTTAACATCCAAAAATCTATTAATCTATTAATTGAATACACCATATCAATAGAGTAAAGAACAAAACAAAGTACATAATCATTTCAATAGACATACAAAAAAAGGCATTTGACAAAATCAACACCCATTCATGATAAAACACTCAAAAAATAGGAATTGAAGAGAGTGTCCTCAACCTGATAAAGGTTTGAAAATTCACAATTAGGCTGGGTGCGGTGACTCATGCCTGTAATCCCAGCACTTTGGGAGGCCGAGGTGGGCAGATCATGAGGTCAAGAGATTGAGACCATCCTGGCCAACATGGTGAAACCCCATCTATACTAAAAATACAAAAAGTGGCTGGGTGTGGTGGCATACACTTGTAGTCCCAGCTACTCAGGAGGCTGAGGCAGGAGAATCACTTGAATGCAGGAGGCAGAGGTTGCAGTGAGCTGAGATCATGCTACTGCACTCCGGCATGGTGACAGAGCAAAGAAAAAAAAGAAAATTCATGGTTAACATTATACTTCATGATGAAAGATTGAATCCAGAAACAGGATAAGGATGTTCACTTTTGCTACTTCTATTCGACATTGTACTGGAGGGTCTAGCCAGGTCAGTTAGGGAAGTAAAAGATAAGTAAAGGCACCCACACTGGAGTACAGTAAGTAAAACTATCACAATTTACAAATGACATGATCTTATATATAGAAAATCTGAAGGCATTCACCAAAAGAAACTATTAGAACTAATAAACAAGCAAGGTTGCAAGATACAAGATGATCAATTGTTTTTCTGTATATTAACAACCAACGATGTGAAAATAAAAGTAAAAAAAAGTTCAATTTACAATAGCATCAAAACAATAAACATTTATGAATAAATTTAACAAAGTAGTCTGAGACTTGTACAATGAAACTACAAAACATTGTTTAACATAATTAAAAATGATCTAAATAGATTGAAAGACATTTCATGTTCATGAATCAGAGGACTTAATTTTGTTAAAATAGCAATTTTAAAAAAGTAATAACCTGTACGTACATAACAAAGTAATGTGCAAGTTCAACACAACCCTTATCAAAATTCTAGCTGATTTCTTGGCAGAAATTGACAAAGTGTTCCTAAAATTCATATGGAAATGGAAGAGATCCAGAATAGCCAAAACAATCTTGATAAAAAGAAAACAAAAATGGAGGACTTGCACTTCTCAATATCAAAATTACTACACAGCTATGGTATTCAAGACAATGTGATATTGGCATAAGGATAGATACATGGATCAATGAAATAGACTTGAGAGTCCAGAAACAAGCCCTTACACTTATGGCCAATTAATTTTTGACAAAAATAGCAAGACAATTTAACAGAGAAACAATAGTCTTTTCAAAAAATGTCCTTAGCAAAACTGTATAGCCACATACAAAAGAATGAAGTTGGATCCTTAGCTCACACCATATACATAAATTAACACAAAATCAATCAAATACCTACCTAAATGTAACAGCTAAAACTATAAAACTCTTTTAAGAAAACACAGGAGTAAACCTTCATAATTTTGGATTTGACAAAGGACTCTTTATATGACACCAAAAGCATCAGCAACAAAAGAAAAATAGATAAAATGATGTCATCAAATTTGCAAACCTTTATGTTTCAAAGGACACCATCAAGAAAGTGAAAAGACGAACCACAGAATGGAAGAAATATTTACAAATTGTATATCTGATAAGGGCCTTCCATCCAGAATTTATAAAGAACTCTTAAACTCAATAAAGACAAAGAGCCCAATTAAAAAATGAAAAAAATGAGTGAGGATCTGAATAGATATTTCTCCAAGGACCCATTAGTCATCTAGGAAATGCAAATCAACACCACAATGAGATACCACTTGATACTCACTAGGATGGCTAGAATCAAAAAGTCAGACAAGAACAAGTGTTGAAAAGGATGTGGAAAAATCAGAACCCTCATACACTGCTGGTAGGAATGTAAAATGGCACAGCTGCGTGGAAAAGAGTCTGCTAGCTCCTAACTGTTCAACAGAGAGTCACAATATGACAGCATTTCCACTCTTAAGCATATTCCCAACAGAAATGGAAACATATGCTCACACAAAAACTTGTACATTGATGATTATAGCAGCATTGCTTGTAACTATCAAAAGGTGTACACAACCCAAATGTCTGTTAATGAATGAGTGGATAAAATATAATATATCTATATAATTTGACCATGAAAAAAGAATGAAATACTGACACTTGCTACAACATGGATGAATCTCGAAAACATTATGCTAAGTGAAAGAAACCAGTCACAAAAGATCATATATTGTATGATTCCTTTTATATGAAATTTCTGGAAGAGAAAAATCTGTACAGACAGAAAGTAGATTACTGGTTGTCTAGGGGCAGGGAGTGAGGAAGTGGTCATGGGAGTGACAGCTAATGGATACAGTGTTCCTTTTGTGGGGGATGAAAATGTTCTACAACTGATGGTTGTCCGTTGTGTAAAAATTAATACTAAACATCCTTGAATTGAACACTTTAAATGGATAAATTTTATAGTATGTGACATATTTCAACAACGCTGCTAGAGAAATTTAAAAATTCAAAATGGATTATAGATCTAAAAGTAAGGGCTAGCAACATAACACTCTTGGAAGAAAACATACGAGTAAGTCTTCATAATCTTGGGTTCAGCAAAGCCTCTTAGATATGGCACCAAGAACGCAGGCAGCAAAAGAAAGTAGCCAAGTTAGAACGTCATTAAAATGTAAAAGATCTATACTTCAAAAGACATCATCAATAAAGTGAAAAGGCAACCCACAGAATGGAGAAAATATGTAAATCATATGTCTGATAAGGGACTTGTATCCAGAATATATAAAGAATTCTGACAACTCAATTTAAAAATATTCTGTATGAATAACCCAGTTTAAAAATTAGCAAAGCATTTAATTAAATAGTTCTCCAGAGAAAATTTGTGAATCTCCAATAAGCATGTGAAAATATGCTCAACATTACTAATCATCAGGAAATTTCAAATCAAAACCACAAGATACAATTTCACACCCACTAAAATGGTTAGAATAAAAAAGACAGATAGTAACAAGTGCTGCCAAGGATGTGGAGAAACTGGAACCCTGATGCTGCTACTGGAATGTAAGATGATGCAGCCACTTCAGATAACAGTTTAGTGGTTCCTCAAAATCTTAAACCCAGCTACAATATGACCCAGCAATTCTACTCCTAGTCCTCTACCCAAGAATAATGAAACCATACATCTATACAAAAACTTGTACACACGTATTTATAGCACCATTGTTCACAATAGCCAAAAAGTAGAAACAAGCTAAATTCCGTTAACTGAGGAATGAATAAACAAAATATAGTTTATCCATACAATGGGATATTTTTTGGCATTAAAAAGGAATGAATGCTGGGCACGGAGGCTCACACCTGTAATCCTAGCACTTTGGGAGGCTGAGATGGGCAGATCTCTTGAGGTCAGGAGTTTGAGACCAGCCTGGCCAACATGGTGAAACCCTGTGTCTACAAAAATACAAAAATTAGTCAGGCGTGGTGGTGCGCACCTGTAATCCCAGCTGCTCGGGAGGCTAAGGCAGGAGAATCACTTGAACCCGGGAGGCGGAGGTTGCAGTGAGCCTAGATTCCCGCACTGTACTCCAGCCTAGGCGACAGAGCAAGACTCCATTTCAAATAGAAAAAAAAGAAATGAAATGAACTACAGATACATGCCAAACACTGAATGAACTTCAAAAATATGCTAAATGGAAAACTCACTTACGGAAGACCCCATATTGTATGATTCTATCTGTATGAAATGTCCAGAATAGGCAAACCCACAGGGTCAGATTAGTAGGTGAGTAGTTACCTAGGACTAGGAGTTGGGGAGGGGGAACAAGGAGTGAGTGTTAATGGGTTCGAGGTGTCCTTTGGGGATGAGATTATTTCAAAATTAGGTTACAATGATGGTTACACATACAACTCTGCAAATACATTAAAATCTTTCAATAGCATACTTTTAAGGGGTGAATTTAATGGTATGTAAATGTATCTCAATAAAGCTTTTTGGAAGATAATAATAATAACACATTACAGAGTACTCCTCTGGAAATGGGTGGCTGATGGGCTGTATCCAGCCTCTACAAGTGTTTGATGGATCATTGTTGACTTTTGAGTAAACAGAGATATTCTTCAGGCTTCCCCAGTCCACACCTGTCTGTTGTCTATATCAAGGTTTTCTCTCATTTCGTTTCCTGCTTTGGCCCCTGGAAACATTTGAGTCTGTGTCTCCTTTCAAGGGAAGGAAGTGGAAGGAATCATTCTGTATGGACAGTGAAGTTACCTGGGCTGCAGAGGGGCCTTTGGGAGCCAATATTGTGATACTTTTCTACATATTCCTCAATAGTTGAACTTCTTACAAGGAATATGTAGTATATCTGGGTTGTTTTCTTTAACTCAAAAAAGTAAAAGAAGGAAAATAATATAGAAGCAGAAAAATACCTATAATTCATGTTTAGTTGTTTTCACTTTGTCTTACTCACTTTTTAAATGTGGGATTGTGCTATATATACCACTTTGCATCCTCCTTGCTGCACTTTAGCAGTATAGCAAAATCATTTTCCCATATTTTCAAAATCTCCTCATAAACATTATTCTAGTTTCTATGTAATATTCCATTGAATGAATGCCTCATCATTCACTTAAACACCCGGCCTCCCTGGACATTTAGGAGGTTTCTAATTTTTATATTCTTATAAGCAATGTGAAAACCCTTGTATGTGAAATTTGTATGCATTATTAAGTATTTTCCTAGGATAGATGCCCAGATGTGACATTACCAAATAGTAAAAGTTATTAGTACACATTAACAAATTTCTCCTCAAAAATCTTTAACCAATTTTCATGAGCCATGTAAGGGTCCCTGTTTCACCAAACACTTGCCATAGCTGAGTAGTATCTTCATTTTTCTTAATTTTTCTAAGTTGCAACAGCATCTCTCAGCCCTGTAGCTTCTTCTTCCCCTATGCCCAGCCACCCTGTCAAGGGGTGAGAAATTCCACACCAAGAACACAATTGCCCCATCCTCAGAACTATCTTTAGCTCCATCCCCCTTTTCATCACAAACATTCCATGAAACAGAATAAAGAAACAAGAAACAGCCACACGTATGTGGTTACTGAGTCTGTTATGGAGGGCTCGGCTGATGGGTGGCACTGGGCCACTAGATGTGCATCGTGAGGACAGGGGCCTGCCAGCACGGAGGGCTGAAGGAGAAGGAGAAGAAATCGGAATCCACCTCTTGCCATTCAGGAGACTCAGCTTGGGGTTGATTAGACTGAAAAGTTAAAGACAAAACTGTAAGACATTTAGACTACAGATGATTATTCTTCCAGGTCTCAAGCTAAAAGGATTTTTCAAACAAGGCTCAGAACGTGTTAAACACAAAGGAAAAGATTGGTACGTTAAGGACACTCTGTTTTGAAAGACACCAGGAGAGAGAGAAGGCAAGTCATAGAGTGACTGACGAGAGTTATTCCTAGCATGTGAAGGACCTGCAAATCTTTAAGAAGGGGAGTGTCATTCGCTAGAAAATGGGCAAGAGGTTTGAGTACTCACTGTACAAAATATAAGCAGCAAGTATACAAAAGGTGTTCAGCTTCATTAGGAATCAGAAGATCACAGTGAACTGCTGCTACTACCACACACATGCCCCCCAGATGGGCAACACTTCAACAACTGACAACACCTGAGTATTAAAGAAGATCCAGAGGGCTGGGAACACTCACGTACTGCCCAGCAGGAGGACAAATTGATATGACCTCCGTGGAAAACAATTTAGCAATATCTAGTAAAACTGAAGCTACACTATAATCTATGACCCAGAAATCCTATAGTGGGATCCAAATTTGTGTGCATGTGCGCCTGGATACTCACAACAGCATTACTCATGATGGCCAAAAAATGGCAACAGCTCAATGTCCAACAACAGTAGAATAGGTAAATAAATTGTCAAGGAAAATTCTACCCAACAAGGAAAATCAACAAACTGCTGCTAACATGGACAAACCTCACCGACGCGGTGTTGAAGGAAAGAAGCCAGGAGCATGTCTGGCCAATTCATAACTTTGGAATTAAATTGTTTAGGGAGGTGTGTCGAAGCGGAACCTTAAACAATAACAAGAAAATGATTATCATAAAGCTGACGATGGTGATTACCGGGGGTGGAAGGAGGGTTGATTGGGAAAGGTAGGGGGTGAGGGTACGGACAACGTTCTGATTTTTGACCTGGATGGTGGTCGTACAGGTGTTTTGTACATTTTTCTGCATGTGTGAGTGTGTGTGTGCATATTTACATATCCATACATATTTTATATATTCTATTTCCCCATTGAAAAATCAAAAATAAAACTTATATGCCATTAGTGTCAAGTGTGGGAGAGTAACCTGCTGTGCTGTGGGTCATGTTAAGGGTATATAAATGTGTGATTTGTTTTAGAGTATTTGTGCACAAGCCTCTCAGCTCAGGCACCATATGATGTGTTTCCAGACTTTCGTACCTGGTGCAGTGCACACATTGTACTTGAGCTCTGCCTCCCATCCCAAAGGGCTGTTGTTTCGATGCTTCTTCCTCGACTCCCTCGCTGTTTCAGCCACCTCTGGCAAAGCCCCTGGAGCCAGTTCTCGGAGTACTTCTGGCCTGTGAATCTGGGTTAAGATAAAATACCTGTAAAATTCGTTTACTTAGGGGCCGGGCGCGGTGGCTCAAGCCTGTAATCCCAGCACTTTGGGAGGCCGAGACGGGCGGATCACAAGGTCAGGAGATCGAGACCATCCTGGCTAACACGGTGAAACCCCGTCTCTACTAAAAAAAAAAAAATACAAAAAAAAACCTAGCCGGGCGAGGTGGCGGGCGCCTGTAGTCCCAGCTACTCAGGAGGCTGAGGCAGGAGAATGGCGTGAACCCGGGAGGCGGAGCTTGCAGTGAGCTGAGATCCGGCCACTGCACTCCAGGCTGGGCGACAAAGCAAGACTCTGTCTCAACAACAACAACAACAACAACAACAACAAAAAATTCGTTTACTTTGTTATAAGCCATTGACACTTTAGTATGAATTAGTGGGTAAATCTAATTAAACTTTGCTATCTACTCATCTAAGATAACACAAACTAGCCCAATTCTCTGGGAGCTGCTTAACATTATCACAATGTTGCAGCAGGGGGCTTCTGGTGAGATAGTTTCCCCCTTTCTTAGATTTAATCATTTTTTTCTTCCTCCTTCCACTCATCTGTCCTTTTCAGAAACCCTCCTTTGCTTCCGTTCAGGAAACACTGAACTTTGCACTGTCTGCACAATCCTGGAGTTCCTCTTTCTCACAAGATTTCTCAGGCTTCTAGATCAGAGTTTGGAAGTAAAGCAATGACTAAGAATAGTCCCCACTATGTCAGAAAGCTGGTGCTTCTCGCCGGCCCTCCTTACTCACTCAGCCACACAGGGAGAAGGAGAAGCAGACCCAGGTCATAGCCCACAGCCTGTGCTCTCCCACTGTGACCGCATCTGTCTGTGTTACATGCACACTCACACACGGCAGTAAATGGCAAAGTGTGGGTGTTTGTTAATCGATGTAATTTAATCTAATCATTCTGTGACCTGCACTTTTCACTCATCATTACGTATTGAAGAGGATCTGGTTGACACGGACAGATGTGGTTCATGCAGTTAACTTCTTCATGGAACGTCAGTATCTGAATAACCCAGGTGCTCATCCGCTCTCCTGCTGATGGGCAAGCGGGCTGTCTTTAATTTCTAGCTGTTACAAACCAAGCTACAATGAGCTTTCTCACACATCTCTCTGTGCTCTCACAGAAGAGTTACTGTAGGGAATATTCCAAGAAGTAGAGTTGCAGGGTTGCAGACCACATGTGTTTTTAAGCTTTCTAGATATTGCTGATTGTTTTCCAAAGGCATTCTGCCAGTGGACACCCCAGCAACTGTTTCTGAGATTCACTGTTTCCCTGCATCATCAACACTTCGCATCTTCAGATGTTTTCATTCTTGTGTGTGAAATAGTATCTCATTTATTTTCCTCTTCTTAAACTGCTACTTATTTCTTGCCTTCTGGGAATGCACCATAATTTACTCAGCCATTCCCCTATTCACTGACATTCAGTTCATTTCCCATTTGTAAGTGTGTCTGTTTGTTTTGGGTACTTGCAGTACAAACAATGCTGTCAGAACCAATCTTGTACAAACATCTTGATGTACTGGTGCTTTAGTTACTGGCAGATCCATTTCCAGAACGCAGATTGCTGGAACAAATCAGCATTTTTTTCATTTTAAGAAATACCAACAAAAATCGTTTCACAAAATTGTATAGTAATTTGCAGTCCTACCAACTGTGTATGAAAAGATACTTTTACCCACCCATACATTTATCAGTACCCGATGACCTTGTTTGACAGTCTACAAACCCCTAAGACCTTGTGGTTGTTTTAATCTGCACTCCCCTGACCACTAATAAGTTAAGAATCACTGCATTGCCTATTTATAAGCTTTTTTTTTTTCCCTATTGTTCTTTCAATTATTAATCTAAAGGAGCTCTTTCTATATCAGGATAGTATCCGTTTGTTACATATGTATAGCATTTATTATTTGTCTTCTGTTGCTTTTGCCACAGGAGATTTTGGTTCTTTATTTTATTAACTATGTATTGTTTACATCTATAACTTTTGGGTTTCCTACTTTGCTTAAGAAAGCCCTCTCCACCCCAGTGTTACACAAATACTTCCCCTATAATTTTGTCTAATACTTTTATAATTTCCTCTTTGAGTTTGCACCTTTCATTCATCTACCTTTTTTTATTTTCTGGGTTTTTTTTTTTTTTTTTTTTGAGACAGAGTCTTGCTCTGTTTCCTAGGCTGGAGTGCAGTGGCATGATCACGGTTCACTGCAGCCTCAAACTCCCAGGCTCAATCCATCCTCCCACCTCAGCCTCCCAAGTAGCTGGGGAGTGTAAGTAGCATGGTGGGGAGCACCAAGTAGCATGGTGCACCACCATGCCCCACTCCTGCCACATGTTTTCATACATGCTGCAAAGTAGGGGTGGAACTCTCCCGGTAGCATTCCTTCCTGACTTGGATGACAGGGATGATGTCCTTCCTCCTGACTTGGATGACAGGGATGATGACACCCACAGTACAAGCTGGCATAGGATGGTAGTCGTGAGCTCTGGAGTTGAGTGTCTGGGCTCAACTCACACTTACCGGCACTTTCTCCAGTCCTGTGAAAGTTGTTTAATCTGTCTGTGCCTCAGTTCCCTCGGCTATAAAATGGGGGAAATAACAGTGCCTTCCTTTTAGGGATTTTGAGATAATAAGTTAAACCATGAAAACACAGAGAATAGTATTTGGCACGTAGAAAGCACTGGATAAGTGTTGGCGAGTTTTGTATTATGTACACATAGTTTCTGGGTCTGTTTCTGCACTTCATGTGTTAGCCTATTTTTCTACTTCAGACCCCAGCACCATTTTTTGGTTATCATAACTTTCTAATAAATGTTAATTTCTGTTTCATATCTCACTGTTCTTTCTTAAGATTTTCATAATGAGAATTACTTTGAATTTCACATAACTGTGTTATATGTCGGCATTTTAGTGAGATTCAGTCTTTCTATCCAAGAACACAGCATGTCTTTCCTCCTCTTTAGATCCTGTGTCATGTCCTTCCATAGAATTTCTAGTTTTCTTCATGCAGGTCCTTCACCTTTCTAGCTACTCTACCTGTAGCATTTGCTGTTCTGAGCAGGATATTTTTCTGTTTGCAAAAATGTTGCTGGGATAAATGTAAATTACTTGTTTCTTACATTTACTGTACATTGGTCTCTTACTGAATTCTTTCATTGGTTCTAATCACTTATTCTTGTTTGTTTATTGTTAGTGAGCCTGGTTAGTTAATGTGCTCGTATTATCTAAATGATAATAATTTTGTCTCTTACTTTCCATTATCTACATGACTGATATTCTTTTCTTATTGCATGGCTGGAATTCTCAAAACAAGTAGTGGTGGTAGGGATGAACATCGCTCTCATATTTTTGTTTCTTTGTTTACTATTATATTTGCTGTAGTTTTATAATGAATATTCTTTGCTGTATTTAGGAGTTTATTGATTCATTCTAATTTAATTTTTGTTCAGCTGAACGCGTTCAATTAATTTCCTCAGAAGGTTCATGTGTAGTGTAAGATCTGAGTCTGTGCTTGTCCTCCTGTCCCCCCACCCATCCCCTCAAAACAAATTCCCCTGCCTTCATTGATGACAATATGAGAGGCTTAGATGAAGATCTAAAAAAAGTCTGTATACACTTCATTCTTCCCATTTTCAGAATGACAAAGGAGAAATATGATAGTTTGATTGTTTCTTTTCCTAGAGTTTCTATCTCCCTCCCTCCCCCACTTTCTTCCTCTCTCGTTCACTCTCTGCATCTCTTTCCTTCTCTCTCTCTTTCGCTCATGTTCTCCTGCCTCTTGGACATTTTAAATTTTAATCAGTATACACCTAGATGTATCTTTTCCCTTTTTTTTTTTCCACCTAAGACTTGTCATTGAGAAAAATGATGAGACGAGTCTCAATCATTTTAGGAGACTTATTTGCGAAAGTTAAGGATGTATGCCTGGGAGACAGCTCTATGTCTTTCTCTGAAGATGATTTTGAGGGCTCCAAATTTAAAGGGGAAAGGGCGGGATATTGAGAAGTACACAATTTTCATGTAAGAGCAGGGCAGGGAAAAATAGTCATTCATGCCTTTGTCTGGCTCAGTGAATCTGCATTTTTTAACATAAGATGATATAAACAAATGGGGCAGAGGAAAATGCAGGGAATCTGCATTTTACATAAGAGAAAATAGACAAAATAGGGAAGGGGGAACAATCAGATATGCATTTGTATCTGGCGGGTGACTGCGCTTGTAAAGATAAGCGATCAATTTGCATTGCCATGATGAAATTTTAACAGTTCACTAGGAATTTCCTTGTGAGCAAAATACGGTGGAGACATGTAGCTTTTCATCATAGCCATCTTATTTAGGAACCAAAAGGGGGAGGCAGGTTTGCATGACACAGTTCTCAGCTCGACATTTCCCTTTGGCTAAATGAGTCTGGGGTCCTAAAATTTAATTTCCTTTCACAGACTTAAGATATTGAAGTATTTTTCAACTTAAGGAAGTTCTTTTATTTATTTGATTTTTTTTCACTTCTCCATATATTACTCTCTCTCCTTTTAGAGCTCTTCCTCCTTGCTTATTACATCTGCATCTGGCTTTCATGTCTGTTAATGAAAAGAGTCACACTCTGTGAAGTATTTGAAAAGATTTATTCTGAGCCAAATATGACTGACCAACGGCCCATGATGCAGCCCCAGCAGATCCTGAGAACATGCACCCAAGGTGGTTGGGGTACAGCTTGGTTTTATACATTTTAGACAGACATAAGACATCGGTCTCATGTAAGATGGACAGTGGTTCAATTTGGAAAGGTGAGACAACATGGGGGAGGGGAGCTTCCAGGTCAGAGGCAGATTCAAAGATTTTCGGATTGGCAACTGTTTAAAAGAATTATTATCTAAAAATTTGGAATGTCTAGGTTAAGATAAGGGGTTGTGGAAACAAAGTTTTTATCATGCAGATGAAGCCTCCAGATAGCAGGCTTCAGGTAGAATCAATTGTAAATGTTTCTTATCAATCTTAAAGAGTCTGTTCTATCAGACTTAACATCTCTGTGTTGATGTGAATGCTGATCAGCTGTGCCTGAATTCCAGGAAGGAAGAGAGTACAATGAGGCATGTTTAGCCACCCATCCCTATTATGGCCTGAACTAATTTTTCAGGTTAACTTTGAAATGCCCTTGGCCAAGGGAAGGGTCCATCAGTCAGTTACAGGGCTTAGAATTTTATTTTTGGTTTATATGTTTCTCATAGTTTCATTTATGGCTTCCATTTCTTTGTAGTTTTGCCCTGTATTGGGGTTACATGTTCTTCTATTTTGCACAAAGCACTTCCTGGCACGTAGTAGGTGCTCCATAATTAGTTATTGAATGAACACCTTCTCTCTTCTAGGTGTTAATGAGTTTAGCTTAAACCTTTCTCCTTACATATTTTAAATTCAGCCTAAAAGTTTCTCTGTACATAGTGAACTGTAACCTAACTGGACATGTAAACAGACTGTCACCTACTCTCATAGCAAGTAACCAAGTCTCAGCCAATCACAGCAGCCAGACTTCAGCCACTCACAGTGGCCAGCTGTTCAAACTGGGCTCAAGTAAGGCAAATGCTGAGCCATCACCAATCTGGCTCTTTCTGTACCTCATTTCCATTTTCTGTACATCACGTTCCTTTTTCTGCCCATAAATCCTGTCCAACTACAAGGCAGCATCAAAGTCACTCTGAGCTGAATAAAATACCTAGGAATCCAACTTACAAGGTATGTGAAGGACCTCTTCAAGGAGAACTACCAACCACTGCTCAGTGAAATAAAAGAGGACAAAAACAAATGGAAGAACATTCAATGCTCATGGATAGGAAGAATCAATATCATGAAAATGGCCATACTGCTCAAGGTAATTTATAGATTCAATGCCTTCCCCAAGGTAATTTATAGATTCAATGACTTTCTTCACAGAACTGGAAAAAACTACTTTAAAGTTCATATGGAACCAAAAAAGAGCCCACATTGCCAAGTCAATCCTAAGCCAAAAGAACAAAGCTGGAGGCATCACGCTACCTGACTTCAAACTATACTACAAGGCTACAGTAACCAAAACAGCATGGTACTGGTACCAAAACAGAGATATAGACCAATGGAACAGAACAGAGTCCTCAGAAATAATACCACACATCTACAGCCATCTGATCTTTGACAAACTTGACAAAAACAAGAAATGGGGAAAGGATTCCCTATTTAATAAATGGTCCTGGGAAAACTGGCTAGCCATATGTAGAATGCTAAAAATGGATCCCTTCCTTACACCTTATACAAAAATTAATTCAAGATGGATCAAAGACTTAAATATTAGACGTAAAACCATAGAAATCCTAGAAGAAAACCTAGGTAATACCATTCAGGACATAGGCATGGGCAAAGACTTCATGTCTAAAACACCAAAAGCAATGGCAACAAAAGCCAAAATTGACAAATAGGATCTAATTAAACTAAAGAGATTCTGCACAGCAAAAGAAACTACCATCAGAGTGAACAGGCAACCTACAGAATGGGAGAAGATTTTTGCAATCTACTCATCTGACAAAGGGCTAATATCCAGAATCTACAAAGAACTCAAACAAATTTACAAGAAAAAAACAAGCAACCCCATCAAAAAGTGGGCAAACGATATGAACAGACACTTCTCAAAAGAAGACATTTATGCAGCCAACAGACACATGAAAAAATGCTCATCATCACTGGCCATCAGAGAAATGCAAATCAAAACCACAATGAGATACCATGTCACACCAGTCAGAATGGCGATCATTAAAAAGTCAGGCAACAACAGGTGCTGGAGAGGATGTGGAGAAACAGGAACACTTTTACACTGTTGGTGGGACTGTAAACTAGTTCAACCATTGTGGAAGACAGCAAGTTTATTAAGAGTGTAAAGCAATAAAGAATGGCTACTCCACAGGCAGAGCAGTAGCGTGGGCTGCTTGACTGAGCATACTTATAGTTACTTCTTGATCATGTGCTAAACAATGGGTGGATTATTCATGAGTTTTCCAGGAAAGGGGTGGGCAATTCCAGGAACTGAGGGTTCCTCCCTTTTTTAGACCATATAGGGTAACTTCCTGACATTGCCATGGCATTTGTAAACTGTCATGGCACTGGTGGGAGTGTCTTTTAGCATGCTAATGCATTATAATTAGCATATAATGAGTAGTGAGGATGACCATAGGTCACTTTCATCACCATCTTAGTTTCATTGGGTTTTGGCCAGCTTCTTTATCACAACCCGTTTTATCAGCGAGGTCTTTGTGCCCTCTATCTTGCATCAACGTCCTATCTCATCCTGTGACTTAGAATGCCTAACCTCCTGAGAATGTTGCCCAGTAGGTCTCAGCCTTATTTTACCCAGCCCCTACTCAAGATGGAGTTGCTGTGGTTCAAACACCTCTGACATTTTCACAGCTTAAGTTTAGTCAATAAGAAAACAAAAAGAAAAGCAAAATAAACATTTTTGAAAACGCAAATGCTCAATGCCACAGGATAAGTTTCAAGGATGCCAGGATCTGAGCATGTTTATTGGATGCAGTGCATGGCTTGTCTTTGGGGAAGCTGTTTTGATTGTAATAATCTCTAAACCTGCTATTAGCCAGCAGGTGAGAGAGGGAAGCCTTTTAGCTGTCTGTGTCTGGGTCCCTCTCCCAGGCCACCTGCTGCCTTGTCGTCCTATTGTGAAGGCATAAGAACTGTCCCATTTCCCCAAATGCCACATGCAGGACATGCACGCAGTCCAGGGCACACACTGACCAAGCTGGCAGAATGGTGGATGTCCAGGTTGGGCATGGCTGGGCAGCCTTAACACCTTCTACCTCCAGTGACTGGCAAGGCAGGCTTCTGCTGTTCAATGTCACCTCTAGTAAGTGAGGTCTCCCTAGACTACCTTCAGAACTTTTTATGCAGTGGTGTGCACCTGTACCACTGTAAGCTCAGTCTCAGGGTTCCCACTCTGATGCTCAGGGCACAGCAAAGTTGGTGCCACTGGACTTTGGAAGCGGTCCCAGAAGCTTACTGGACACAGGGTCAGCCTGTGATGTGTTGACTTTAATTGTGGGTACATCAATCTCCCTGTGTAACACCGTCTGACAGTGTGGGCAGCCCTCAGCTGAAGGGGCAGACCAAAGGCCGACATTTAACCCAATTTCTTCTCCTTTCTCATGCTCAGATGGATGGAGTGGAGCCCTGGCTTTCCCTTGAGCATCGATGCCAAATGCCACAAGGATTTACCCCGTGATATCCAGTTTGATAGTGAAAAAGGAGTGGACTTTGTTCTGAATTACTCCAAAGCGTAAGTTTACGAGAACTGAGGGACTCTGGGCAGCCCCTCCAGTGGCTGGTGCTGGGGGTGGGACCCTCACTCCTTTCCTGATGGGGCCCTTGGGTTGGGGGAACAGCCTAGCTGAGCCAAATGCTTTGATGATATGTTGGCCATAGAGTGGATTCTCAATGCACAATTGCAGGACAACCAGTATCTAAAAAAGTCACAACCTAGAGGACTCCAGACACCAGACATACATGTGTTTTTGGCCCAAAGCCGGGGTCTTTAGTTGGAATGCCTCTTCCCCGTCCACATCTCATCCCCTCTATGGCCACTTCAAAGATGTGAAGGCTTTGTGTCCAGGCTGTCACCAAGATGGCAGGTGCTATGGTGAGAATGGCCAAAATGCCAGTGCTGATCCCATGACATATGTCCCCTGTTCCACCATCACAGCCCCACGAGGGAGTCACAGTCATTGTCTCCATTTTACAGTTGAGGAACTGAGGAATACGGAGGTGGAGTACCTTCCTTGCCCAAGGCCCCCAGCTAATAAGTGGCAGAAATATGGGTTCTGTGCACCTTTGTTTCATCTGAATGGCTGCAGGGCTTTTTAAAGCTTGCCCAGGCTATCAGGAGACTCCAGGCTGCTTATTAAACATATGGATCCCCTGACCCTACCCCAGGGGTAGTGGAGGGGGTCTTTAAATCTGCACATTGACCCTGTAGGGAATTGTAAAAATCATGTCAGTTTGGCAAACCCTAAATCCATGGTTCTGAAACTGGACTAACCCTTATGTAATCCAAAAAGTATGTGAGACAGGTTTCAATCAATTTAGAGGTTTATTTTGCTAAGGTTAAAGACGTACATGGAAAAAAGGAACACAAATCCACAGGAACAATTGGTGGTCTGTGCCTTTTTCCAAAGATGCCTTTAAGGGCATCAATATTTAAAGGAGAAAAGCAGGCTGGAGGGAAGAAAGGGAGGGCATAGTCACATTACTGAATCCACATGTTGCAAAGGAAAAGGAGCAGGTAGGGGAATAGTGAGTTATGTATTCCTCTTGCACTCAGTACATCAGCACTTGATAAGGTGGACACTGAGAGCTACCTGTGGGGGTTTTTACCTTTTATCTGTAGCTATCTTAGTTCCTTGCATGACTCAGCTTTCAGCTTAATTTTTCCCTTTTGGCAGAGTGAATTGGGGTCCAAAGATTTTCATTTCCTCTTATACCTAGAATCCTCTGAGGAGCATTAGCACCTCCCAGTGCCAGGCCAACCCCACACCTACAGATGACAGTCTACGAGGGTGGGACCCTGGCCTTGGGTCTGCACACCCAGCAGGTAGACGGGGCTGAGAACTCAGCCAGTCTTCAAAGCTTAAAATAATATTATTTATTCTAAACACTTTGTAGGTGTTTTGGGGAGTACAGTCATCTATTTTAAGCTTCATGGCCATCCTGGGAGGTAAATAATATTATTGACCATTTCTAGGTGAGGAAACTGAGTCTTCAAGGGTCAAGGTCAAGGAGTTTGCCTAAAGTCATTTAGGCAGAAATTGGCAAAACCAGGATTTGAATCTAGGTCTGTTTGTGTCCAAAGCTGGAGCATTTTTCTCCTACCACAATCAGGGTCTCCTAGAGAGAAAAAGTAAAACCAAGCATCTGGATTGGTAATGCAGCAGTACCCAACATCTCCCTGGAAACATCATGGAAGTTAAGGGCTCACTTCCCTTCCCCTACTCTGGGATTGGGATTGCTGATCAAAGCCATGTAGCTTTAGTGGGGTAGGTCCCAGACCAGGATGGGACAAGCAGGACAGAAGGCCCCTATGAAAGAGACAGTTTGGAGAGGATGATAAGGATGGTGAGGTAGTAAGGTGGAGAGTAGTGCCACCTGGGCTTAGTAATGGTGGAGGAGGGAATGGAAGAATACAGGATGGATGGACAATCAAACAGATGGACAAGCAGATGGATGGATTGAGAGATGGATGATGAATGGATGGATGAAGGTAAGGAGGAAGGGGGGAAGAAGAGGTAGATGGTGGATGGATGGAGGGATAGATGAGAAATTTATATATGGATGGATGGATTCATGGATGGTGGGTGGATGGATGGATGGATGGATGGATGGATACTGAGATGAATGGATGGACAGATGGGTGGATGGATGGATTGATGGATTGATGGCGAATGGATGGTGGGTGGATGGAAGTGTAGACAGAGAGATGGATGGATGGATGGATGGATGGATGGATGGATGGATGGATGGATGAATGAATGGTGGAGTGAAAGTGAAGGCCAGACTGCCTTTCTTATGTCTGCTCAGTGTTTCTGAAGGTCATTGTCATCTCTGTGTCTCAGGAGCCTCTGTATCTTAGCAGCTGTCACAGAATAGGTGCTCATTAAATCCTATTAAAATGAAAGTGTGACCCAGCTGGCCCCTGAGTGCCAACTGGGTCACGCTCCATTTTAACAGCATTTAATGAGTGCCTATCCTATGGTATAGAAGGTATCTGTGCACCTCCTTTTCATGTATCCCCATCACGGCTAACAACAGCCTAGATATATGGTTCTCAATCCTGTGTGTTTAGTGTTACAGACTCCATACTGCCCACTCTGCACAAACCGTGGAAGGAGGGGCAGTCCAGCACAGTTATATTTTAGGGCTACTGGGGGATTCCAGTATATAGCCAGGATTAAGACCACTGGCCTGTATGCCTCCCTGGGCCTCCCCACCCCCCACATAAGGTTGCATCTATTTGCTGAGTCAAGTCCATCTGCTGGGTCCCAGGGAGTGCTTCCTCCTCTCCCAGCTCCACCATCTCTCCTGAGTGAGGGCAGGAGCATCTTTCCAGCTGCCTCCCTGGACTCCATCTCTCAAGACACGGGGAGGGCTCATTCTCAAGTGCATGTATAACTTGTTGGAGGGTCGCTCTAAAAAGTAAATATAATTTCTTGGTTGGCTCAGCTGCAGGTGAGAGCCCAGATGTCTCTGCCCAGAAATGGAGACACATCAGTAGGGACGTGCCCGCCCTTGCAGTCTCTCGGGTCCTACATGCATAGGATGCTCCACCGTGGGGATCCAGCAGGGCTTTGCAGAGCACCTCTAGTCTCTGACCTGGCTGTTTCCTGTGCCACACCCGCCTGCCCCACTTCTTGGCTAAGACATGGGTGAGGAGCCCCTTCTTCCAGAAGCTTCTAGAAGCCCCTGGCCTCAGTGAGGTCCCCTCCTCTGTGCTCCCCAGTGCCGCCCACCCTGCCCTCGGCCCCAGAAGTGCTGCAGCCCACTTTTCTCCACATCGTCCTGTCACTTAGCCCCTTGAGTGATGGCCTATTGACAGGAGAAGAGCAAAGGAATCCTGAAAGGGGCCCTTCTGCCCCTCTTGGCACAGCAGGCTGTACAGTAAGCTTAGCCCCGCCTCTGAGCACCGCATCTGTGCCGGCACAGTGGATGGAGACCCTTAAGGTCTGCTGGGGAGAGAAGAGGTGTCCCTGCATTTGAGGAGCTGAGCCAAGGGGGCTGCGCCACAAGGAAGCAGCTTAGAGGAGCCATTGTGGGGATGAGGGGTGCCTGGGAGAGGGCTCTGGGCCGGTGAGGGTGGGGGAGACCCTAGGGAAGTCATCTAAGTTCCCTGAGCATCAGTGTCCTCAAATGAACAATGAGACTCGGCCCCAGCTCCTCCTCAGGGTTGTTGTGAGATTAAAATGGGACCGCATACATCAGACCCTCAGAGAAGTTTCTCCCTAAAGACAGCCTTAGTCTTCTCCATTCTTGGTTCAGGCCCTCTGGGACCCCATCTCCACCATCACACACCGGCCTAGGGCTGCACTCTTGGAAGGGCCCCTGCGCTTGCGGGGTGGGCAGGGGACCCTCGCTCCACCTGGGCGTTCTCTGTGATGGGGCCCAGGAAGGCTTTGCAGCCGTAGGCCATCTGTCCAGGCCTTACTGGGCCCAGGCAGAGGTACGTGGGACCTGGAGAATGGCACAGGGGATTGCAGCGGAGAGAGACTGTGGGCACAGGTGTGGCGAGGCCAGGCCGCCGAGAGCCAAGTGGTTTGCGAAATTTCCTGGTGGTGTGGAGGGAAGAGCAGTTGATGTGTTCACCACCCCACAGCCTGTTTGCAGCCTGGAAGACGATTGCAGGGGGTGGCAGGGCTGAAAAGACAATGTCCCCGTTAAAGGAAATTGAGAAAGAGAGTTTCCTTCCTAGTGGGGCGGGACAGTGCAGATAGGCGGCCGGTCCTGGAAGAGGTGGGGGCCAGGGGTGGGGGGCTCACACGCCCTGCTATTTCCCTCTATGAGAATGGGCGGGAGCAGCTCCGGAAAGGGTCGCGGATGGAGCCGCCCTCACCCCAGGACCCCGCCCTCACCCAGGACGCCAGGGGTGTCTTCCGGTGAAGGCGGCATAGGAAGCGCCAGTCTGTGCCGCAGTGTAAGTAGAGGCGCTATGAGCCCGAGTTTCCCACGTCCAGGGATAAATAGGGAGCTGTGACAGTCAAGCCGCGCGGAGGTTGTCCTGGCTGCCTTTGTGGTCAGGTGAAGGCACAGACGCAGGGAGGTCGGGCGTGCGCTGGCAGGCGGAGAGCAGGCCACTGGGGAGAGGCCGAGAGAGAACGCGGGGCACCCGGCCCGGGGGGTCATTTACAAGGGACGCTGGGCACGAAGGAGGCTGGGGCGAAGTTGAGTCCAGGGGTTGGGTTGAGGGAGCTGTGCAGCGGGGCTGAGCGGAGAAGGTGACGAGGGACTCCTGGTAAAGGACGGGGGAGAGGGGACCTGGGGGCAGGCAGAGGCCTAGGGGGTGCGCTCTGAGGGCAGCCCCTCCCACCGGCCCTGTCCCAGCCCCACAGGCCGGCCACATGCCCTGTGCTCCAGACGACCCAGCTACATGGATGGCAGCGTCCTGAAGGGGGATAAGGGGTAGGGAGTGGGTGCGGAGGCTCACGCCTGTAATCCCAGTGTTCGAGAAGGCCCGAGCGGGATGAGCGTTTGAGCCGGGGGGGTGGAAGCTGCAGTGATCTGCACCACTGAACTCCCGCCTGGACAACAGAGTGAGACCCTGTCTCAAAAGACAAAAACAAAAGGCACCAGGGGTGCAGGGAAGGAGCGATAGTCCCCCAGGCAAGGAAGGCTGCAGAGGGGCCAGGCCAGGAGATAAGGGCCCTGAGCTCAGTGGAAGGGCAGAGTGCGTGTGGAGGAAGGGAGGGACTCACGAGCACCGGGAAGAATGAGGGCCCAGGCTGGGTGTCGGGAGAAGTGATGGCGAAGGAAAGAGAGGCGGGAAGAGGAGGGAGCCTGCTGGCCTGGCATTGGAAAGCAAAGCGTGCGTTTGTATATGAGAAGAAGACCCCGTCCCCTCTTATCGTCATCCCAGCTCAGAAACCATTTGGCCCCGTCACCAAAGCACTCATAGGAACCGCTTTTCCTGTGACACAAGTAGAATTCTCCCACTTAACTTCCCAAATGCTACCCTAAAACCTCTGAAATCCTTGGAAATTTTCAAAATAATCCCCTCCTATTAACTGATGCCAATAAAACGTACTGACTTTCATTAAATTTTGTTGTGAGATCAGAGATGTGTCCCATTGTAAAATAAATTTGTTTGGAAAATGTAGGGGGGAAATCCATCTAAAATTTAGACAAGGCTAGAAAATTTCAATGTTATTTGCTAAGGTAGCATCGTATTGTTGTTAAAAAGGCGTCATAAAATAAGACGAAGAGTTAAGACAAAACATGAAGTCATGTTTCCCTCAACAAAAACGATCTGTTCTGTAGTCAAATTAATTTGGAAAACATTGCAACCTCTTCAGCAGTGGTTATCAAAGTATAGCTTGCGTCAGAATCCCCTGGGGCCCTTGTTAAAATCTGGATGGCTACACTCACCCCCTAGTGTGGGTTAAACTCAGTGCCCACTGGCAGGAAACTGAAACTCGTGGCTGAAATCACCGAGGAGGCCTTCCCTGTTAAACCTCTGGCTGGGGACAGCTTGGTTTCCTCGCGGCTTCTGAGTAACTCTGGCACGCAGTTCCTCCTAGCCACCTGCTGTGCCTGGAAGGGGGCCAGCCCTCCTCAGCAGGCTTTGCCCCCGCCCTGCACAGCACAACTGTGGCATGAAAAATGGAAAAGCTGTTAGCAGAAGGAAAGAGCAGGGAGACAGAGGTCAGGTGAACCTCCATGGCCTCGTTAAAGGAAATTGAGAGAGTTTCCTTCGAGTGAGGCGGAACAGTAGAGAAATAAGGCCGGTCCTGGGAGAAGTAAGGGTGAGGGGTGGGGCTCACCTGGCACACGGTCAACAGCTGGTGCCCAGTTTGGGCCACAGTTTGGCACAGGAGAAAGCTGAAGGTGCAGGAGAAAGCTTGGTCACCACCCCGAGACCAGGTGATCAAGGTGGCTGTTACCTGCCTGTGTGACCTTACCTGGTGCCCTCTCTGGCCTGCAGGTTCCTTCTTTTTACAAAAGCGGATCTTTGAAGCCCTGAATATTCCAGTTATCTATAAGGATATAGAAATATTTTGCCTCTAGATGACACGCAAATATGTTCCTCCTAACTCCACTTCTTCCTGGATCTGTGGCTTCCTCTGAAAACTGCCACGTCCGCCCTGTTTTCAGAGCAAACCTCCTGTTTTGAGGTCAAACAGACCCAGCTGGGGAGATGGTGACTCACTCCTGGTTCCTCCAAAGAACAGGGGTGAGCAACCACCCGGGACCTCAGGCGCCCCAGCACAGGGCCTCTTTCTGGAGCACCATCTGGTGCTGGGCCATCTTCAGGCCCTACAGGGCTCTCGGGGCTTGGGAAGGACTCTCATCTCCCAGAAATAAGTTCTTTTCCCCACCCAGACTGACACCAGATGCTACAGTGAGGCTTACTCCTCTAGTTTGACAAGCGTTCCTAGCCCAGGACACTCAGCTGACAAGAGGTGCTGGGGGAGGAAGGAGGCAGCAAGGCTGAAAGAAGCTTCTCTGGGTATTCCGGTGCCTGGCTGCTGGTCGTAGCCTTGGTGAGGCCACAGCAGCCTCCCTGGAAGGCTGCAGCAAGAATCTGGGTAAAAGCCCCTCCTTCCCCACGAGGGACTGGATCCAAGTGAAGAAGGTACCAGAAGGACTGGAAGATGATGCTGGCATTATTCGACAGCTCCAGGTTGCTGTAGCACTGAGCACCTACTGTATGCAGCCCATCACAAAGCCGGCCACACCGCCCAGACTGTGCCATGGCAACTTCCAGCAGTACACCCTCTTGGCCACCTGCAGGCTGCTTTTTTGTCCTGACACATGAGGAGAAAAAGACAGTACTCACAAAGGCTTCCAGCCTTGTGGTCCCAGTACCCTCTCCTGAGCATCATGGCCTCCTCGGAGACCCAGGGTAGCCAGGACAAAGGAGAGAAGCATTTGCTAAGCTAAGGAAGGATGGAAGGGGATTGCTGTTCTGCCCGGATGCGCCCCTAGGCCTGGCAGGGCAAGCAGGACAGACCCCCAGTGTCTCCTGCTTATCCTAAGAGTTCCCCTGTGTGGTTGCTCCAGTTTGCTGCCTTCATGCATGGTCACAGGGTAATTCCCCTGGTACGACAGAGCTGGGATGTCACCAAGCCCTGTGTCCCATCAGCCAGGCTCTCCCCAGCCTCCATTCTCTGATTCTGCTGGATCAGGAGGATGTGGGGAGGTCCCTGACTCCCCAGATTTCCCCATGACAAGGTGTGTGTGTCTACAGCTCAGACCCAGCCACACTCCACCTGAGAAGTGGGGGATCCTGGCCACGTAGGGCTGCCTCCTCGGGGGTGGGCAGGAAGAGGAGCCACTGGAGGAATGCCCCGGGCACAATCCCCTGCACCAGGGTGAGGTCACCTTTTCGTCCACGAGGCGGTGCTGCATGAGCCCCTCTGGACACTAGGAGGCCTGGGCTCAATGCTGAGTGAAGTGCAGGCATGACTGTGCCCTCAGCATGCATAGGGCAGCGGGCACCGATTCAGACACATGAGTTTGCACCTAAGCTGCAGTAAGAGCTACAGAGGAAATGAACAGAGACAGCATCACTCCAGGGAGCCCTCCAGACGCACTCACCCCATACGTGCAGTAGGAGAATGGCGTAGCCTATTGGGACAGCCACATCAAAATACCACAGACCAGATGGCTTAAACTGCAGACATTTGTCTCTCACAGGTCTGGAGGCTAGAAGTCCAAGATCAGGGTGCCAGCCAATCCACTTGCTGGTGAGGGCCCTCTTCCCAGCTTGCAGATGTCTCTCTGTGTTCCCATAGTATGGTCACGTGACAGAGGAGAGCTGGGGACAGGGCATGAATAAGCCCTCTGGTGCCTTTTCTTAGGAGGATGCTAATCCCATCATGGGTGCCCCACCCTCGTGACCTCATCTAACCCTAATCACCTCCCAAAGGCCCCACCTCCTAATGCCATCACACTGGGGGTCAGGGCTTCAACATGTGAATTTGGGGGGCACAATTTAGCCCACAGCAGAAAAGAAAGGGGCACTGAGCATTCCAGCCTGAAGGAAACAGATGTGCAAAGGCCCAAGGCAAAGGCCTGGGCTCTGAGGGGCAGCCAGAGTCAAGGCTGAAGAGTGGGCAGTGATCGAGCACTGACAGTGGGGAGGAAACAAGCTAACTTGTTAATCTCAGTCTTTTGTGTGCCAGAGAGAGAAACTGAGGCAGCCTGTGCCATGGTGAACACTGGGCAGCATTCCCACGCTCCTGTGCTGCACCCTGCAGGGTTATGGAGGAAGCCTGGGAAGCCTCTCCCCTCTTTTCCAGCTTTCCTGGACCCATCCCACACCCTGCCTCCTCCAGGAAGCCCTGGGGGTTGCTCACACACACATCTCACTCCTTGGTACCTGCAACCTGCATTCTGAATTTAGCAAGCTCTGGCCTTGGGTTTCTATTTTCTCGTCTTGTGCAGTGAGCATTTGGAAACTTCTGTCCTCAGCACCAAGCATGGAGCCATTTAGCAGAAAATAAATGAGTTTTCAAGTCAATTGAACTGTTCGTCTCCCCAAAATCCAGGCAACACAGTAGAGCAGCTGGATCTCTGTTCCTGGAAGCTTTCTCAGGGACTGGCCCACTGAGTGGGGGACAGCAAGTGCCTGATGAGTGAATGAATGAATGAATGAATGAACACATGTGTGAATGGAATTCAAGGCACTGTAGGCTATTCTGGAGGGTATTGGCCTGTCTCTTCGACAGGTGAGGTGCAGTAGGAACAGCATCCCGTATAGATGCCAGTTTCTGTCCTGGTTCTGAAAAGCCAATCACCTGTCTCTGCAGAGCTGCCTGGGGCCGTGGGGGTGGGGGTGTGTTGTGGGGACCCCTGAGAGCTCACTGTGAAGGGGCTCTGCAGAGGGAGGCATGGCTGGTGTGTACAAGGTGACCTCTCTCCTGGTCTGCAGGATGGAGAACCTGTTCATCAACCGCTTCATGCACATGTTCCAGTCTTCCTGGAATGACTTTGCCGACTTTGAGAAAATCTTCGTCAAGATCAGCAACACTATTTCTGGTGAGTGTGCCTCTGGGGGCTCTAGTGGTGCTGGGGACAGGGGATGCTGCTCTTCTGTCTGAGACTTACCGCGAAATTGACAAGGGCTTTCCTGCCTGCTGCAGCATGGGGGCCTCGCTGCCACCATGCCACCCTGGCCGGCACCCCCTACACTCCACAGCTTTTGCATCACTGTGGTCACACTTGTGCCCAGAGGTTTCTCCTCCTCAGATATTCAAGCTCCAGCACCCTCGACCTCATTTCACCTTCGAAGTCTGAAAAGTATCAGAACTTTTTCTTGGCACAAATCAATCATTTGTGCTTCTGACCAGAGCAAAGGCAGAACTTGGCTTGTGTTTTAGGCATTTACACGAAAGCAACTTTGGGTTCCTTTGGATAAGGATGTGTTTGGTGAGAGCACTAGCTTTATAGTGGCCAGTCATGGCATGGGAAGGACGTTAAGGAGGCAGGAATGGCTGGACAAGAAGAGGTGCTGAAATCAGGACATGGGGAACCAAACTTGGAAAACTGTCCCCAGGGACTCTCCTCCACGCTCCTCCTCCTTTCATCCTGGACTATCCATGCTGGGCTGAAGGACCTGAGTTCATGAGAGACGGGTGCCCCGGGAGGCTTCTGAGCCACTAAGGGCCAGCTCAGGGATGATGAGGTGGTGCCACAGCCTGACCCAGTGATGGGCAGGGGACAGCAGTTGGAGCTGTGTCCATCCAGGGAGCACTTGGGGGAGGAGACCAAGCAGGGACTCTGCTCTGCAGAGGTCAGGTGAGGTCAGGAGGGCCACGGTCCTGGCTGCCCTCTGCTCAGAGCTCAGGGTGGGCCTCGCTTCTCTCCTGGTAGAGCGGGTCATGAATCATTGGCAGGAAGACCTGATGTTTGGCTACCAGTTCCTGAATGGGTGCAACCCTGTGTTGATCCGGCGCTGCACAGAGCTGCCGGAGAAGTTCCCGGTGACCACGGAGATGGTGGAGTGCAGCCTGGAGCGACAGCTCAGCTTGGAGCAGGAGGTCCAGGTAGGGGTTGATGGGCTGGGGAAGTGGCCAAGGTCACAGTCCGTCAGGTGGAAGCCACTTCCTCCTGGCCAGTGCTCATAGGCCCCCAAGACACTAACTGCAGGCCCATCTGGCCTGGAGCAGCCGCTTCCTTTTCCTGGCAGCAGTGTCAGCCAGGGTCCTGGGCATTATGCAGACTGTCTTGTACAATATCAGAGGAGGAATTGCGGGGAATGTTTCTCCATGATGTTCGAGTCTGGGAACATAATGTCAATATTTTCACTATCAGTATTAATAATTACAGGAGCTATCCTTGGTTAGGGGCCTGTGGTGGGACAGGCATTGTGACAGGTGCTTTATATACACAGTCATCAGTTGTCACCCACCTTGCAAAGGGGAGAACAGTGGAGAAAGAAGTAGATCTTGTGTGAGAATAAAAAAGGGGCATGAGGAGAAACTCAACAGAATGTTTGACTTTCTCGTTAGAAATGCTGCTGCCTGTGCTCCTGTCGCACCCTCCTCCCCACCCTCACCTGCAGACTCAGCTGCCTCCGGCTGCAAGGCTGACCTAGTCTTGAGACAGAAGTTCAAACCAGCTCCATCTGAATCTGGTGGGGCTCAGCAACAGGTGCTAGCCCATCAGCCTGCCTCTTCCCCATGGAACCAGTGTGATGGGGCCTTCTGCCACCCAGGCCCTGCTGCCTGTCCCCAGGTGTCCAGGTGGCCTCTGCTGCTTCCAGTCTTTTAAGCTCAGCTTACCCTGGGGCCCTAGTTGGAGAGGGATGGTTGGTGCCCTTTAGAGATAAACCTACAGCCCCAGTACCTGGCCCATCTGAATCTAGAGGGCCACCCACCCAGCTGAAGTCCCTGGACAAGTCTCCTGCCCCAGTGCAGGCAGCGCTTCCTAACCTCCTCCTCCTGCACCCAGCCAGGCCCAGACCACTTCCTGGTCATGGGAACAGCTGACAGTTACAATCCCCCATACACTGAGACAGCATCTGTGTTCCTGAGTGGACTGAATTGCTAGACTTAGTAACATTGATTCGGTGGCTATAGGTTTCAAACTTCAAGTCAGAGATCATAGAGATTAAGCCATATAGAATCCTAGGATTGGAAGACTCTGGGCAGCCATCTGTGCACCCAGCAGCCAAGGAGTCGCCGTCTTCAGCACTTGGGCAGGGCAACAGCCTCCCACAGGGAGTCCTGGCCACCTCCAGGACACGTGGGTTATGGGTCGCCTTTCCTTTGAGCTGACCTACCCCTCACTGACTAGACGCTTTTTGTTTTGTTTTGGTTTGTTTTGTTTTTGTTTTGTTTGAGACGGAGTCTCCCTCTGTCGCCCAGGCTGGAGTGCAGTAGCCAGATCTCAGCTCACTGCAAGCTCCGCCTCCCGGGTTTAGGCCATTCTCCTACCTTAGCCTCCCGAGTAGCTGGGACACTGACTAGACTCTTAACACACACACACCTTCCCATCTCCTACACACCAGCATGATTCTTAATCCCCACAGTCATTCATGCTGCCCATCTGGCAGCACCTTAGTGATCTACAGCAAGCTTGTGGCCTACTAAAAATGCCTACATAGTTTTGTAAAATGTGCAGTTATTTTCTGGAACATGAAGAGGGAAATCATATCCCTGTTGTTGGTATTGATTCAGTGTTACAGCTCAAGTTTGTTTGAGTTCTTAGTCTTTGTATTTGGATTCTTTGGTTTCAGATTACAAAAATCAACTCCATCTGGTTTAATCCAAGAACTCTATTGGCTCAGGCAACAGTAAAAAGCAATGCTAACTCATTTGGGACCAGACCAGGGCTCAGATCATCCCCTGCACTGTCTCTCTCTCTCCATGTCTCAATCCTCTGCCTCTGGTGGATTTTTCCTCAGGAGGGTTTCCTTACCTGGAGGTAAAGAATGATCGCCAGCAGCTTCAGATTTACCTTCCACCAGCTTAGCAAACACCACCCCCTCCCAGCAAGAAAGACCCTGTTTCCTAACACTCCCAGCAGATGTCTTAGGCCATCCTCGGTCCTCACTGATTCTGTGAGCCCGTGCCCACGGCCAGGAGAATGGAGACCCAGAGGGGACAGGGACGCTAGACAGGCAAGAACTCCAGTGTCAGCAGCAGAATCCTAAAACGTCAGAACTGAGAGATCGGCCTGCCCCTCGTTTTTCAGAAAGATGCAAGGGAGGCCTGGAATAACAGAGAAATGCTGCAATCTGTGGCCCCAAATCCCAGGCTTCCTGTTCCCAGTATCAGGTTCACCAGCCTGGGTGGTCTCAAGATTGGATTAGCAGCCATTCCTTCTGGGTAGAGTCTGATGGTCACTTCAGCTCTCAAAGTCCAGCTGTCCAGCCGTCGTCCTAGAAGGCAAGACAGCAATGTGCCCGACCAGCCCGAGGGTCTCCACCTGCCTCCCTCCCCAACACAAGGTGCCCTGAGCCCCTCCGCGGGAAAAGTCCCCGTTTCCCCGCTCCCCCCGCCCCCCGGCCCCCCCCCCACCCCCCCGCCATCGCGACAGATGCTCAGAGCTCATCCTTGGTGTCAAACGACACAAAGCAGGAGGGCGGTGGCCAGGCTCCGAGCTCCCGCCGTCCTGGGTGGGTGGCTTCAGTCCTGCGTGCCGCCGAGCAGCGATCGGTGAAGCTGTAGCGGGGCGCTCTGGATGTCTCCAGGCGGAGTAGACCCCGACCCCTCCGCAGTCGGGACCCTCACCCTTTCCTTCATCACTCAGGAAACAGAAAAGGCTTCAGAAGGAGCGGCCATACCCCCGGCCTAAGCGCTGCACAGCAGCCCTGCACCTGGCCTTCCTAGGGGCCCCTCTGCCGGACCCACCGCGTGGCTCCCAGCGGTCGCCCGCCTCCCATTTCATGGGCACGCTCGTTGTGTGTCGAGGGGTGTTAATTCCTACAGAAAAGGGCACGGATCCGAGGGTCAGCAAGCCCGACGAATTTACACCAATGACCCGCCGTGTCGCCAGTCTCAGACCAGGGCACAACAGGCCAACCCTGCAGACCACCCCCACCTGCCCAGCCACTGCCCCTTCCCCCTCTGCTTCTGCAGCCCCTCTCCCGCCATACGCTCATTCCCGCCCCCGCAGACCTTCCCTACCTCCTGGAGACCCCCCTCAACCCCTGTAGATTCCCCTGCCCATGCAGAACCCCCTCTCCCTTCCCCTGCAGCCTCCCTACCCGACCCCGTGGACAGCCCTGCCCCGCTTCCTGTCTCTTCCTCCCAAGGGAGATCCCTGTCCTGGCTCTGACTGGGGTTGAGTTCGCCCAGTTTTGACCTCTGTGTAGAGTCCGGCAGCATCGTTTTTTGACATTTAACTGGTCGCATCTATTTCACCTAACCTCTCCTTTCTTCTTATAATCTGACACTCAGGGCGGTCTCTCATCTTTCCTGCCAGTCAAGCAGGTTTCAGACGCTACAAATGCAGAGTGAGCTGCTGCCATTCCTTCACCTTACCCCGAACTACCACAACCTGTGAACACCCTCCATGTGAATCAATCAGCCTTTGACACATTCTAAACTCGGCTGAGTCGCAGGAAAGGGAGAGGGGGCCCCAGAGATCATCACTCTTTCCTCAGGCCTGATTTTTGGCCCATCTGCTGAGCCTGATTTGGACACATCTCTCTGCCTCCTGCAGCAAGGGAACATTTTCATCGTGGACTTTGAGCTACTGGATGGCATCGATGCCAACAAAACAGACCCCTGCACACTCCAGTTCCTGGCCGCTCCCATCTGCTTGCTGTATAAGAACCTGGCCAACAAGATCGTCCCCATTGCCATCCAGGTAAGCTGCCTCCAGGCACACCTTTCTGAGCAGCTCAGTCCTCCGCGATCCAGGGCTCCTGGGTGGCTCCACTCCAGCTCGGGAAGCTATGTCTTGAAAGACACTAGGGCTTCCTGCCGGCCCTGAGGTGGGCTGTCCATAGGGCGGAGAGGGCTGTACTCCCCAAGGCACACTTGAGAAGCCCCTGGCCAGTCGAGCGAGGCACACTGTGGAGGACCTGCCCTGGGATGATATTCTTCACTCTCCACCCAGCGCCCTGACCAAGGGCCCCCAATCAAGGTGCTGCCAGGGGCCAGGCAGGTGAAGCTGTGGGCTGAGCTGGAGACCAAAACCACTGAGGGGCACCATGGGCGCTGGGGCCAGGAGCCAGGCCAGTTCTGGTATGCCACCTTTGATAATGATGTGAGTTTTTACATCCACCTGAGATGAGGGAGGAGGAAGAGGGAGACCCTGGATGAAAGGCAGGTGGGCACAGGGCTTTGTCTCCACCTATTCCTGGCACCAGCCTACTGCCAGGCTGGGAGCTGGTGTGCAGACAGCAGGGACCAAGGCCAGGACTGGACTGGGCATAGGTCCCTGGGGGTAGGAAAGAACTGCACAGGGGATGCCGTGGGAGACTGGCAGATGAGCATTCAGCAAATAATGTCCATGAACTGGACCTTGGGAGCTGTGGACACAGTAGCAGCTGGATAGGTCAGGCACCAGCCACATGCCAAGGCTGTCCTACGGGTTAACCTGCACAGTCCACAATCCCTCACCCTCGATTCTAAATCTAAAGAATCTAAAAACTGCTGCATGTTTCAAAACTGTGCAGCAAATTCATTGTTTGTGAACAAACCTTTTTGAAGCAATAGGTGAGGTTATTTAGAGCCTTTTTCCCATTCAATGTGATAGGCATGTGGATCACTGCAGAAATACTGCTCTGTTTGATTGTAAAATAGTACGTTGCCCTCGACCTGGGGTGGGAGGGGGTATGGCACATAATGAAGTATACCCACTGCTAAAATCCTAAACATTCTGGATTCTGAAGCACACTTAACCACTGGGGTTTTAGATAACCTATCTTTATTTGTGTAATCATCACCACAACCCTCCCAGGTAGTGGGCTCTGTTGATGTTGATCACTTTACCCAGATAAGGAAACTGAGGGACAGGTGCCCACTGCCAGCCACAGAGCTAGGATTCAAGCCAGGTCATCTGATTCTCTAGATTCCAGGCTCCCCACAGTCTCCCAGGGGCATGTGCCCTCAGAGGAGCTTCCCGTCTGTTACTAGAGAGAAGCCCTGTGCCAAAGGAACTGAAGCAGTAGGTAAAGGGACAGGTGACCTAAAAGAAGATGAAATTCCTGCAAGATCCCCAGAGATCCCAGGCACCACCGATGGTGCCTTCAAAAGCTTTTCTCAGAGACCTCTTGGAGCAGCCTGGAGTCAGGGGCCTAGCTTAAATTCCAGCTCAGCCACTTGCTAACAGGATGTGGGACCTTGAGAAAGCCACAGACTGTTCCTGGGTCTCTTTCTTCTTCTGAAAATGGAAACTTTGCAAACTATAAAGACCCAAGCAAATGAAAGTCAGAGGATAGTAAATCCAAGATCTAGTTCTTTGAAAGGTCCAAAAAATAATAATAATAACCTCCTCATGAGGCTGACGGAAAAAAAGAGAGAGAGAGAGAAAGAAAAACATATTCAAGATTCGGAATAAAAAAGGAGTCATAAAAAGAGTAATTACATTGTCGTGCACCATGGTGGTGCACAACTGTAGTCCCAGCTACGTGGGAGGCTGAGGCAGGAGGCTCACTTGAGGCTGTAGTGTGCTATGATCACACCTGTGAATAGCCACGGCACTCTAGCCTGAGCAACATAGCAAGACCCCGTCTCTTAAAAAAGAGTAATTATGATTATATACTTTTTTAATGAGAGTAATATAGCAACACATTTGAAAAACTAGAGGAAATGGATTAAAAACCTAGGAAAAGATAAATTAGAAGAAATTGTAGAAAATAGGCCAATTTCCATATAGTGATTGGAAACAGACCCACATGGCGAGCAGCTGAGTCTCACCCAGCTACTAGACAGCCAACATTTCCAGGGCTCTTTATCTGCCCCAAATTGATCCTATAAAGCTGGCGTAAGCTTAGTTCTGAAATTGGATACAGGCAGACTTCAAAAGAAGGCTGAAGACCAATCTAAGTATTAAATAAAGATTGAAGAGAAATCTAAGGGTGATATTAACAAAGTGAGTGCAGCAGTGTATTAAATGACTACATGTAATAACCAAGTAGGGCTTATTCCAGATATTTCAGTATCAAGAGAGTTACCACCATAATTTATTACACCAGTAAGGATAAAGTTTGTGATTATATCAATTCACACTAAAAGTGAATTTAATAACATTTAATAGCCACAACAAATAAAAATTAATAGGAGGAACCTTACTTTATATGATAAAGCTAGCTAACATCAAAAAGGTGCAACTCTAATGCCATTTCCATTAAAATAATAAATAAGAATGCTGATATCGCTGTTTTTATTTGACATTATTTTAGAGGTCATACCACATGATAAAACAGAAAAACAATCAATAAACGTATTGTCAAAGAACAGGGAACATTATTCTTTCTGGTAATGCTATGGTAGACCTAGAAAACATAAAAGATTCTAATTTTTTTAAAAGCTACTAGATTAATAAGTTCACTTGGCAAAGAGTTTAGATAAATATATTTCTTAAAAAAAATAGCCTTTCTCCATACCAACAATAAAATATAACATCCATATAAGGAAAAACTATAAAGTTATTATTATTATTATTATTATTATTTATTATTATTTTGAGATGGAGTCTCGCTCTGTCACCCAGGTTGGAGTGCAGTGGCATGATCTCGGCTCACTGCAACCTCTGCCTCCCGGGTTCAAGCAATGATCCTGCCTCAGCCTCCCAAGTAGCTGGGATTACCATGCCCAGCTAATTTTTTGTATTTTTAGTAGAGACGGTGTTTCACCATGTTGGCCAGGCTGGTCTGGAACTCCTGACCTTGTGATTCGCCTGCCTCAGCCTCCCAAAGTGTTGGGATTACAGGTGTGAGCTACCGCACCTGGCCAACTATGAAGTTATTTTAAAGGATATACAATGAACTCTTAACAGTGATTTGATATTGGGGAGGAAACTGTATATCATCATAATGTCAGTTCTACCAAATTCTATTATAAAAACTTAATGCACTTTCAAGTAAAATTTCAGCCAGAATTTTTTATCTTTCTTGGTGGAGGTGTGGTGGTGGTGAAGAGGAACTAAAAAGGAGAGAAAACAATTTAAAAATTGAAGGATTCATGTGGAAAAAGAAATCTGGCATAGTAAAAAATTTTTTGAAAAAAATAAAAACCACATAGAGAGGCAGGGCAACCAAGTCTAAAAAAAAAAAAAGAAAAAAGAAAAGAAAATTTAATAGAAAAAATTAAGTATGGTGGTGCATACCTGTAATCCCAACTGCTCAGGAGGCTGAGGTGGGAAGATGGCTTGAGTCCAGGAGTTCAGGCTGCAGTGAGCCATGAAAGCTCCACTGCACTTCACACTGGGCAACAGAGTGACACCCTGCCTTTAAAAAAAAAGAAAAAGAAAAAGAAAAGAAAACACAGAGGGAACACTTTCCTTGCTGGATTTGTAAGGTTACTGTTAAGCTGTGCTTGAAAACAGAGAGAACTGGGGGACAGTATAGAGTAAGATCCAGAAATAGACTCCTCTACAGAGGAATTTAATGTATCACAATGGAGGTTTTTCAACTCAGTGAAAAGGGGATATTATTTTAATGGTGCTATCACCCTTTGCATAAGAAGAAAATTAAGTTGGACTACTCTGTCATGCCATTTACAAAAATAAATCTCATCATGTAGAGTTGCTTAGAAGAAAAAGAAAAAAAGAAATTCAGATGAAATAAAAATTAAAATGAAAAAAGTAAATGAATTTAGAAAAACTATGCGGAGACTCAGAAGACTTTTAGAAGGAAAAGGAAACCAAGAAGTTATAAGGGGAAAGCTAAGCATATTTGATTGTGTAATGTTTTAAAACTTAAATGATAAAATAAACCATAAACAAAGCCAAAAAGCAAAATAGAGATTGAGGGGAATAACTGTAACAGACGTGACAGCTAAGAAATGCCTATCTATGACATACAATTAGCTCCTTTATATTGGCAGGAAAATACAAATACTCTAGTGGAAAAATGGTCAGAGAATATGGATAGGCAATTCACAAAAGAAGAAATGTAAATGGGCAACCAGCATATGGAAAAACTCGTAAATTCACCTGTAGTTAGGGAAATGCAAATGAAAGTTAACAATAAGATATCATTTCTAACCTGTCTGGTTGGAAAAACAAAGGGCTAACTCCCAAACACCAGCAAGGATAGAGCCCCATGCACTGCCCATGAATTGCTGCAGCCTGGCAGTGTTCATGGGATAACTGGTAGGCCTGGGCAGCCCAAGGTCAGAGCTTGGGCCAGCACCGGAGCAGATCCCACAGTACCTGCTGTACCAGGTGCACGTTGGAGTGGGCGGTCAGAGGATCCTGGGGTTGGAGCTGTCGTGGTGAGGACAGTTGTGTTACCGAGCTGGACTGGCGTCTGCTTGCCCAGTGCAGCAAAACAAAACACTGAGATTGGGATAGAATCTAGAACACAAGGCATTTATTGCGGGGACCAAAAAAGAAGAATTGGGCAACTCCCTCTTAAGACAGGAACTCCCTGATGGCTTGCAGGTAAGCGTTTTTAAAGGCGGGGTAAATTTCAGGAAAGCAGAAGTTCACAGGCAAAATCATTAATCAATACTTGGAGGGCACACATTGGTTTTAGCCTAAAAGGGCAGGATATCTTGAAGTGGGGTGGGCTTCCAGGTCATAGGTAGGTTCAAAAATTTGTTGTTTTGCGGTTGGTTAAGGAAGAGAAGTTTTGTTTAAAATTTTGAGTTACCAGAAAGGAATGTTAGCTGTGGCTTGTAGGCGGGACTTCCCCCAGGCCCCCCAGGAAGATACTTAGAACAAAGAGCTGCGCTCAGAGTTCAGTCCTCAGCTCCCTCTTCTCTGAGGTCTCTGTACCAGTGGATCTGTTTGGTGGGGATCTGGGTTTCTGAAAAACAACTCAGAGTCACGAGTTCAGGTGTTCTCTTTAATTTCCAGAGGGAACCAAACACCCCAGGACTCTGGCTTCCTTGGCTGTTGTTTTAGGCTGCTGTTATCCTCTTGCTTGTCAAGTTGCTCATTTACTTCTCAGGGCTAGCTGGATGCCTGGAATTTCCCTTGAAGGAACTCAGAATTTTCTTTCATTTCTATGCCTTGTTGGGAGGCTAGGGGGCTACAGTGCCCTAAGAGGAGGCCCCTGCTCCATCTCAATTGGAGGGGCACTGGAGGGGACTTTATTGTTTAAGTGTCTGACAGCCAGTAGCACTGAACAGGTGTGCACCAGCGAAGTGAACCTGTCCGAGGAACAGTAGGGCAGGCAGTGTCTACTCAAAGAAAACACCCCCACACCCCGAAGGCTCAGCCCTCGCTAGCAGCCACTCAGCAGAAATGAAAGCACAAATGTGGGTAGCAGCAGGAGCATAGTTTGTGATGGGGAAAAAAAATTGAAAACAGTCTGACGGCAGAAGAGGATTGAGTGAGTGAGCCCTTCCATGTCCTCACCATAAAACACTGCAGCATCTTTGAAAGGAATGCTTTAGTTCCCTCCCAACTGACCTGGAGGGGTCTCCACAATAAGTTAATAAAGTGGAAAAACAAGACACAAAGGACCAATAAAGAATACATATCTGTCATATACAAATAGCTCCTTCAAACTGCTGAGGCAATGGGCATGGTCTGACTTATGTAAAATGAATGCAAGGATGCAGCAGGCCTACTGTGCCGGCATGGGAACACACAGACGTGGTGTCACCAGGTAGGAACACGGTAATGGCCCGGTGGGGGACAGGTGAGCAAAACAAAGAGACAGATATTGATTATAATCGTATTCAGTTGATGGAAAATTGGACAGATAAATGTGCACACATGCAAAGACCTATGAAAGGAGGCTCCCCAGAATTTAGTGGTTATCACTGGGGGCTGGAAGATGAGATGATGTTTTCTTTCTCAGGCTCTCCTGTCATGACTCGAATTTCTTTTTATAATAAGCACGTATTCTTTTCTAATCAGAAACCTAAAGCTACTTCCTTACCCAAAAAACAAATTTAAGAAACACGAATTGCTCAGGGCAAGTTCTGGCATCCCATGGCAGGCCAAGATCCTGGACAGGAGTGGGAGGATGTGAAGGATGGGTTTGGGAAGGCCCAGCTCAGTAGTACAAGAGCTCAAGGGGATGGGCAGGTGAGGCCTGGCGGCGGAAGGCAGAGTGATGGGCTGAAATAGGCAGAGCACCGGGCCCATCCTCATTCAGCTCTTTTTTTACTGGTCTAATATATATAAAATATATATATTAGATTCAGGAGGTACATGTGCAGGTGTGTTACATGGTTATATTGCATGATGCTGGGGTTTAGGCTTCTACTGAACCCATCACTCAAATACTGAGAATAGTACCCAATACCTAGTTTTTCAACCCTTTCCTCCCTCCCTCCCTCCCTCCCCTTCTTGGAGTCCCCAGTGTCTTCTGTTCCCACTTTTATGTCCATGTGTAGGCAGTGCTTAGCTCCCACTTATAAATAAGAACATACAGTATTCGATTTTCTGTTTCTGGGTTAATTCACTTAGGATTATGGCCTAAGTGCCAATCCTAAACTGCATCCATGTTGCTGCAAAGGACATGATTTCATTCTTTTTTATGGCTATGTTGTATTCCATGGAGTACACGTACCACATTTTCTTTATCCAGTGCCACTATCGATGTGCACCTAGGTTGATTACATGATTTTGGTATTGTGAACAGTGCTGCAGTAAACATACGTGTGCATGTGTCCTTTTGGTAAAACAATTTCTTTTCCTTTGGGTAGGTACACAGCAATGGGGTTGCTGGGTTGAATGGTAATTCTACTTGCAGTTCTTTGCAAAATCTCCAACTGCTTTCCACAGGATGCAAGTAATTTACATTGCCACCTACAGTGTGTAAGCATTCCCTTTTATCTATATCCTGCTAACATCTATCCTTTTTTTACTTTTTAATAATAGCCATTCTGACTGGTATCTCTTTGTGGTTTTAATTCGCATTTCTCTGATGATTAGTGATGTTGAGCATTTTTTCATGTGTGTGTTGGCCACTTGTATGTCTTCTTTTGAGAAGTGTCTGTTCCTGTCCTTTGCCCACTTTTTAATGGTGGTGTTTTTTCTTAAGCTCCCTTATAGATTCTGGGTATTCGTCATTTGTAGATGCATAGTTTGCAAATATTTTCTCCCATTCTGTAGGTTGTCTGTTTACTCTGTTGATAGTTTGTTTTTCTGTGCAGAAGCTCTTTAATTTGATTAAGTCTCATTTGTCAATTTGTGTTTTTGTTGCATATGCCTTTGAGGTCTAATCATAAATTCTTTGCCTAGGAAATATCCATAAGATTTTTTCCTAGGTTTTCTTCTAGAATTTTTAAAGTTTGAAGTCTTACATTTAAGTCTGTAATCCATCTAGAGGTAAATTTTGTGTATGGTGGGAGGAAGGGGCCCCGTGTCATTCTTCTGCATATAGGTAGCCAGTTTTTCCAACACCATTTATTGAATAGGATGTCCTTTCCTTATTGTTTATTTTTGTTGATTTTGTCAAAAATCAGTTGGTTGCAGGTACATGGCTTTATTTCTGGGTTCTCTGTTCTGTTCCATTGATCTGTGTGCCTATTTTTGGCACACAGTATACCATGCTGTTTTGGTTATTATAGTCTTGTAGTGTAGTTTGAAGTCAGGTAATGTGATGCCTCTAGCTTTGTTTTTTTGGTCTAGGATTGCTTTGGCTATTCAGGCTATTTTTTGGTTCCGTGTGAATTTTAGGATTTTTTTTTTCTAATTCTGTGAAAAATGATGTTGATAATTTGATAGGAATTGCATTCTATCTGTAGATTGCTTTGGGCAGTATGGCCATTTTAATGATATTGGTTCCTCCAACCCATTAGCATGGGATGTTTTTCCATTTTTTTGTGTCATCTATGATTTCTTTCATCAGTGTTTTATAGTTCTCTTTGTAGAACTTTTTCACCTTCTTGGTTGGATGTATTCTTTGGTATTTTATTTTGTGTGTAGGAGACTATTGTAACTGAGATCACGTTCCTGATATGGTTCTCAGCCTGAACATTGTTGGTGCATAGAAATGCTACTGATTTTTAGGCCAGGCACGGTGGCTCATGCCTGTAATCCCAGTACTTTGGGATGCCGAGGTGGGCAGATCACCTGAGGTCACAAGTTCGAGACCAGCCTGGCCAACACGGTGAAACCCCATCTCTACTGAAAATACAAAAATTAGCCAGGTGTGGTAGCACATGCCCGTAATCCCAGCTACCCAGGAGGCTGAGGCAGGAGAATTGCTTGAACCTGGGAGGTGGAGGTTGCAGAGAGCTGAGATCGCACCACTGCACTCCAGCCTGGGTGATAGAATGAGACTCTGTCTCAAATAAAAAGAAACGCTACTGATTTTTGTACACTGATTTTGTATCTTAAGTGTAGAAAGTCAAAAGGTTTTTTTTAAGGTATTTTTTGTTAAAGAATAAATCATAAATGTAAGAAATAATAGTTTTTTCCAAAGACTAACTTTTTTAAAGCCTTTTTGCTTTGTGCTAATAACTTTTTATTAAGCCCTATCATATATAGCTGTGAGATACAAGGGAATGAGTACATTCTATGTCCTTGTACTTTAACCAAGATATTTGCACTGGACGTGCTCACAGGCATGTCCCAGTTTGCAGCCTATGCCCCTTCCTTATTTGGGAATGTCACTACTTTTCTAAGTCCTTTCATAAGCAACTTCCTCTTTTCCTTTGTCTTTCCATTGCTTTTTACCTGTTTAGAAAAGTTTTAAGTTATTAGCCAGTCGGATTTTACTTTAGATTGTGAGGTCTGGCTCCAGCCAGTGGAGACAGGACACAGTAGCAGGGACAAGCTGCGTAAGGAATAAAAATTGCTTCTCTCCATTATTCAGGTGTGCTGTCACCATTGTTCCATCTGCGAGGAGCACCCTTTCTGCAGAAAGTAAAATTGCCTTGCTAAAAAAAACTTTTTGTCTAAATGCTGATTTTTCCTTGCAGTACCAAGGAACAAGCATTCTGTTTCTCATAAGCATTTTACTTATAACACTGAGACTTTACTGAAGTTGTTTATCAAATCTAGGAGTCTTTTGGAGGAATCTTCAGGGTTTTCTAGGTGTAGAATCACATCATGGATGAACAAAGATAATTTGACTTTTTTTTTTTTTTTGGTTTGGATGCCTTTTATTTCTTCCTCTTGCCTAATCGCTCTGAATAGGACTTCCAGTACTCTATTAATAGGAGGGGTGAGAGTGGACATCCTTGCATTGTTCCAGTTTTTAGGGGGAATGCTTTCAATTTTTGCCTGTTAAATATCATGTTGCTGGCTCAGCTCTTTACCTACTGTGTGACATGGGAGAGCTGCTTAACCAGCTGGAGCCTCAATTTCCCCCCATGTAAAATGGGTACAGCAAGGAATACCTGCCTTACAGGGTCAAAGTGAGGATTAAGTGAGATAGTATGGGTAAAGCCCCTAGCACACAACAGGGGGCTCCTTAGCCCCAGAGGATGTCAGGAACATATCAGTGTCCCAGAGCCATCAGGAACATGTCAGAGCATGTGGGAACATGTCAGAGAGTGTCTCAGAGCATGCCAGGCAGCCCAGCACTCTAGGGCACAGATCAGGTATCAGTGGCCCAGGCAGCTCATGTAAATGGGTGTGGCAGTGGGGACCCTGACAGCTGGGACTGTAGAAAAGGGACAAGAGTGTAGTTCTGTGAGAACATGGGTGCAGAGTTCTGAGACCTTCTAATTTTTCAGGAAAACCAGGTCATTCAAATTTTTATGTGAAACTGTCTGATATTTAAAAGCAGTCAACTAATCTCATGTATAAACAGACAGGCACACCTAGTGTGCAAGTCACACTCTGCTGTCCCTCCTCCCTCCCCCTTCCTTGGTCCTCAGGGAGTTCTGGGGCTGCTGGGGTCTCTCTGACCAGGGTAGAGTCACTGACCACCAGGGCTCTGGAGCATTTGGGATTTGGCTCATCTAAACCAAGACCTGCTGCAAGTGCAAAGTTCACACCTGATTTTTAAGACTTAGAATAAGGAGGTGGGGAATGTGAAATATCTCATTTAATAGTTTTAGATTGGTTTCATGTTGAAGTGATAATATTCTGGATATATTGGGTAAAATAAAATTGTATTAACCTGCATTTCACCTCTTTCCTTTTACTTTTATTAATATGGCTTCCTGAATACATACAACTCCATGTGTGGGTGGCATTATATGTCTATTGGACAGCACTGTTTTCCAAGGAGAGACGCCCAAGGACCCCACTTTCCACAATACTTATAGCAAGTGACACAGCTGTGTGCTCTGGGACAGTTCTCCCTCCCCAGCCATGGCCACTGTGCTTTCCCAGCACCTAAAGTCTGGCCACGCCCCTTCCTGGTCACTCTTGGCTACAGCCCTGCCACCCCCCTCATTCTTTCTGTCAATCCCTCCAATACCTCATGTCTTCATCTGAAAATGGGCAATGCCAGCACCTGCTTCAGGCTCCTGTGAGAGCTCACTGTCAGGTTCTGAGGCTGTGCTGGGCTCTCAGTAAGGTGGCGATGCCTGGGGCTGCTGGCGTGGAGGGACCTGGGGCTGGGTGCCGGGGTGGGGGCAGGAAGGTGAAGCTGTGTGTGCAGAGGCATCAGCAAACCAGGTCACCACAGAGCTTGGGGATTTTATTTTCTGGCATTAAGAGGTGATTGAGGAGGCAGTTAACGTGACATGATTTGCATTTTGGAAAAGAAAAAAACTCACCTTGTCCCAGTATGGAGTGGAAACTGGAAAGGGAAGACAGGCCCAGCCTCTGCTACAGGTGTGGGCTCCAGGCAGAGCTCAAGCTGCAGACCCTGATCTGGGAGGCTCAGCACCAGGAAGGCCCAAGCCTTTGGACAGGACAAGCTGATTTAGGGCAAGAAAAGAAGACAGGAGCACCAGGGCAGACCCTGGGGAGCACCAGCATTTCAGGGAAGAGGAGAGGGAGGAAAGTATGGGAGATCAATGAGAGGCAGTAGAAGAGGGAGCAGGGCAAGGAGGGAAAGGGGGCAGGGATCCCCTCCGCTGCTGGGCCCTCTGCCTGCCCGCTCCTTCCATGCTGCCAGCTCCTGAGGCTATTCCCACAGTAACTGCGAGCCTAGGGATCACTGTCCTCACGTGACAGATGCTAAAGCCGGAGCTTAGAAAGCCCAGTGTGTCATCCAGAGTCATGCAGGTTGTAAGTAATATGGTTGGGACAGGAAACTTCACCCCAGGGCCCTTTACCCCCTCCAGGCTCTTCTGATTCCAAAGTCACTGTTAAAGAAATTCAGATACTTCTGGAACTTCCCAAGAGGCGAAGTTCTCCAACAACTATAATCTGAAGTGAAATACAGCGGTGTGTTTCCTTTCCCCCGATGTATCAGCTCAGCCAAATCCCGGGAGATGAGAACCCTATTTTCCTCCCTTCGGATGCAAAATACGACTGGCTTTTGGCCAAAATCTGGGTCCGTTCCAGTGACTTCCATGTCCACCAGACCATCACCCACCTCCTGCGAACACATCTGGTGTCTGAGGTTTTTGGCATTGCGATGTACCGCCAGCTGCCTGCCGTGCACCCCATTTTCAAGGTACAGCCAGCTACTGCCCCACCTGCTATGGGAGGGCATCTGAGATGTGGAGTGGGAGGGATCGCTGACATCCCACAGGGGGACCTGTGGCTGGGAGTGGGTGGCAGAAAGGGACCCCTGGAGAGATGTTCTCAGAGTCAGTAATGTCCCCAAAGGAAGAAAACAGCTGGGAGCCCGCTGTTCCCCAGGACAACGAGGCCAGGGTGTGGGCCTGACACAGGCGCCTCGCTGGCCAGCCAGTAGAGTTGGAAAAGGCAAATGAGTTCACAGTGATCCTCGGCTGGTGCTGATGGCCGCCCCTGCCATCACTCTCCTTCCCTGTTCCCGAATCTTACAAGCACTGGCTGTTGGGGTGACTGCAGGCTAAAAGTACTCCTGTGTGCCTCAGTTTCCTCACCAGTAAAACAGGTCAAATAGTACAGCTGCCTTACAGAATGATGGTCAGGATTAAAACAGTAAACTCAGGGAGCAAAGAGGTAAGCATTGTACAAGTGCTGGCCAGGACCATCTGAATCATTATCATGCTTAGTAAGCATCAGAGGGGTGCAGGCTTCCAGCACTTAGCCAAAAGATCAGCACCCAGCCTTCACTTCCTCCCTGCGCCCAGCATCATCCTGTAAGGCAGGCCTGGGTGGGGGAGCTGCAGGTCCCTAGGGCACCAGGTCACCTGGTTGGGCCCCCTCTGAGGCCTCCTCCTCTCCCCTCCCCAGCTGCTGGTGGCACACGTGAGATACACCATCGCTATCAACACCAAGGCCCGTGAGCAGCTCATCTGTGAGTGTGGCCTCTTTGACAAGGTGGGTGCCCTCCTACCCTACTTGTTGCCTGGAAGAGCCAAGCCTGGCCACCTTCACTCCCTATTTGATATCTAGACGCCCTTTCAGGAGGCCTGGAAGGGTGAAAGCTGGAGTTTGCTCAGAGCACTGGGTCCAGCATCCTCCTGATGTCTCCAGCCCCTGCCACTCAGCCAGGAGCACTCCTCCAGGTGCACCACCAGCTCTTCCTTCTCGCTGATGGCTCCCGGTCCCCTCCTCCCACTCCTCCCCTCTCCCAGCCTCTGGGACCTGGGTGTAGAACCCCCTCTGGAACACACTCCTTATGGCCCCCTGACCTCCTACACACCAGGAACCTGTGTCTGCCTCTTAATCTGCCACACCCCTGCCACCCTGACTCGGACCTCCCCAGCACTCTGCTTCCCGGGTTGCAACCCTCCCAACCCACTGTCTCCTGCATCAGGGCCTCTAGGCCCTGCCCAACCCTCGCATCCCTCAGACAGCACCCCACCTCGTTTTGAGCCCCCTGTAGCCTTACCAAGCTTGGACTCTCACATGGGCCCTTGCCCCAACCTTCCTCCTTTCCCCAGCCCATTAGTGACCAGGCCAGATGACCACTGAAGTTGAAACACTGTTTGGGTTGCAAATGACAAAACCCAACTCAAACCAGCTGTAGCTGGACAAGACATGCCTTATCTCAAATACCTGGACACAATAGAGGGGCCGGGGCCTCAGCCAGAAATGGATCCAGGGACTCAAGCAATGCCCCAGGGTATAGGCACACTGGCTCCCTCTTTCTCTCTCTTTCACCTGTGTTGGCATCACACTCTCCTGCTGCAGACAGGCCCCCATGGGAGAGGGCGCAGGACCTCATCATAGTAGCTCTACCTCAGGTTCCCATGTGGCCATTATCTCCCGGCCGCATCCAAACAAAGTGCTGGAGGGCAGCTCTGGTTGGTTCTGCTTGGGCTGAATGCCCACCATGGACCAGTCTCCGGCACCCCAGCACCCAAGTCCGTCTTCAAACTTTCTGTGGCACCAACAGCCCAGCCCCCTGGGTGTATTTGCATGTGTGTGTGCAGGTGTACACAGGTATGCCAGTCAGCTTGTGAGTGTGTCTGCATCGGTCAGCAGCCGGGATCAGGACCAGGATCCCTCCTTGTGGGTCTCTCCAGCCCTCACCTGAGCACACAACAGGCCCTCAACAGAGTTGCATGGGGCCTGGAAACTGAGGGTCACTGAGAGCAATGACTGAGGGTCCTGTGCTCAGCACTAGAGCAGACTTCACAGCCCAGGCCCGCTGGTGCTGGGGTCCCCCACACACCTGCCCACACCTGCTGCCCTCCTGTGGCTGGGAGCGCACCCTTCCCTCCTGCACTCTGCAGCCCCACGGTTCAGTCCCTTGCATTGGATTGGGCGGGAGGCTCCTCCCTGTCACCTCTCCACCCGCTGCCCTTGTCATTCTCTGCATTAAACATCCCTCCCCCATCTCACAGAAGAAGAGTTTGCCCCTCTGCCTGCCTGGCCTCCTCGTCTCCCTGGCACATTTCCTCAGGGATGGGTCTGGACAGCTGTGGGAGGAGCCACCCGCTCAGGGCACTCTACCTCCCACTCCAGGCCAACGCCACAGGGGGCGGTGGGCACGTGCAGATGGTGCAGAGGGCCATGAAGGACCTGACCTACGCCTCCCTGTGCTTTCCCGAGGCCATCAAGGCCCGGGGCATGGAGAGTAAAGAGGACATCCCCTACTACTTCTACCGAGACGACGGGCTCCTGGTGTGGGAAGCCATTAGGATGTGAGCGCCTGCGGGGCGGTGGTCCTGGGGGAGGAGCCGGGCCCCCTGCCTGACTGCCTGGGGCGGGCCTGGCCCCCGGCGGCTGGCGCTGAATGGGGAAGGGGTGGAGGGTGCCCAGCGTCCGTGAGGGGGTTGCCGCCGGGCACCGCTCCGCAGACCTGGCTGGATCGCTCACGCCGGCTGCGCCCCCTGAGCCAGGTTCACGGCCGAGGTGGTGGGCATCTACTACGAGAGCGACCAGGTGGTGCAGGAGGACCCAGAGCTGCAGGACTTCGTGAACGACGTCTACGTGTACGGCATGCGGGGCCGCAAGTCCTCAGGTAGGGCCTCAGGGACGTCTCTGGACACGGCTCCCCCGCAGTCGGCAGCGCAGGCGCAGCCGCCGCCCCTCCAGGGTGTCCTGCCCAGCGGGCCCTCCGGCGTCGGGGCAGGGAGACCGGGCACGGGGTGGGCGCCGGGCCCCGGGGTCCCCAGGGACTGGGCCTCAACCCGCCAGTGGTTCCGCCCTAGGCTTCCCCAAGTCGGTCAAGAGCCGGGAGCAGCTGTCGGAGTACCTGACCGTGGTGATCTTCACCGCCTCCGCCCAGCACGCCGCGGTCAACTTCGGCCAGGTAGGCGGGGCCCGCCCGCTGGGCAGAGCTCACTCCCCAGGGCCGCTGCCTCCTCCCCCGCCCCAGCTTTGCACGGGTACCGCACCCTCGGGCAGCCTCGGGGTCTGGCATGGGACTTGCAGGATGGATTCTGCCCGCGCAGCCGAGGGCGCTGGCCGCGGGGGAAGAGGATGGATGGACTGAAGGGCCCGCTGGAGTTGGGGGGCACGGGTAGGACGGGGCCCAGGGGGCAGCTGGGCAGCAGGGTTTCGGGGGTGCCCACGCTCGCTGGCGGTCGTCTCCTCAGTACGACTGGTGCTCCTGGATCCCCAATGCTCCCCCAACCATGCGAGCCCCGCCGCCAACTGCCAAGGGCGTGGTGACCATTGAGCAGATCGTGGACACGCTGCCGGACCGCGGTCGCTCCTGCTGGCATCTGGGTGCAGTGTGGGCGCTGAGCCAGTTCCAGGAAAACGAGGTGAGGCTGGGCAGGGTGGGGCACAGACCCAGGTCACCCCAGGTTAACCGGTTCCTCAGCCTCAGTGCTTTGTGACTCGGGCCTCAGGGCTCACTTGGAGCCAGAAATCCTGACTTCCAAGGCTGGAAGGGCCCAGAGGGCTGCAGCTGCCACCAGGTCTCCCGGCCTGAGCGTGGACAGAGCTCAGGGTGGGCACGGCAGGAGAGCACACAGCCCAGGCTCTGCTCACTGTCACCAGAGGGTCGTGTGTGACACCCCCTCCCCCCAGCTATTGACAAAGCTCTTGCACATGTGTTTTTCCCTGGTACTCCAGAAGGAATGACCAAGAGTTTGCTGGGTTCCTTCAGGACATGTGCATCTCATTTAATCTAACAACCGAATCTGGTGTGTCTTGGTGGATGCACTCGCTTTGGGGTAGCTCAGTACTGCCCAGAATGGCCGCTCGGGTCCAACCTGCTCCAGACTGCTGGGCGTCTGAGTTGTTCCTGGCTAATGTGTTGGTCCCTCACTGGACATCCTTGTTTTTGTGCCTTTGCATACGTGTTCAGTATGACCGGACACATTCCTAGCAGACAAATTCCTTGGTCAAAGAATATTGAGACTGAATTGCCCTCCACAGACTAAATCCAAATCCCATTATCAGTAGCCTATGTTTCTTGGACCTTTCCAGCTCAGAAGCTTTGTGATCTTAATCCAATACAGTAGTTTTTAAAAATGATGTCTAGCTCTACCCCGCAGACATCCGTGTGAGCATGCAAATAAGCACAGCACCCCAACAGGGCAGCCACCCCTTCAGGCTCCCTGGCCTGCCTTCTGCCTTCCTGGGCTGGAGAGGCCAGCACTGGCCCCAGCGCCCCTGATGGGAGGTGGGAGTGCTGCATAGGGGTGGCCCGAGAGAGCAGGATACCATGGCTGCAACCACCAGCACCCTCCAGCTTCATCTGCATCATCTTGTAACCACCTGGCAGCAGGCAGTTATTTTCCCACTTATCCATGAAGCCCAGCTCTGGAGCCTTCCTTAGGGCAGCAGATAGGGGGCGACCACACTTGCCTTCCCAAGGCCCTCTTGTCAGGCAGCAGAGGGTGAATATGGGCAGGCGAATAGATGCTCCCTCCTTCATCTCCCAAAGGGTGGCTGGCCCCTTGGGATGAGACAGGCCTGTCAGTTTACACGGGTAGCAGATTGACCTATGTGTGTATCCATGTCTGGGCCCTCAGCTGTTCCTGGGCATGTACCCAGAAGAGCATTTTATCGAGAAGCCTGTGAAGGCGGCTATGGCCCGATTCCGCAAGAACCTCGAGGCCATTGTCAGCGTGATTGCTGAGCGCAACAAGAAGAAGCAGCTGCCATATTACTACTTGTCCCCAGACCGGATTCCTAACAGTGTGGCCATCTGAGCACACTGCCAGTCTCACTATGGGAAGGCCAGCTGCTCCAGCCAGCCGGACTCCAGCCTGCCTGGCAGGCTGTCTGGCCAGGCCTCTTGGCAGTCACGTCTCTTCTTCCGAGGCTAGTACCTTTCTGTTTGTTCTTTGATCTTCAGGGAACCCCATAGATTGAGCAAAGTGTAAACACCATAGGGACCCATTCTACGCAGAGCAGGACTGCACAGTGTCCTGTCCACACCCAGCTCAGCATTTCCACACCAAGCAGCAATAACAAATCACGACCACTGATAGATGTCTGTTCTTGTTGGAGACATTGGATGATTATTTTCTATTTGTGCTTAGTCCAATTCCTTGCACATAGTGGGTACCCAATTCAATTATTGTTGAATGAATTAAGAATTGGTTGCCATAAAAATAAAGCGGTTCATTTAAAACAGGTCTTGTTCCACGTGCTATGTTCCAGTCACCCCAAACAGCTCATTGCCATCTCCTACACCAAGAGAAAAAAAAAAAAAGCCATAGTCACCATGATTTTATCAAGGCAAAAGCCTCCCCACCCAAGTCTGGATAGAAGGTGCTTTTTCCCCCACGCAGTATCTGCTATCTTTGGAACACATCCCAAATGCCAGCACCTCTGGGAAGGCATCCTTGGTTCCTGTCTCTTCCCCGGATTTGTCAGAACCTCTGTTGTTGCCCTCTCTGTGGTCTCTCCCTTGGGATAGGAGACCCTGGAAGGACAGAAAACCCACTTTATTTATGTCTGTGCCCCAGGGCTGGCATAAGGCACCAGCACTCAGCTGTTCCCTTCTTTTCCTCCTGGCACAGCACCTCACTAATGGATATTAGGCGTTGTCTTGGGAGCTGGGGGTTTATTTTTTTCTGAGGCAGGGTTCTTAACATGACATAAAAAATAAAAATGGGCAGGGCACGGTGGCTCACGCCTGTAATCCCAGCACTTTGGGAGGCCAAGGTGGGTGGATCATTTGAGGTCAGAATTCGAGACCAGCCTGGCCAACATGGTGGAAACCCCATCTCTACTGAAAATACAAAAATTAGCCGGGCATAGTAGCAGATACCTGTAATCCCAGCTACTCGGGAGGCTGAGGCAGGAAAATTGCTTGAACCTGGGAGACAGAGGTTGCAGTGAGTGGATGTCGCATCACTGCACTCCAGCCTGGGCAATAGAGTGAGACTCTGTCTCAAATAATAAATAAAGTAAATAAATAAAAATGCATTCTCTTTCCCCAGGCCCAAATAGCAGAGCCAGCTCTGAGCCTGGGCATGGTGACCCATTCTCCCCCTGTGCTCACATGCCCAACTCTCAGCCCTCCAGCCCCTGGCTTCGGAATCATGTCGTCAGGGTCTCCCATGTCTCTGGAAGGTGCTTCCAGTGTGGCAGGCCAGCAGCTCAGTGTCTGGGTAAAGCCTTCTACAGGGCCAGCATGGCATGAGGGGAGGTGTGCCTGCGTTCCTGAAGCCACAAGGCCTTCTGAGGAGACCTGACTATTGGAGTGGGTACTAGAGACTAAGGTCCAGCCCCTTAATGCCACAGCCTCCCTGCCATCCCTTGCAGAATTGCCCACCACACTTATGAATGATCTTCGGGACAGGTGACATAAACGTATAGCCATGGTCGAGGCATTCAGCTCCATGCCACTGTGAGAATGAACATACCAGCTTTTAGAACAAGGCTGTGTGGTCAAGGAGAGAGGAGAAACGAATAGGAGTAGGCAGGGGTGGTGAAGCAGGTCTGACATGAGCAAAAGAGAGACAGGAGGATTGGGTTGGAAAGGCTTCAGACGGCAGAGCACCTCTGAAAGTCTCATGCCAGCTAATGAAGAGTCCTCAAAGTCACCATTACAGAAATCTTACATCTGGCAGAAATGACAGTTATGGTTTGGCATGAACCCCACAGTGGATCCAAACGTGTGGCAGCTGAGATCCTCAGTCAATTATGTTCTCTGCAGCTGGTCCTTCTGGTTCCCTGGGGCAGGGTATCTGAGTAGCACAGCCCCACTGCTACCACAGGAGAGGGAGAATCCCAAATTCTGTGCATAGACTCTGTCTAAACCTCTGGATGACCCCTAAGATACGTGTACATAAGGCAAACTACAAACAGCCCAATTTAGGATAAAACAGCCTGTCTTACTTTGTTTGTGCTGCTATAATAAAATACCTCAGACTGGGTCATTTATACAGAACAGAAATTGATTCCTCACAGTTCTGGAGGCTGGAAGTCTAAGATGAGGCACTAGCAGTTTCGGTGTCTGGTAAGGGAGGGATCAGTGTCTGCTCCCATGAGGGTGCCCTCCATGCTGTGTCCTCACCCAGCAGAAGGGCAAAAAAGGGCGAACATTCTCTAAAGCCTCTTTTGTAAGGACATCAATCCATTCATGAGGGCAGAACCCTCATAAATTAATCATTTCCCAAAAGGCCCCTCCTCCTAAGGCCATCACCTTGGGGTTTAAGTTCCAGCACATGATTTTTGGAAGGACACATGCATTCAAATCATAACACAACCAAAGTGATATTTGAACTTTCAAATAGTTTGCAGTTTTGAGATCAACTAAGTTAATTGCTTGCTTGAATAAAAAAATCACGGGCGGGCATGATGGCTCACGACTGTAATCCCAGCACTTTGGGAGGCCAAGGTGGGCAGATCACTTGAGGTCAGGAGTTCGAGACCAGTCTGACCAACATGGTGAAACCCCATCTCTACTAAAAATACAAAAATTAGCCACGAGACCAGGTGTGGTGGCTCAAGCCTGTAATCCCAGCACTTTGGGAGGCTGAGGCGGGTGGATCACAAGGTCAAGAGACTGAGACCATCCTGGCCAACATGGTGAAACCCTGTCTCTACTAAAAATGCAAAAATTAGCTGGTGACTACCTGGGAAGCTGAGGCAGGAGAATTGCTTGAACCTGGGAGGCGGAGGTTGCAGTGAGCCAAGATTGTGCCACTGCACTCCAGCCTGAGCAACACAGCGAGACTCTGTCTAAAAAAAAAAAGCCAGGCATGGTGGTGCATGCCTGTAGTCCCAGCTACTCAGGAAGCTGAGGCCAAAAAATCACTTGAACCTGTGAGGCGGAGGTGGCAGTGAGCCGAGATCACACCACTGCACCCCAGCCTGGGCAACAGAGTGAAACTCAATCTCAAAAAAGGAAAAAAAGAAAAAGAAAAAGAGAAACATCAACACTCTTTGGAAGAATATAATAATATAAGAATCTCTACAAAATAACATTCATAATAGCCAGAACATAATCCAAAATTACTCAACATAGAAAGAATTAGGAAAATGTTACCTATTCTCAAAGAAAAAGATAATTTAACAGAGACCAATCCCAAGATGATGTTGGAATTAGCAGACAATTATTTTAGTTTTCCTATTTGTGCTCAGTGAGTTAAAGGAAATATGCTCCAATTTATGAAAGGGTTGGAAATATCAACAATAAATTATGCATCATAAGAAGGAAAAGAAGATGAAAATCCTAGAACTAAAAAATATCAGAGGAAAAAAATAAGTGGACTGAAAAAATAACTGAATAACAGAGCAGAGATGACAGGGGAAAGAGAAAGTGAACTTGAAGATACAGCAATAGAAATGATCCAGTCAGAAGTACAGAGATAATTTTTTTAAATAAACAGAGCCACAGAGATCTATGAGGTAATATCAAAACAACTGGCATACATATAATTGAAGTCTTCGGAGAGGGAAGATGAAAGAGAATGAGGCAGAACAAATATCTGAGGAGACCAAGGCCAAAATTTCCCTGAATTTAGTGAAAGATGTCAATTTAAAGCTTCAAGAAGCTCAGCCAAACCCAACTAAAATAAATACAAAGAAAACCATACCTACATAATTCAGAGTTAAACTGCTCAAAACCAGAATTAAAGAGAAAAATCTCAAAGGCAGCAAAACATAACACATAGAGTATAACAAAAACGTGAATTACAGCTAACTTTTATTTATTTTTTAGACAGAGTTTTGCTCTTGTTGCTCAGGCTGGAGTGCAATGGTGGATCTCGGCTCATTGCAACCTCTGCCTCCTGGGTTCAAGCGATTCTCCTGCCTCAGTCTCCCAAATAGCTGGGATTACAGGCATGCGCCACCATACCGGGCTAATTTTTTGTAGTTGGTAGAGGAAGGGTTTCACCATGTTGGTCAGGCTGGTCTTGAACTCCTGACCTCAGGTGATCCACCTGCCTTGGCATCCCAGAGTGCTGGGATTACAGGCATGCACCACCGCACCCAGCCCTACAGCTAACTTTTAATCAGAAACTGTATGGGGCCAAAATATAGTGGAACAGTATTTTTAAAGTATTAAAAGAAAAAAAATTTACCAACACAGAATTCTGTAACCAGCAAAAATATCCTTCAAGTATGAAAACAAAAATTTCAGGTAACATAGAACTAAGAGAATCTGTCACCAACAGATCTGCACCACAAAAACATGCTATAGGAAATTCTTCAGGCTGAAGGGAAATGCTAGATGGAAACTCAGATCCTCAGGAAGGAATGAATAAAACCAGAAGTGGCAGATATTTGGAAAATGCAAAAGACTTTTCCCCTTCTTAATTTCTTTAAAATATATATAACTATTTAAAGCAAGTAGTATAATATTGTCATGTGGTATTTATAATGCATGTAAATATAATACACATGAAGATGGCATAAAAGACAATGGGTAGTAAACGGACTTACTCTGTTACATGGTTTCTACATTTTATATCAAGTGGTACAGTATTAATTCTAGGTAGTTTGTAAAAATTTAGAGAGTTAGATTATAATCCCTAGAGCAACCACTAAAAATAATTTAAAGCAATATAGATAAAAAGCAATCAAGGACTTAAAATGGAATTCTAAAAATTCATAAATAATGAAGACGGGAAAAAGGAACAGAGAAATAAAAACAGAGGTAAAAACAAAAATCAAATAATAAAATTGTAGACATAACTCTAGCCTTATCAATAATGATATCAAATGTTTTAAAATTTTTAATTTAGTTTTTGTAGAAACAGGGTCTCCCTATGTTGCCTAAGCTGGTTTCCAACTCCTAGGCTCAAGTGATCCTCCCACCTCAGCCACCCAAAGTGCTAGGACTACAGGCATAAGCCATCACACCTGGCCCATCAAATGTTAATGGACTAAAAACTCAAAACTAAAAGAGATTATCATAATGCATTTTAAAAATTAATGCCCAACAATATGCTATATGTAAGATATACACTATAAATGCATAATAGAAGCAGAATTTTTTTCTGTCAGATATTTAAGGTTTTTCAGGCCACATACAATTTGTTGTCATATTCTTTTTTTTTTTTTTTTTTACTTTAAGTTCTGGGATACATGTGCAGAAGGTGCAGCTTTGTTACATAGGTATACATGTGCCATGGTGGTTTGCTGCACCTATCAACCCCTCATCTAGGGTTTTAAGCCCCACATGGATTAGGCATTTGTCCTAATGCTCTTCACCCACTTGCCCCCCAAATACAAACAGGCCCCAGTGTGTGATGTTCCCCTTCCTGTGTCCATGTGTTCTCACTGTTCAATTTCCACTCATAAGTGAGAACATGCAGTGTTTGGTTTTCTTTTCCTGTGTTAGTTCGCTGAGAATGATGGCTTCCAGCTTCCTCTGTGTCCCTGAAAAGGACATGAACTCATTCTTTTTTATGGCTGCATAGTGTTCCACGGTGTGTATGTGCCACATTTTCTTTATCCAGTCTATCATTAATGGGCATTTGGGTTGGTTCCAAGTCTTTACTATTGTAATTAGTGCTGCAATAAACATATGAGTGCATGTCTTTATAGCAGAATAATTTAAAATCCTTTGGGGATATACCCAGTAATGGGATTGTTGGGTCAAATGGTATTCCTAGTTCTAAATCCTGGAGGAATCACCACACCATCTTCCACAATGGCTGAACTAACTTACACTCCCACCAACAGGGTAAAAGTGTTCCTATTTCTCTACAGCCTCGCCGGCATCTGTTGTTGCCTTTTTAATGATCGCCATTCTTAAAACAACCTACCTCAAGAGCCTTACAAAAACAGACCATGGACTACATTTGGTCAGTGGGCTGGCATTTTTCTGGCCCTCGATATAAAGAAACAGATAAGACTTGCAAATGGCAAATAAGTACATGGAAAGATGCTCAACATCATTAGTCGTTAAAAAAATGCAAATTAAAATCACAATCAAATACAACTACAAATCTAGACTACTACTACAACTACTAATCTATATCCAGAATGTCAAAAAAGGTCATGATTGACAACACCAAATGTATGGCAAGGATATGGAGTAACTGAACCTTCACACAGTGTTGGTGGGAATGTAAAATGGTGCTCCTGCTTTGGAAAAACATCTCACAGTTTATTATAAAGCTAAACATATCCCTACCCTCTCTGAAACAGCATTCCATTCCCAGGTAATTAAGAGAAATAAAAACATATGTCCACAAAAATATTCTTACCACTTCATAATAGCCAAAAAAACTGGAAATAGTTGAAGTATCTAGTAATAAGAAAACGGATGAAGAAAGGTACAGTCATGCGATGGAGTATTATTCAACAATAAAAAGGAACAAGATAACTGATACAATAGCATGGATGAATTTCAAAAACATGCTGACTGAAAAAAATCATTACACAAAAGAGTGTATATACTGTATGACTTACAATTACGTTTGGGAGCAGGCTAAAACCAATCTCTGGTGAGAAAGAAAGAAGAACAGGGTTTGATTTTGGTGGGAGTGGGGATGGGGACGGGGTGGACTAGAAAGCAGCATTAAGAAGTTTTCAGGGGCCAGATGCAGAGGCTCATGCCTGTAATCCCAGCACTTTGGGAGGCTGAGGCAGGCAGATCACCTGAGGTCAGGAGTTTGAGACCAGCCTGGTCAAAATGGTGAAACCCCATCTCTACTAAAAATACAAAAATTAGCCGGGAGTGGTTGTAGGTGCCTGTAATCCCAGCTACTCGAGAGGCAGAGGCAGGAGAATCACTTGAACCCAGGCGGAGGCTGCAGTGGGCCGAGATCGTGCCATCGCACTCCAGCCTGGTGGACAAGAGCAAGATTTCGTCTCCAAAAAAAAAAAAAAGAAGTTTTCAGGATTGGGATAATGTTCTATATTTGGATAGGGGTTTAGGTTACCTAGATAGATACATTTATCAATAGTCATCAAATGGTACACTTCAGATGTACGCATTTCACTGTATGTAAATATTAACCCAAAATCAAAAAGAACCATGAGCAAATACTGAACTCTAGTGAATGATATGCATACTGAAACTTTTGTGGTGAAGTATAATTATGGCTGCAGTTGACTCTGAAATACATAAAAACCTAAGTTGATGGGTGAATACAGTGATTAATAGATGGAAATCTGTGGTAAAGCATACAGATAACAATGTTAATTGTAGATTCTAGGGTTTATATATATTCTTACTATATAGTTAAACATTTTTATGTTTAAAAATTTTTATAATAAAATATTGAAAAAGCATGAAATCCTACCTAATGCAGTACGACAAGAAAAGGAGATAAAAGGTATACGTAATGGGAAGTAAGAAATAAAACAGATGACATGCTCATCTATGTAGAAAATCCAAAAGAATGGACAAATAAACTCCTAGGAACTAATAAGTGGTTACAGTAAGGTTGTAAGATACAAGGTTAATATACAAAAGTTAGTCACTCTCTTATTCACCAGTAATGAACAAGTGGAAGTTGAAATTCAAAACAAAGTACTGTTTACATTAACATTCCAAAAATACATACTTAGGTTTAAATCTAATAAAATATACAAGATCTTTATGAGGAAAACTGCAACCCTGATGACAGAAATCAAAGAGAAAATAAATAAACAGATATAAGTAAATATTCCCCAGAAAGACTCAATATTGTCAAGATGTCAGTTCTTCAAAACTTGACTTATAGATTTAATGCAATCCTAATCAAAATTTCGGCAAGTTATGTCGTGGATATTGACAAACTTACTCTAAAGTTTGGATACGGAAGCCAAAGACTCAGAACAGCTAACACAACAATATAGTAGGAAAACAACGAATTTGGAAAATGGATACTACCCAGCTCCAAGACTTACTATAAAGCTACAGTAATCAAAATAGTGCCATACTGGTGAAAGAATAGACAAATAGATCAATGGAACAGAATAGAAAGCCCAGAAATAGACCTTCATAAATACAGTCAACTGATCTTTGACAAAGTAGCACAGACACTACAATGGAGCAAAGATTGCCTTTTCAACAAATGGTGCAGGAACAACTGGATATCTACATGCAAAAACAAACAAGCATGAATCTAGATACAGACCTTATGCTCTTCACAAAAATTAACTCAAAATGGATTATAGATCTAAATGTAAAATTCAAAACTATAAAATTCCCATAACATAGGATAAAACCTAGATGACCTAGGTATGGCTATGACTTCTTAGATATAACACCAAAAACATGGTCCATGAAAGAAATAATTGGTAAGTTAGTCTTAATTAAAATTAAAACCTTCTGCTCTGCAAAAGACCATATTAGGAGAGGGAGGAAATATTTGCAAAGACACAACTGATAAAAGATTGTTACTTAAAATATACAAAGCCCTCTTAAACTTAACAGTAAGGAAACAATCTGATTGAACAATGGGCCAAAGACTTTAACAAACAAAAGAAGATCTACAAATGGCAAGTAAGTATGTGAAAAGAAGCTGCACAGCTGGGGGCGTGGTGGCTCATGCCTGTAATCCCAGCACTTGGGGAGGTTGAGGTGGGTGGATCATCTGAGGTTGGGAGTTTGAGACCAGCCTTGTCCAACATGGAAAAACCTGTCTCTACTAAAAATATAAAATTAGCCAGGCATGATGGTGCATGCCTGTCATCCCAGCTACTTGGGAGGCTGAGGCAGGAGAATCGCTTGAACCTGGGAGGTGGAGGTTGCAGTGAGCCAAGATTGCGCCATTGCACTCCAGCCTGGGCAACAAGGGTGAAACTCCATCTCAAAAAAAAAAAAAAAAAAAAAGCCACACATTATATGTTATCAGGGAAATGCAAATTAGAACAATAACGAGATACCACTAAATACAGATTAGAATGGCCAAAATTGAGAATACTGACAGCACCAAATATGGAGGAGGATGTGGAGCAATAGCAACTGGAGAGAATGCAAAACGGTATAGCCACTTAGGAAGACAACTTGGCAGTTTCTTACAAAACTAAATATACTCTTACCACACCATCCAGCAATCGCACTCTTTGGTATTTACTTACGTCCCCACAGAAACCCTCATATGGATGTCCAGAGCAGCTTTGTTCATAATTGTCAAAACTTGGAAGCAACCAAAGATGCCCTTTGGTAGGTGAGTAAATAAATAAACTGGTATATCCAGACAATGGAAATATTATTCAGTACTAAAGAGAAATGAGCTATCAAGCCATGAAAAGACGTGGAAGAAACTTAAGTGTGCATCACTAAAATAAGTCCCTCTGAAAAGGGTGCATATTATCAGATTCCAAAGATACAACATTGCAGAAAAGGCAAAACTGTGGAGACAGTAAAAAGACTGCCAGGGGCTAGGGCAGTGGGAGGGATGAATAGGCAGGGCACAGAGGATTTTTAGGGCAGTAACACAACTCTGTATGACACTATAGTGTTGGATACATGTCCAGATTCACAGAATGTAGAACACCAAGAGTGAACCTTGAACTATGGACTTTGGATGAGGATGAGTCAGTGTAGGCTCATGGATTGTAATAAATGCACCACTGTGGGGGGGGATATTGATAATTGGGGGCTCTACATGTGTAGGGACAGGAGTAAATAGGCAGTAAACAAGCAATGCTCAATTTCATATATCTGAGAAAAGGAGAGTAAAACTTCAGTGACATACAAAGGAGTAACAATCATTTTAGGAACAACTTTAAAAATAACACTTGTGATGTGGCTCAAGAAAGATTCATTCTCACTGTAGGAAGGTAAGTGAATCATTTTAGAGATCAGTTTTGCAACTTAGAAGATCAAATGCATCTACCCTTTTTCCACTTCTAGAAATCTATCTTCAGAAGTGCCCCTCCCTCCCTCACACACCCCCAAGTGTACCAAAATAAATGACATGGATGTGGACTGCAGCCTTATTTCTAATATCGAAAATTAGTAAACAACCTAAAAATCTATATCCAGGAGGATTTAAAGAAATCCTGCATGAGTTAGAAAGAATAAGGTAGGTGCCTGTGTTCTAACATAGAAAATAAACTGGTTGTTAGATGAAAAAAGCAAGCTGCAAAGTGATGTAATGTGTAAATGCAGTAAGCAAAATACATCATACACACACACACACACACACACATAGTACTTTCTATATATTTACCTATATGAGCGTGATGCCTTCAACTGCATAGCTGTGGCTCTGGGAGCAGGACCTTGTAACAGGGCCTCTGCCCCTGACTGTCCCAAGGGGCCTTTCCCTGGGAAAGGAACCAGGTTGATTTTCAATCTCTTTTTTTTAATCACCATGCTGACAGCTTTGTCATAGGCCTTTCCCTCCGCTGTACTGATTTTACCTTACAGAAGCTCTCCTTAATGCTTCATCAGAGACTCCCTCTTCTCCAAAGAAAAGCCAGCTGCATTCCCTGGTCATCTGGTTGAGCTCGAGGTGAGCCCCAAGGATCATGTGCCTCCCACCAGCCTGATACCCCAGTGGTGAGGAGTTGCCTCTTGGCTTTCTCGAGGCCAACCAACTCAGAGGTGTGGCAGGATTGTAGGTCACAGTGGCACTTCCAAGGCCCTGGACAGTGACTCAACGCCTCTGTTATCAAGGTATCACACAGGCCGTGCACCAGCAACTCTAGGGACATCCTTCACATTGACAAAGAGTTGGCAAGCTTTTCCTACAAAGGGGCACACGGTAAATATTATAGGCTTTGTAGGCCATACAATCTGTCCCAACGATTCAACTTTGCCCACTGTAGCAGTGAATCAACCGTAGATAATATGTTAAGTGAATGCACATGGCTGTTTGCTAATAAAGTTTATTGACAAAAACAGAAAGCTGCTTTTGAGCAGTTTACTATCCCGACACAGACTGTGGGGAGTCCCTTGTGGCAGGGTACCCCATCAGTGTGGCCGGTTACATCCTCTCAAGCCTGCCCGCACCCAGACCCTGTCGGGTGTGCCTTCAGAAAAACTCCCAAAATTCCCCAAAAGCATAGTGGCTCCCCCTGAGAGCCACCGCCCTCACCTTACAGGGGCAGGTTCCTCTTTCAGTTCCACCCTTCTCAGCACAGAGCTCAGGGGCCATCCCACCTCCTCTTGGCCATAAGCACAGTCCTTCCTACACAGGCTCAGCAGCTCTGCAGGCCTGTCCCCCACCTGGAGCCACAGGCCTCCACTCCTCGGGACAGCTGTGACCATGGCTCTGCAAAGCAGCCTTGTGCCTAGCTCCCAAGTCAGCTGGCAGCCCAGAATGGAAGAGTTCTGTGGATCACCTCTGAGGCAGCAGCACATCCGGGCAAGCCTGGCTTCCCTCCCCTCACCTCGCGCAACCCCTGACCCTGAGGCCACGCATGTGGTAGGGAAGCTGCAACCAGCCCTCCGCACTCCCAGCCCTGTGGGCAATTTGCTGTCTGAGGATCGTGGCACTGCCTTCCCTCAGAGGCCTTGCCAGAGTCAGGGGATGCAGTGTGGCAGAGCTGTCACCGGCAACTCTGCTGGTCTCCCTGGTGCTTTCTCAGCTGGGCTGTGCGTCAGGAGCGAGTTTCTATGGATAAGGCTGGTTCATAATCAAGTGCTCCGCGGTCATGTGGTGACACAGGCTCAAGTCTATCTTCCCTCAGGGTGGTGAGCATAGGTAGGGTCTGGGTGTCTGAAGCAAGCACACCTGTGAGAAATGCCTGTTTTCACTCCCATCCCACACACTCAACCAGACACCGCCGGGCCACCCCCGACACACGTGTCTGAGGGAGGCTGAGGAAAACAGATACCTCCAGGAGCCACATATTATTTCCGGATGTGCAAGCCAGACAACCCTGGAAAGGGGGTCAGGGAACTGGAGTGCCTGCCAACATCCCCAGTCTCCCTGCAGGAAAACACTCCCATGGCAAAACTCCTTTGTAAGAAAAGCTTTATTGCTGCAATGAGACGTCCCAGTGTATAGCACAAACCCCTTTGTACAGAGAATTTTTCAAGTGGTAATACTGAGAACCAGTGAACATACACAAAAGAATACAAAACTAGACATTTAGATCACTAGAAACTTTCTAAGGTAAGCAAAATTTCAAATGTGAAGTGCCTTTTAGAAACTACACCACACATGCCAGTGTAAATTTGGTTTACCAATCAATTTCTATAAACATTGCATCTAACTGTGCATTGATCAACTGCACAACTTCAACAGCTACTTCCAAGACAAAGATAAATGCTTTTAGTTCCCTATGTTTTGGTCTTTCCTTGGGCTAGAAATGGAAACTGCATGTTTCATACCAGACTCAAAAGGGAAAGCAATTCAAGCGCGTATTTGCCTCTAGCCACATCCAGAGCCGTGTGGATCTCACCCGGTTGGTCCCAGCCCTTCTCCAACCCTGAAGCCCACACCAGGGGTGCAGAGGCAGCCCCAGATCATGCAGACATCACCTGAGGCTCCCAAACTGGCCCAGCTACCTGAGGCCTGCATGCCTGTGGCCAGGTAGGACACATGTGCAGGTTTGAAAACTAGGCCTACACGACTGCGAGTGGACTGAAGCAAAAAGGGGAAAAACATTAGAGGCCTGGAGTAGGAAGAGACCTTTTATAAAGTTTTCAGGAAATCCTCACAATAAACTTGGGCACAAAGACCAAATTGCTGAGGCCAGAAGCCTACTTATGGTACTATGACTTATGGGGAGTAGAGGCCAAATCAGAGAGGGCTGGCTAGTGATACCCCAGACACTTGCCTCTTCCCCTTTCCTGGCCTACAAGTACCAGGCCTCTTGGCCCTGAGACCTCATTCTGGGTTTCTATATGGGTCAACCAAATGCCATCCTTTCACTAAAGCCAGGTGCAAAATGAGGGGTGCGGGGAGAAGCTGGTGAGTACACAGCACCCAAAAGAATCGAGAGAGCAAGTTTTCCGAGGCTACAGGAACACTGGCAGAGCCGGTGGCCACACCAGACGGGAGTACCACATCCCCGCCAGGCTTCATGCTTCACTGCTAGACGCAGGGGGCTAGAAGGGTCTGATGAATCAGGAGCTGAACTAGAACCTTCAAGAAAAGAAAAGGCAAGGGGGTGGCCATGTGCCCCACCAGGAGGGGAAAGAAGAATGTGTGTGGACTGTCCACAGTGAGGCCAGAAATGATGAGATGGTGTTAGGCAGAAAAGAAGGGAGGGGGCTTCCCATGAGAATCTGGTTGGGCATGGGAGGGGTACAGGGCTCAGTTATCAAGGCACCTTTGCCATAGTGGGGTGCCAGCTACACTGGGTGGGCTGCCCAGGGGCTGTCCCTACCTAACTACTTTCCTATCTACAGGATGTCTTGGTGCTTTTCAAGTTCAGCATAAGGGGTTCCATTTGTGAAGTGGGGATTCACACTTAGGAAATCTATCCTGGTCTTCACCTGAAACACCCATTTACTGCTGGGTGGCAGGAACAAGTACACAAAACCAGGGGCCTTGCCTGGGCAGTTCCTAAGGGACACTGGCAGGGCTGACCTGGGATTCAGCTCCCCTGAGTGGACAGTCTATGGTTGCCTGGGGTCCCCAGGCTGAGAAGGGGTACGGGTAATTGCACTTCAGGGCACAGTGAACATAGGCATGGGCTGGATGTGGCCTGGGAGAAAGGGGAGGCTGCCCTATTTTCAGGAGCCGGCTATGGCTGGACAGTGCCTGCCTGGCCAGAGGAAGGCCACAGCAGAGCCACTCCACAGACTAAGACCTGTGTTGCCAAGGAATCAGACACTGGCTTGGAGAAGACAAAAGGATAAAGCCTGCTACTTTTAAGCCCACATCATAGCTTAGAGATCCTTCAGCCTCCTGGCCTTCAAAACGAACTCCAGGGCTTTCACTCTGAAAGGCAAAGAAATCACCTTGTGCCTGCTTCATCCCCTTAGCAGGACAAACGAAACACCTAAGGCCCAGAGAGACTGAAGGCAGGACCCCCAGCATCTCCCATCTCCTCCCTGCAGGCTGGGTGAGAGAGTGGCCTGGAAAGGAAGCATCTGCGCTACTTACATTGGGTTTCAGGCCCCCCGGCAACTTTCCCGGAGGTAACTATTTGCCTGGAACTAGGAAACTGGGTTTTAAAAACATAATTTTAAGCAGACTTTTTAGAAGGACAAGGCCATTTGATGGTAGTGATTTTGGTTTTGTTTTATGAAAATGGTACAGGTGGTAATCCCTGATGACAGAATGGACTGAGAGTGGGGCCAAGGGCCCCGAATGATCCTGTCTGTTCAGTCCGGTTAAGGCGACAGCTGGGCGGGCGTGTGGCCAGGGAGCAGTGGCACAGCAGACCCTGGCAGTTTGCTCACACCTGGCCCTCGTCCCAGAGCCAGCCCGCCTGCCTCGTGGCCCTGGCAGTGACTCCACAGAACCTCCCCGAGCAGAAACCGCATGGTGGGCCAGCGCTCATCTTGCACGCAAGAGAGAACCTGCAGTGCACACACCCCAGCCAGGGTGGCACATGGCTGCTCTTTCAATGTGAAGCCAGCACCAACTGGAGAGATTTAACTATAAAGGAATATTTTTAAAATATTCAGTTTTGTTATCATTATTCACTTCCTCTCTTTCCATTTAGATCTCATAAACTGTTCTTTTTCAGTGTTGACAAAAAAGAAACATACAGGGCAGGTCTATGAAATAACACCTTGTCATAAAACAGGCCCAAAAGCATAGGAATCATGCTTTAATTGCCATTTAGCATCCATTAATTCCCATGAGATCTGTGATTTAAAAAGCCTCTGGCCTGCTTGTCCTGTCTTAAAGTCATGAGTCTATTTTATGAACAAAACGAATGCCACGCTTCTTAGCATATATAAGGCAAAATGGGTTTTTGATCTCTCATGATGTAAAGGAGATACAAAGGTAAGGAAGGAAAGATTTTTAAATGAGACTTTTTTTGAGTGTCAATCCCACTGGACACACATATTACAAAATAAAGATTTTCTTCTGTAAAGTGCTGTTTGCTCAGTGAATCACGCGCCACCACAGAACACCACAGCCCCACCTGCTCAAGAGCATGGAGGAGGCTGCATCGGCAAAGGGTGGGCAGGAGTCTATGTTTGGGGGTCTGTTTCAATACCATCTCCTGGGGTTCACCGTGGTGCAGAGGGAATCCTCTCATCGTGGCTAGACATTCCCCAATGCTCTGCTCCAGGCTGGGGACTGCTGCAAGCTGGAGGCAGCTGCGGATCAGGGCCTGGGCGCCCCTGCTCCTGCTCTTCCCTTGGGATTGGCATTTTATTCTCTCATTCTGCTCAAGACCATGGGCAGGAACTCTGCTGGCTCCCCATCAGGTCATCGTGGGGTCTTCCACCTTCCCACAGAGCTGCCAGGCAGAGGCAGTACCCAGGTATGCCCGGCCCACAGGAGGATTTTCTAGGAGACTACGGAAGGTTTAGAAAAAGAGAAGCCACTATAGTCACCTGTCCAGTCTATGCTATTAAAGGACATAAGAAAGGTATACAATTGGCAGTAAACAATTTCCTTCGGCTCTTCATGGATGTCCAGGAAAATGACAACCCACACACAATCAGACGTGAATGATTTCTGCTCCAGTGTCTTCAGGCTCTGTGCAACAAGAAGAGTTTGTGTCGGAATAACAGATTCCACGTCCATGTTTATTTTCAAAGTTGGGCTCTGCTAGTGGAGATTTTTCAAAAATATTCTTTTTGCTTGTTTCTGGACAGTTTTGAACATAGATCACTCTATTATAGGCCTTGAGTCTCTTCCACAATTGCACATACACTTTACATTGAACATACATAAAAAGAAGTCCTCCGGTGAAGCCGATGGCCACAACCACCAATTTAGTCCAAAAGGGCCATTCTAGGATTCCTGGAAGGGAAAAACTCAGCCTATTAGATTTTATTTAAGATCTGAAGTAAAGAAAAACACAACTTCTGAACTTCCCATAATCAACTGATTCTGTTGTTGTGGTTGTTTAAGAGATGCAGTCTTGCTATATGTTCCCCAGGCTGGAGCGCAGTGGCTATTCACAGGTGTGATCATGGCACACTACAGCCTTGAACTCCTGAGCCCCCAGCAATCCTCCATTCCTCAGCCTCCTAAGTATCTGGGACTACAAGACTGCACAACTGACCAATGGATTCACAACTCATCCAATGTTGCTTAGTCAAAGAAGAGTGGAAGACAGTGCCCAGCTACTTCCTGCTTTTCCAGGACGCAGTTTGCAGATTCTCATGTTCCAGAATATGAACTCTCCTGACTGGGTTTCAAAAACTACCACCACAGCAAAAGAAATGTCAAAAAGGGGTCTGCTGCCTTCTAACTGATGTCCCTCCTCCAGAAACCCAGACGTTTTTGGCTGACTGGAAAATCCTCTGACCCCAGGACTCCTGTGAGCTATCCCAGCCCCTGTGCTGAGCTTGCTCTTCAGCCTGAGAACTCACCTGTTGCCTGCCCCTGCTTGATCTCCTCAGCGGTACGGTCAATGAGCACATATAAGGACCAGACCACACATGTGATAGCAATGATGTGGAATGTCACTGAGCACATGATCTTCCTGCGCTCGCTGGACGTCATCTGCAACTTCTCCCACTAGAAAAACAACACAAAGTGTGAGGCTCAGGCTTCTGGAAAAGGGCGCCGGTGGGGTGAGAGCATTGTAGGCAGGTAAGATTGGCTTTCCACCCCACTTCTCCCTTCCCAAACTAGATGCATTCCCACAAGTTTGTTCTCCTAAAACCACTTGGCTTCAACCAGGTACCAGGTGCAGCCAACGTTCTATGCAATGAAAAGAAGCCGGGATCAAGATGAATGTTGAACTACCATCAAAAATCCCCTTGTCTGCTTATTCTTGCAAGCAGACAAAAAATGGCCTGATAAAGAATTCTATGATTTCAGTCCTAATGAAAACAGTATGTTGGCCCAGGACCCAGGTGCTATGTTTTAAGTCTCCCTGATGTGCTGACTGGCATGGACGAGCGGAAGAAGAGGGTTGATGATGCCACAACACACTAGCAGATGGGTCACACTACATTGTGAAGGTGAATGGCAGAAGACGCTCACTCTTTGGTCCTTGCTACTTTGGCAGCAACAGCTCGAAATCGACGCTAAGAGTTCCTGGTACAAGCAGACTCTGCTAGTCCCATCTCCTCTAGGAGCTCATTAATTTACTCCAAATAGCCAGACTTTCTTTTTCATTTACTGGTTTCCGAATCGGGAGAAAACACATAAAGGTAGAGAGAAAGAACAATGTGTAAACACTCTGCACATATCCTTTGCCAACCCTAGTCACAGGCTCTTTCCAGATGGGTCTATGCAGGGTAGTTGAAAATAGAGCCTAAAAGACTTCCTATATTGAGAGATTAGCATAGAGTAGGCACCCAATAAATTACAAGGCTTCTACTGGGCAAAACTTTTTAAGCAGTTTGCGCAAGCCTTCTCTAACATCTGGTTGTTTTCTGCTGGGATTTTATACACTAGCAAGTTCCCTGGTCTTCCTACCTATAACACAGAGTCAGTGCCTCAGTGCCCCATGCTTCCTGCTACTCCTACAACACACGTAGCTTGACACCCTGTTAATGCTCACCCTCACCTTTCCAGGGTATGCTTTACTCCACAGACAGCTTGACCTCTCTAAACTCCTTTCACTCTGCCTGCAAATCCTAGTAATCCTTCAAGAACTGCTCTAAAACCCAAACACCCTGTGAGGCTACCATCGCTCCACTTCCCCAGCACTCTAGCCTATAACGAGCATTTCCTTTTCTGAATGACTGATATGCTCTACCAGCACATCGTTTAGTATTTAATTGGCTAGTACTTGATGATGTGACTTATCTTGCAATTTATATATTAATGTTCTGGGATAGGAACAGTCTTTTATTCTTCCAGACAAAACCGTTTGTGCTGGGCATCTAGAGAGATGTATGAAACAGTCAACATTTAAATAGAAAGCCAGTGCTTTGGACAAAGCTCCTCTCAGAGGGCACAGCGACATGGGTCTCCAGACAGCTGCATGTCATGCAACGCCTGTGGGTCCTTTCTGAAGACAGCTGCACATCTTGCAACGTTTGTACTTTCTTTCTTTTCCCTATCCACCTACTCACGCTCCCATCCAGCAAATACTTATGGGTATATACAAATAAATTTACTGTGTACTACACTGTGCTGGGTGCTGAGGAGATACTAATCTCCAACAGACAGTCCTAATCAGAAAGGCAGGATGTCAACAGTTAGTACGTATAAAATTAGGTCCTAAGATATGTCACAAACAGTCTGTGGTTAAAGGCTAGATGACTGACACCGACAAGCAAGCAGTCTTACTTTGAAGGGAAAAGAAGGATTATGAATGGTCAGAAAGAGCTGCTTCCTGAGGAGGGGGACTTGAAAATCGGCACCAGAAACAACAATCTCTACAATGCAAATGTAAGCACCAGCCCCAACTTTTTAAGGAAATGAACGTAGGCAAGCCATGACCTCATAACCTGAGACACCAGCTCTCTGGGGGTCACTGGTTTCAGGAAGGGTGAAGCATCCCTTCCTCCCACGTACTTTTCTCAGCGGTTTCAGCTTGGTCTCCATGATGAACTCATACTTGCAGAGCTCGCAGCAACGCGTGTCAGAGCTCTTGATCCACTGCTGCAGGCAGGCCTGGTGCACGAAGTGGAGGCTTCCTGTGCAGTGGCAGGGGGTGATCAGGGGGCTCTCATCATCTCCTTCACAGTGGCAGATCCTATAGTGGAAGGAAAACCCGTCATTCCAAGGAGAGTCCCATGACAGGGAAGCTGATGCTTCAGTGGCAGGTCAATCCCCCCAAAGGAAACTCAGAAACAAACATTACAGAAGTGACTACGGGCACAAAAACATAGAAACACAAATGAAAACAATCACTACAAACTAAAAATTTCTAGCTTACCGCACCAACATGGAAAGTCTGGAGGGCATTTGGCAACAGAAAGGAAAAAATGATGTAAGAAATGACAAAGCAGTCATTTTTTGATATGACATGAGAACTTCACTGAAAGATGAATTTAAAGCAACATAGAATCATTTTTGAGAACATAAGATGGTAAAATAATTAGAGGAAAAATTTCTACGTAAAATAAAACCAGCATTCCAACTTCTAAAAATACTAGTGACTTTAAATGATATTTGCTTTTTAGCTATAATCACTGAATTTACCTTCATACCCCACAACTATGTATTTCTGTCATCTCTCAGGAAGTAAACAAATATCACAGTACCTCTCCTAGACCTAAAACACTCACCATTACAAGATGCTGCAATTTCATCTCTTTTTCTTGGGACTACTAACAGCAGTAAGTGAGAAATTAACTTGAAAGCACTCTCTATTTCCAAGAATTATGCACCAAGATGTAGCTATTAGCCTGAAGGAACTTAACAGGCTTTTAAGAAACAGAGGGGTCTTTTCCAGCAGCTAGAGAACAGTTTGGGGCACCCGTCCTCTGGAAGGAGCCAGGCTCTCAGGCTGTTTGTTTTAGTGAGGGGGTCTCTGATCCAAATGTTAGAAATGATGACAGTTGGCACTAAGGAGTGGAGACTGGGGAAAGGTCAGAATGAGGAGGGCAGAAGAGTCATGACAAAAAGTGAATTATGGAGGCCAGACAAGGATGCTGCATAAGGGAAGACAAAGGGGGGAAACAGAGTTAGGACGGGACATAGGTTGGCTACACCCCAGTTAAAAGGAAGGAAGGAAGGAGCTACTGGAGAACAGCCAGTCCTCACACACCTTTTGGGGGTGGGTGGGGAGCAAGGGTTAAAAAAGAGGCTGGGAGATGCAACAATGCTTAAAATCTGGACCATAAGGCTGGAAAGCTGGAGATACTAGTTTCTTTCTTCCAGTTTCTTTATGCAAAGTCTACTTATTTTTAGTTTAGAAGAGTCAGCTTGGCCTTTAATATGTGTAGCTTCTTCCTCTTTTTTTTTTTTTTTTTTTTGTTTTCTTAGACGGAGTTTCACTCTTGTTGCCCAGGCTGGAGTGCAGTGGTGCAATCTCAGCTCACTGCAACCTCCGCCTCCTGGGTTCAAGCAATTCTCCTGCCTCAGCCTCCTGAGTAGCTGGGATTACAGGCACCCACCACCACGCCCGGCTAATTTTTGTATTTTTAATAGAGACGGGGTTTCGCCATGTTGGCCAGGCTGGTCTCAAACTCCTGACCTCAGGTGATCCACCCGCCTCAGCCTCCCAAAGTGCTGGGATTACAGGCGTGAGCCACCACGCCCAGCCAGCTTCTTCCTCTTTTACTATTTGTGAAACTATCTTGGGACTCACATCATAAAAATTTTTTCAAATGATACTGATACTCCATTCTTCTGGAGAAAACAATCAACCCACAACTGGTTACAACTTCCTATTACTTCATTTTCCTGAAACTTCACATATTAAAGCAAGATGAGGCTCCCGATGAGAGCAGAGATGGCTAGAATGGCACTTCCTGGCAAACCAACCTGCAGACATCCCCTGATGTGGACACAGGAGATATGGGGGGTAATTTTTCAGAGAAGGGAGAAGGACAATCCAGGTCGCTGTCCTTTTCCGTGGAGCAGAGAGGCGCCCGAAGAACCCTACTCTTCAGTTTTGCAGATGTGCTGTCCTCAAAGACATCGTCATCTCCCATCTCGTCAGAGCAGAAGCCCATACTCCCTGCCAGCCCGCTGGAGGACTTGGCAGTGTGCAGGCGAGCGGCACAGCTCTCCAGCTCATGGAACCTGTGCAGGCTGCTGGCGCTCGAGCCGTGCGAGAGTGAGAACAGGTACCGGAGCAGTCGCCGGCTTCGGGACGTGGCCTCGCCATCTGCCTTCTCTTCCAGCAGCAGGCCGGGCCTGCCCCGCTTGCCAGCTTCCACCTCTGAGGCAGTTGAGCGACTGGCAGAAAGGCATGAAACACAAGAATGTTTGGAATTGCCAAGAGGTTTGTGGTTCACGGTTCTTTTTTCTTTATGATGAAACCTGTTAGTTCTGAGACACGGATCTTGAGGGAGTATTAATTTTCCTTCAGAACAAGTTCTTTCCACATAGGCAAAACTTTCTGAAGTATCCTGCGCCTTCTCACCCACATCATTGAGGGACCTTGAGAACTTCAGTGTTCTTCTGGCTCTGGTATTCTTAGCAGGCTTCAAGGCCTGGACCCATTCTGAACCAAAGGAATTTCTCTTTGATGCCTGTGACGCATCCTTACAGATAACTGTCACAGTGAACCCTTGTGTCAGAGAACTCTGGCAGTGAGGAGCTTTCAAGACAACAGCAGACTGCATGGAACTGTGGTGACAACACTCAGAAAACACTGCACTGGAACTGCATGCAGAACAGTGGGATAAAAGCACAGAAAGTAAAAACAATTTTAAAAGAGAATAGACATCATAGTGAGGAAATGAGACTAGCATGGATAACTTGGTGAGCAAACCACACATAAAACTGGGCCAATTGTTTAGACCAAAGGCACATTGAATAAGCAAATGGAAATTCAAGGACCTACAGACACTAATGCTTATTTCTGGCTGCACACTGATCATGGCAGCATCTGAAGCAGAGTGTTACCTGCAGATGTCCTGGCTGGATGGCGTGATAGAAGTGCGAGAGAAGGATGACACCGGAGCCGGAGCTGATGCTGACGGAGGACTCCCAGCCTGCAATGACAGACCTCTGGTCAGTGTTCAGGGAAGAGCCAAGGGGATTGTGTGCACTGTCTCCTGAACGGTGACAGGTAGGAATCCTAGAAATGTCTGCTGTTTCCCGCTGCTCAATGAGTAACACAAATTAGATCCCTCTAAGCCTTGGCAAAACAAATCAAATATCGCTATTTTTTTCCTATCTGTGGATAAAAGTGTAAGAAATGTCTGAGGCTATGGAACACCACTACTAATCTCCTGCAGGTCCAGTGGCCATTTATTTTCTAAGCATCTAAATTGAATTAGTTCATACATAAGTCAAGACACCAAGTACTACAAGTTATCATACAAATGCCAAAGAAATATGAGGCCCCAGGCCTGCCAGCACTGGCTTCCCCAGCACTCTCTCCTAGTTCCAGAGATCACCGAGGCTGGTGGATTTAAGAGCTCTCTCCCACCTCACAACCTCATGCACAGTGCCAGATGCTCCCTGTGTTCCACAAAACCCCACTGCCCGGCCACAGCTCTTCATATAAAACGGAGTCCAGACCACCTGACATTGGGGGACACCAATCCATAGCTCAACCAGGGGCCAAGGTAGAGCACAGAATGCTCCCAATAGGTCTAATCTTGAAACTGTAAATTAAGAAAAATAATCAAGAAAATTTAGATTTGAAAGAAGTACAGCAAGAGGTCATGGGATAGAATACAGCCTCTGAGGTGGTGAATAGTCAAACTTAGAGAAAAAATCTAGGAAGGAAAGGAAGCACCGCAGTGAGGACAGAAATGGACAGAGAGAAATAGGGACAGTGAGTGGCACTGAGCTGAAGATGTGCCACCACCGCTAGAGGGCCCCAGACTTCCACGCCAGCCTCGGATTTCCCAGGCTCCACAGCCCCACAGACCTATGCATATTCATAAAAAAGCATTTGTCCCTCCTTAAGACAGTGAGCCTGAGTGAGAATCTGCTCCATGCAACCCCAACAGCCCCAAGAAAACAGTGCCATGAGTCTGTTATCACTGGAAACGCTGTATCACCACCTACCTTCTGCAGGCCCACCTGCATGGCCCTTGGCCCTGACTCCTTGATACAAAGGAGCTCCACCCTGGCCCACCATTCCCCGACTGAGGCCTAGTCCCTACTCTTTCTAAGTGCCATCCCCAAGGGTGCACTCTCATCCTGGAACTCCACCTATGGGACCCCCGACCTTGGTCAGCAACCAGAACAGATATAGCCATTGCCCGGAAACTCCTCCTCCTCCTACCCCTCACAGCAAATGAAGCAGCCTGGAGAGAGCCAGGAAAGCACTCGGATTAAGGCACCCACCCCATGGCTGCTCCCACTCCCAGTGCAGAGATTCAACGCCACTTTAATCCAAGTCCACCTGAAGAAACAAGATCCAAGAAGCTCCTCGTCAGGATGCTTCAGTGTACGCTGAGATCACGCTGTGCCACTCCATAAGCACATCTTTGAATTCACCAAATAATCTACGTTTATTTTCTAACTGAATATGCATACGGGCATGGCATATACGGTCTTTAAAAGCATTAGAGGTCAAAGTTCTTAGGAATCTAAAGTTTACTTGGACACATGAAAACAGCATCCTTGAAATAACCCTCCCATCACTACCTTTGTCAATATTCTTCCTAAAACAAAATGAGAGACATCTCGGGATGCCTATGGACACTATGCTGTGACATCCCTTGCATCCTCTAGGCCTGACTGCATAAGCCATTGTCCTCTTTCTTCAACTGCCTTAGACACTGTCCTCTTTCTCCAGCATCCTCCACTCGGGGCACCCTTGAGCACTCAAGGCCTTTTAGTATCGTGGGCTTTACTGTTTATACCACAAGGGAGCAGACTAAGAGGGTATCCATGCTAAGGTCCCCAAACTCCTACAGTTCCCCTGTTCTCTGACATTTAGTCCTAATACTATTCTGGGACTGAAAGTCTTCCTGTACTTATTGCTCTCTTCTGTTACTTCTGAGGATGACCAGCTCTGTTCAACACACATAGGCAAGGCTGAAATGTGTCATGGAGACCACAGCCTGATCATGGTGTATCGCAGAGAAGTGAGTGTCTTCATCATCTGTCCCCAGATAGACTTGGAGGAAGAAATACCCACCAATATCAACATGCTTGCCCCTCATTGCTATAAGGTCGCTTCTTCCTCTGTATTGCTGGGTCAAGCATAGTCCCTGGAACTGAGGTATTGAAGGAAGCCCCCTCCCTTCAAGGGATGGCAGCAGAGGAAAGTACCTCTAAGATAAGAGCATGGTCCTCTGGAAACCACATGTACTTTCCTGTATTCTGAAGGGAAGGCAAACCCTGTGGGAGAAGGTGGGGTCTCATCTGGCAAATTGTGCCCAATCACGGTCAGTGTCCTGAGAAGAGGCAGGTTTCTGATGGGAAACTAAAGTTCTGAACTCCAGTACTAAACTACAAGTAATCCATCTCAAAAAGTGTACTCTGGGATAACGATTCCATTCTTGCATGCCCATGATGAGGAGCCAGGCCTGACGGTAGGAGGGCAGAGCCTCGTAACAGAACAAAGCCTGGATCTAGGAAGCAGCCATGCCAGGCACACACATGGCAGGACGTATGTTCATTTCCCTGTGTGATTCCCCGTGTGTGTGCACTTGTAGCAGATGTCAAGGCCAGCATGACAGTAAGAGCAGACCCAAGGAGGAAAAGAGTTCAGGGAGGGCTGGGGAGATTCTGCCCTGCTCAATTTTACATAGGAAACAGGAAACAGCTTTGGCATCCTCTGCCTACATTTCTGCTCTCATTTCACCCTTTCCAATCTTATGAAAACATTACAGGATACTCTCAGCAGGTATGTCCAGTCCAATCCTCATCAAGCCTCCCAACGACAAAGAGTCTCTCTTCTTATTAGATCATAAAATTTTAAGAAAAATTTAAAAATCTACTTACTGTTATTTTACATAAATATAAACTTCAACAAATGCTAACTCCTCCAATAAAAGCAAGAAAACCAGTGAGATTTGTGGGGTCACCACAGCTCCCAGAAGAGGCTCCTTCTGTCACTATCTAAAGAACAGCAAACATTTCAAAGGTCAGAACCAATCCATATGCAGAACGGTCAAGAAAACAATTTTAAAGAGCTTTATTTGTTGCTGCTATAGAGCTGAGAGAAATCTATCAACCAACAAAGATCTAAAAGACTGGCTGATCAACAAAAAAATGAAGCTGACAGCTTCAAATATGGTTCCATGGTCAGATTCTGGAAGCCAGTGTAGTCAAAGGCCAGCAATCTCCTCTTAGGCGCTCTGTAGGACAGGACCTTACTAGATGGGACAGGACCTCACTAGATGGGACAGGACCAGCCTGTTCTGCTCTTTCTGAAAGCAGCAGACAGTGTGGCATGTGGGAGCTGGGGGCAGTACTAGCCTCAGCCATCTGTACCATACAAAACTCCGGAGAACACCTACACTCTCCTCTCCATAGGATCAGACCACACACGACTCGACAATTACTAATAAAAGTGCAAATGTTCATCATGCAAAAATCCAAATGTTTCAAGAAAACTTAGGCCCTCTGTTCCTGAAGTTTTTTGTGGGTTGCCAAATGACAGACTTTTCAGTCATGAAAAGGAATATAAAGCAATCTCATTACAAAAAAAAAATTCTTCTAAAAATCCCCCCTTCTTAAGATGTTGTAATTAATTATGCCAAAACAAACCTCTGGATTTCTATCCAAGCCTAAATACCAGTTTATTTTATTTCTTAGAAATGATAAATACTTTTCGACAATTTGTTTTGCTACATCCAAGTCTCTTAGTGGCTGGCTTTCTTATCAAATTCACAGTTTTAAATGACTTTAACAAGGTTGCCAAAGAATATATGAGGAAAAAAAACCTTTCCATATATCCTTGGCAAAAACTGGCATTCCCCTTTTCTGTTCCCTTCTGGGAGTGCCTGCTGTCACTGGAGCAGCTATAGCAGTGTGCTTACCCAGCTGATATCGCACACATCCTTCTCACTGCAGAACACCAGCGCGCCTTCCTTGGCCTCTGGTGCCTTCTGCCAGGTTACTGCCCAGCCTCCTCTATTACCCATGCCCCTCATTTTCTGTGCAACCCTCGACTGGGCCTTCTTTTCACTTATCAGCAAAGCTACTTTTAAACATTTGGGTCTCAGACGCCTAACAAAAGCAGATTTGCCCATCTGATTTATCTCAAAAGGGAGAGGGCCACAGGAATGATCTGTTTGGGTGAGCTTGTTTTTAGGCAAGGAGGAACGTGAAGAGGGGCTGGATAAGGAAGGTTAAGAGGCCAGAAGAGCTCATGGTTACAACTGACCACCAATTTCAGTACTGCAAATCAATGACTTAGCAGAAACAATGGGAAAAGATGCACACATGGCTCTCAAAACATGAAAAGATGCTTCACTTCTCTCACAATGAGAAATACAAATTAAAACTACAATGAGATACCATCATCAGCCAAGAAAATTAATCAAATAATATGTGTTGGCAGAAGTGTTGGGAAGCAGGTATGCTTATACATTGCTGGTGGGAAAGCAAATGGTAAACCTCCTCAGGATGACAACTGCCCTCAGGAAAACAAAGACACATATACTTTGTCTCGGCAATTCTTTTAGGAATTCATTCTCACACACCTGTGGGAAGAAGTTTGTACACTGCACTAGTTTGTGACAGCAAAGGGCTGGAATCACCCTAAATGCCCATCACCTTGGAGCTGAGGCAACACTATTCCATCTACAAAAAGAAATACCAGCAGTCATTAAAAAAATGGGAAAAGTTCTCATTATGTCCAGTAATGAACACACAAAGTTAAAGAAGCAGAGAGAGGCACCACTGCCATCTGTGCTCGGGTTGCAGAGACTACCCAGGACGGAGACGAGGGAACTTGGATGGAGGGACATGGACTTGTCACAGAGACCCACAAAACCATAACGCTACTTTACACTGAGCAACATTTCCCAAACAGAAATTCATTTTTAAAATAACATGTGATTGATGATTTAAAAAAGTAAAACAAAACTGCAGAAGCACAACCAACTGCAATGACTTTCCAACTTTGGGATGACAGGTAAAGAAATCAATGTAGTGAGTGACGACCTATGTTTTTAAAAGTACAATAAAATAGAATATGCCAGAATGCATCTGACATAAAATGGATAAAGTCTTCTGAGGTAATTCTGTCTCTCAGATGTGTATGTAAAAGTGAACTGGGTTTCAATATAAAAGCTGCTTCTTACTTTGGATCATGGTCAAAGTCACTTGAAAGTCACTGACTGACTGTATTTCTACACAGAAAATACAAACTATCAAAAGAAAGAAAAGAAGAAGGTGGCTAAATCAAGAGATCGTGTTGGCTGTTGGCCCAGAGGCTCTAGAAGCAAATGGCTCTTACAGATCTCTAGAAAGGAGGTTTTCCTCTACATGGAAAGCATTTGCCACCCATATAAGGGGTGTGTTGCTATGTAAACAAAACTTAGTGGCTTAAAACTACACAAATGTATCACTTCACAGTTCCCATAGACTAGCGCATGCTGAGATTCTCTGCTCTGGTCAGTCTCCCTCCTTCCTGGAGGCCTCGGGAGAACTGTGTTTACACATTCTCTCGAGTTGTTGGCAGAACACAGCTCCCTGAAGCTTGAGGGCCCTCCGAGTTGTTGGCAGAACACAGCTCCCTGAAGCTTGAGGACTGAGGGCCGGTCTGCTGGCTGACTCCACCTGGGGCAGGCCACATGCATCTGCAGTCACATGACCCCTCCCATCTTCAAAGCCCACTTGTGCTATCAATCTCTCTGACTTCCCTTTCTGCCACCAGAGAACGTTCTCTGCTTTTTAAGCACTCACGGGATTCCATTGGGCCCATATCTATAACCCCAAATAATCTTCCTTATTTTAAGGTCAACTGTGCCACACAACACAACATGATCATAGGAGTAATAATAGCAATGCATTCCCAGGTTCCAGGCAATTGTGGGGACATTTTTGGGGACCATTTTAGAAATCTTGCTCACCAGATCACTTTTTTATTTGTGCTTCCTGCTCATGAGGTTGCTAGCGGTTACTGCCCTCCCACTTCCAAACTAAGAGATAGGGATCTGCTCCTAACTGCCAACTCAGCAGGCCTGACTTCATACCACAGAGCCAAATAAACTCACTTGGTGTTTACATACTGCACTGTGCAGACTGAGATTACATCTTACCAAACTTTCTGCTTAGCACAGAAGTTACTCCGTCAAACCAATGCTTCATTATGAGTAACTCTGCTTTCAATAAATAAATATCCAGTTGTATTCAACTTCAAAAATGAGCCACAATTAAAAGAAAAGAGGCCATTCTGTGGCTTTTCTGTGGCTTGCTCTGATAAATACATGTTGGCATATGAAGGGCTGTGCCAAGAACAAGCTTTCACAAAGGCAATTAATTAAAACTGACCATTAAAAAAGTAAGTATATACAATATACGATTCACAGAGAAGCATGTACAATAAAAACTACTGAATGCTAATGATTTCCATTATAAATGACTCTCATTAGCATTGCTTAGCAAGTAGCATTAACATGGAATTCTTTTCTATAGTGGCCTTTTAAAGGGAGTTAGAATACTTGAGTAGCAATAAATCCCCAGAACAAAGAGGGGCATATATTACAGCACTGGTGGAGGGGACAGAAGGCCACAGCTGAAGCTGCTTTTTCAGGGCTGTCTTCCTCCATGCTACAGCTGAGGATCTTGCAAATATAATTTGTTTTTAATAAATTACATTGAAGACAATGATTTCTGAGCAAAGGTGGCTTCACAGTCCCAGAAACTACAGCTGTAACCATATAAAAATTCAAAATCACCAGAAATAACATGGTGAAAGGGGCTGTGTTTGTGAGTTACTTATCACTCAAAAGGACCCTTTACTACTGTTGATTTCCTTTAAATATTGACCTTTTCAAATATAGTCAAAATACATTTTCATTGCCAAGAGGCAATAAAATATTTCCTCTGAGAGAATTCTGGGGCAGTGGCCAAAGCACTGGCTTTTGACCCCAAAGTCTCCCCTCTATGTCCTGGGGCCAGTCCACTGAGCACACTACCGAGCAGGAGTTTAATCATTTAAAAAATGAGGTCAACAATCTACAGGGCTGCTACCAGGATCAAATAAGTCAGAGGAGATGCATAAATGCAGCATACACCACTCCAGGCACACCTCCAGTGTGGAGCAAGACTTCCACTGACTACCACTCTTGACTCTTGATGACCTAGAAAGTAAACCTGCAGGTCTCATGTCTGCTACAAAACGCCTCATTCCAACCAAGGTGACCACTGTCCACCCACCTGGGAAGAAAACAGCTTCTGCTCAGGCTACTCATCTGGCCAGCCCTGACCCAAGATGCACAGAGCTCTAAGAGTGAACCCTGAGCCACGGAGCATACTACTGACAAAAATATGGCAGGCAGGAAAGATGACCCTCACTTCCTCTCGACCTAGGCCCTCCTTTCCCAGCAACTGGTGGCCTTTCCCACCCCTCCTCCTCCTCCCAGGAACACTCCCACATCCCAACCCAGCATGACTGGCCCCTCCTCAGGTTTCTCCTTAGAAAGGGCTTTTCATCCCTGTTATGATATCCTCATACCCTGTTCATTTCTTTCATTGCACCTATCAAGGTTTATGAGAAGATGTTACTGGGATATGTTAACTTAGAAGCTGTTGCTGATTGGTCTGGTACACAGTAGGTGTTTAGGGCACATTTGCTCAATGAACTAAACAGCTACCCTCTGGGGAGACTGTGCCTCTACAACAGAGATTCTCAAACTTGTTGGCCACAGGACCTCCTTAACACTCTTAAAAATTACTGAGGCCCCCACAAAGAGCTTTTGTTTATACAGGTTCCATCTCTCCATCTTTGCTATATTAGAACATCTTAAAACACAGGAACATATTCCATCAGCTAAGGAAGATGCTATCTTGCATGTTGCTTAGCTTCTGGAAACTCCACTGCATGCTTGTGGGAGAATGAGAGTCAAAAATGCATATAATCTTAGTATAATTGGGAAATTGTTTTAAACCTGCCCCTCTTCCACCTTCAGGAGACTGAACCAAACTTCAGCCAAAAACTAAACTGTAACCAGTCAGATGAAAAAGTACTGCAAAGACAGTCAGAAATTTTGCAAAAGGGAAGCTGAACAGAAACAACTGCCTCAGTGCTCTGTCAGGGATTCAAGTGAGGCTCAGCGGTGCTGAGACCAACTGATGCCATGCAACTCCTCCAATTCATTCCCTTGTTTTTGTCACTTAGGAATAAGTATCCTGTTTTGGGACAGCTGTTTTCTTCAGAATAAATTAATAAAGAACATTTTGCCTTATTTGTAATCCGTAAGGTCTGAGTAACCTGAGCGTGTCACTGGTCAACTCTGCATTCAGAAACAGAAAGAAGCAAACCCTGGTCTTGACAATCACATCCAGGCCTGCCCTCGTGTAGTAAAAGTGGGTCAGCAAGAATTCCCTGTAAGGAATGTCCATCTGATATGTGACATTCTGCTGTATCTCATCCCTGTCTAATGGCAACAACAACCAGAAAATATTCAGGAGGCCTAGAAGGGCCAGTGCTCAAATTCATTGAGATGTGCTTAGAGCAATCATTTTAAGTGCTCATTAAACATGTCCAGTCTGATTCGACCCAGGAATATTTGATTAACAAGAGGTACATATCACAGTCTGCAAGGCCCCAGTCTTGAGCAACTGCCAGAGCCTACAGAGCTGGGCTGGCTGGTGGGCTGGGGGAGAGATGCCTGTGCTACGGGCTTCCACTGCCTTCTCCCTGTGGTAAGTGCTGCCAGTCATGAACTTGCTCAAGAAATTGTGTCACCTGGACCAAGTCTGATTCCCAGGGTTGAATGACAAGGCTTCCCTGGCTGTAAAATTACATTGTGTCTATGTACTGCCCTTTCTGCACCACAATCTTCCTCTGAGAGGCATCAAGAGAGGCTCCAAGAAGTCCAGCCCCTATGATTAGCCTAGCCTAGGCCAATTCCTGGTATTAAAGAAATTCCAGCTGCATAGAGTGGGTATAAGCCTCCTCAGGGAATTTCAATCGGCCTCTAAAGGATTTTAGGTCAAACTACTCACACGAATAGCCACAGCCAACACAATCTTGTGGTTACAGGCAGCCACAATTTTCCAAGCAGGTGACAAATGATCTTTCTACTACAGTTTAACGTCATCCTGGTTGGCTCCTTTCCACCCCTCACATCTGCTTTACATGTCCTCTCCTGAGCCACATCTTCTCTGAGCAGCCCTTCAACTTGGGTTCCCGGTAATTCTCTACCTAAGCTCCTTACTGTTCCGTTTGTAGGAATTCTCTCCATCCAAGGTATCGTATGGAGAGGTCTGCGTACTTCCCTCTGCTGTTTGGTTCAGCATTCAAAGCACAATTTCTGGCACACAGTTAGGTGCTGGACAAAATCTGAATGCGTGCAATCCTCGTAAACTCTGCATGGCCTCCTTGTCTCCATGTTAGAGATGAGATGTATTGTCAAATGGTAAGACAGCCTGCAGGTGGGGGCAGTGGTGGCACAGGACACAACGTCCTGAATAGGCAGTCACCTCACGTCATCTGAGTCCACCCTGAGGCCATGCCCAGTACACTGTGCATCACCCCTGCCAGCCATGCTCTATGGCTTCCTGGTACCCCTGAGACAATGGCCCCTTGATAGGCAAAGGCTCACAGCAGAGATGGAAAGTGGGCTTGCCCCATCCCCACCCCTCCCTTCTCTCTACCACACAGCCTCCTGAATACCCGTCTCTGTCAGAGCTCTATCTCACAAAGAGCTGTCACAATGAGTTTAGGTGATATACTGAAGAACATGTTTTTTAATAGTTATATTTTCACATTAAAAAGCTAAACAATCAAAGTCTAGAGGAGGGGCTTCAAGATGGCTGACCAGAGACATCTGGTACCTACCTCCTCTATAAAGAAGAACCAAAATAGCCAGGAAGAATCAGACTTTGAATAGATCATCTAAGAGAGAACATGCATTCAACAGAGAAGTGACAGAAAACACCTAGAGCAGGCAAGGAAAGGAAAGTCAGGCAAGACAGCCGAGAGGTCCCCCAGTGTGGGGAAAGGGGAAGCGAGTGATCCCCAGCGGTCCACATTCCCACCATGCACTCCTGTAATCCCAGCCATGACAGAGCCCTAGACCCTCACAGGCCTTGAGGCCAACAGAGGGAGCTTCCTGGAGATGAAGAGAAGGCATTGCTCCAGGGAGAGAGCTCATGCTGGGTCCCACACACCCCTGGAGTCCAAGGCAGCTGCAAGAAGACACCATACTGAGAGCCCAACCCTCGGGAGACTGCATCCTGCTGGGGGCCCAACAATCCCTGCTTCTCCACATTCCTGGAACCCCACTGACATTCCTCACCACAACCATCGCAGCAGCTAGCTGCTGCTGCCAGGGATGAAGGGCAAGCCACTTGGCAAAGACCCTGCCACCCCTCAGAGGTGAAACCACTGCACGCTTTCACAAGCGCCAAGGACAAAGTGAGCAAAGTGTGCACTCCCCAGCCACTACCATACAGCTACTGCCACTGAAAGCAACCCCACTCTTCCCAGTAGTAGCACTGCAGTACAGCCATTGCTGCCTCCACCGGAGCATTCTGCCAGGGCCTTGGAATCACCCAGTCCCTGCCCAACACTGCTAGAGCCTGAATGCATCCCTGGGTGGACTGAAGTATGTCCTACCCAGTTTCTGAGTAAACCATCCTGGGGCCTGGGGACTGCCCAGCCCATTCCACCACTATTGGAACCTGAGCATTCTGCTTGGGCATCTGAGGTCAGGCACACCCAACCTACCATTACCACCACATCTAGCACCCAATTGAGTACACATTTGGGCCTGAAGACTGGTTCACCCAGCCCATCACAGCCACTGCCGACATTAGTGCAAACTGCTTGGGAGCCAGAGGGTTGTCCTGCCACTGCTGCTGCCATCACCCATATCATGCCTGCTGCCCAGGGGCCCAAGAATTCACCCACCCACCCAGCTCGCCACTGCCACTACCAGCATTTTAGCAAGCTATATGGAGGCCCCCCAAAACTAACCCATCTGACCCGCTAACACTGGTGCCAGTATAAACTGCACTGAGGCCCAAGGGCAGGCATACTCACCCCACTACTGCCACCACTGGGAACAAGGACAGGCCAACCTGGTATCCCTGTCCCCAGCAAAACTTCACTACAGCCTCCACCATACCCTAAGATACTGAGGAAATCACAGACACCAACTGACATGATTCATAGCCAGAGAAATAATACCACGACTACACTACTACACACAATGAGAATCAAAGCTAAAGTGCCCTGCATAATCAACACCACAGACACACCCTCAGGAAAAACTCCTCTCCTACAACAGCAAATTAAGAAAACTAGTAAGAGACTGTTACACCAGATGTGCAGAGATTAACATAAGGACACAAGAAATGAAAAATCAAGGAAATATGACACCCATAAAGGAACACAATAATTCTCCAGCAGTAGATTCCAATTCAAAAAGAAATTTATGAAATCCCAAAAACAGAATTCAAAATAATGATATTAAAACTCAGTGAACACTGGGCATGGTGGCTTTCACCTGTAATCCCAGTACTTTGGGAGCCCCAGGCAGGAGGATTGCTTGAGGCTAGGAGTTCGAGACCAGTCTGAGCAACACAGCAAGACCTCGTCTCTATAAAAAATAAAAATAAAAATTAGCTGGGCATGGTGATGTGTGACTGTAGGCCCAGCTACTCAGGAGGTTGAGGTGGGAGGAATGCTTGAGCACAGGAACTGGAAGCTGCAGTGAGCTACGATCACACCACTACACTCCTGCCTGGGCAACAGAGCAAGATCCAGAAGCTCAGTGAGATACACAGGAATACAGAAAAACAATACAAAGAAATGAGAAATGCAATTCAGGATATGAATGAAACATTTTCCAAAAATACATTACAAAAAGAACCAAACAGAAATTCTGGAACTGAAAAATTCATTACCTGAAATACAAAATACACTTGAAATACTCAACAAATAGATCAAGTAAAAGAAATAAGTTCAGAACTTGAAGACAGGTCTTTTGAAATAATACAGTAAGACAAAAATGAAATAAAAAAAGGAATAGAAAAGAATGAACAAAGCATACATGGGACACCATAAAATGACCAAATATTCAAATTTTCAGTGTCTCAGAAGACAAACAGAAAACAAAAAAATGGAATATCTAACAAAATAATAGCTGCAAACTTCCCAAATCTTGCAAAACATTTAGACCTCTAGATATAAGAAGCTCAGAGATACCCAAATATAATTCAAGGTCTCCTCCAGAGCACATTATAGTCAAACAGTCAAAAGTCAAAGACAAATAGAGAAGCCTAAAAACAGCAAGAAAAAAACATCTAGTCATTTATAAGTGGACCCCCATCAGACCAACAGGAGACCTGTCAGCAGAAGCCTTACAGGCCAGGAGAGAAGGGGATGATATATTCAAAGTAATGAAAGAAAAAAAAAAAGCCAGCCAAATATACTATACCCAGCCAAGTTATCACTCATAAATGAGAAGAAATGAAGTCCTTCTCAGACAAGCAAAAGCTGAGGGAATTCACCACTAGATTGGTCCTATAAGAAATGTTTAAGGGAATCCTACACATGGAAGCACAAGAACAGTATCTGCCATCATGAAACATACCAAAGTATAAAACCTACTGGTACAGCAAACACACAAATAAGGAAGAGAAAGGACTCAAATGTTACCACTACAGAAACCTACCAAACCACAATGATAAACAATAAGAAAGAAGGAAACAAAGGATATACAAAACCAGAAATTATTTAATAAAGTCAGAGGAATAAGCCCTCACATATCAATAATAACCCTGAATGTAAACGAATTAAACTTTCCACTTGAAAGATAAAGACTGGCTGAATGGATTTTAAAAAATATTACTCAACTATATGCCGCGTGCAAGAAACTCATCGCACCTGTACAGATACATATAGACTGAAAGTACAGGGATGAAAAAAGATATTCTATGCAAATAAAAACCAAAAGCAAGTAGGACTAGCTATACCTATATCAGATAAAACAGACTTTAAGTCAAAAACAGTAAAAACAGACAAAGATAAGTCATTATATAATAAAGGAATGAATTCATCAAGAGGCTATAACACTTCTACACATATCTGCACCCTACACCAGAGCACCCAGATGTATAAAGCAAATATTATTAAATCTAAAGGGAGAGACAGACTTCAATACAACAATAGTTGGGGACTTCAACACCCCACTCCCATCATTAGACAGATCATCTAGGCAGAAAATGAACAAACATTACATTTAAACTGCGTGTTAGGACAATGGACTTAACAGTTACAGAACGTTTCATCCAACAACTACAGAATACACATTTCTCAGCACACAGACCATTCTTCAGGATAGGCCATACGTTAGGACACAAACAAGTCTCAACGAAGTTTTTAAAAACTGAAATCAAGTCAAGTATGTTTCTCAGACCACAATGGTATAAAACTAGAAATCAACTAGAAACTGTACAATTACATGGAAATTAAACAACATGCTCCTCAATGACCACTGGGTGAAGGAAGAAATTAAGGAGAAAACATAAAAATATCTTAAATAAAAATTGAAATAAAACATACCAAAACCTATGGGATACAGCAAAAGCAGTGCTAACAGGGAAGTCCATAGCAATAAACACCTACATCAAAAAAGTAGAAAAATTTCAAACAATCAAAGGATGCACCTCAAGGATCTAGAAATCCAATAAAAAACCAAATCCAAAATTAGTAAAAGGAAAGAAATAATAAACATTAGAGGAGAACTAAACTAAACAGGGGCCAAAAAACATACAAAAGGATCAATGAAACAAAAAATTAATTTTTTGAAAAACTAAAATTGATAGACTAGCTAGACTAACCAATAAAAAAAGGCAGAAGACCTAAATAAAATCCGAAATGAAAAAGGAGACATTACAAATGATAACACAGAAATACAAGAGATCATCAGAGACTATTATGAACTATATGCTATCAAACTGGAAAACCTAGAGGAAATGGATAAACACATAACCTACCATGATTGATCTGGAAGAAACAGAAAACTTGGACAGATCAATAAGAAGTAATGAGATTTAAAGAGTAATAAAAAGCCTCCTAACAACGAAAAGTCCAGGATTGGATGGCTTCACTGCCAAATTCTACCAAACTTTCAAAGAAGAAAAATTCTTCTATCTATTCCAAAAAATGCAAAGAGAGAATTCTCTTTAACTCATTCTACCAGCATTATGCTGACACCAAAACCAGACAAGGACACGACAAAAAAGAAAACTACAGGCCGATATCCCTGATAGGCATAGATGCAAAAATCCTTAACAAAATACTAGTATAGCAAATCCAATTGCACATCAAAAAGACAGTACATGATTAAGGGAATTTATCCCAAGGATGCAACGGGTATTTCATCACATGCAAATCAATAAATGTGATACATCACGTAAACAGAATGAAGGATAAAATCATATGATCATCTCAATAGAAGCAGAAAAAGCATTTGATAAATTCAACATTCCTTCATGATAAAAACTCTCAACAAACTAGGCAAAGAAAGAAATACCACAATATTAATAAAGGCCATATATGACAAACCCACAGCTAACATAAATCTGAATGGGGGAAAAGTGAAAGAAAGCCTTCCCTCTAAGAACTGTAACAAGACAAGAATGCCCACTGATATGGTTTGGCTGGGTCTCCACCCAAATCTCATCTTCAATTGTGGCTCCCATAATTCCCACATGTCGTGGCAGGGACTCAGTGGGAGATAACTGAATCATAGGCGCAGTTTCCCCCATACTGTTCTCATGGTAGTGAATAAGTCTCATGAAATCTGATGATTTTTTTTTTTTTTTTGTAAGGGGAAGCCCCTTTCACTTGGTTCTCATTTCTCCCTTGTCTGCCGTGATGTAAGTAAGACATGCCTTTAATCGTCCCCCATGATTGTGAGGCCTCCCCAGCCATGTGGAACTGTGAGTCCATTAAACCTCTTTCACTTTAAAAATTACCCAGTCTTGGGTATGTCTTTATCAGCAGTGTGATAACAAACTAATACAGTAAATTGGTACCAGTAAGTGGGGTGCTGCTATAAAGATAGCTGAAAATGTGGAAGCGACTTTGGATCTTGGTAACAGGAAGAAGTTGGAATGATTTGGAGGGCTCAGAAGAAGACAGGAAAATGTGGGTAAGTTTGGAACTTCCTAGACACTTGTTGAATGGCTTTGACCAAAATGTTGATCATGATATGGACAATGAAATCCAGGCTGGGGTGGTCTCAGATGGAGAGGAGAAACTTGTTGCGAACTGGAGTAAAGGTGACTCTTGCTATGTTTTAGCAAAGAGACTGGCAGCATTTTGCCCCTGATGTGTGGAACTTTGAACTTGAGGGAGATGATTTAGGGTATCTGGCAGAAGAAATTTCTAAGCACCAAAGCATTCAGGAAGTGACTTGGGTACTGTTAAGAACATTCAGTTTTAAAAAGTTTTAAAAGCATTCTCAGAGAAACACAGAATAAAAGCAGAAAATTTGTGGCCTGATGATGCGATAGAAAAGAAAAACCTAGGCTGGGCACAGTGGCTAACGCCTGTAATCCCAGCACTTTGGGAGGCTGAGGCAGGCGTATCACGAGGTCAGGAGATCGAGACCATCCTGGCTAACATGGTGAAACCCCATCTCCACTAAAAACACAAAAAATTAGCCAAGCATGGTGGCGGGCGTCTGTAGTCCCAGCTACTCAGGAGGCTGAGGCAGGAGAATGGTGTGAACCCATCCGGGAGGCAGAGCTTACAGTGAGCTGAGATCACACCACTGCACTCCTGCCGGGGCGACAGAGCAAGACTCCATCTCAAAAAAAAAAAAAAAAAGATAAAAAAGAAAAGAAAAACCCATTTTCTGAGGAGAAATTCAAGCCAGGTGTGGAAACTTGCATAAGTAACGAACAGCCAAATGTTAATCACCAACTCAATGGGGAAAATGTCTCAAGGGCATGTCAGAGATCTGTGTGGCAGCCAATCCCATCACAGGCCCAGAGGCCTAGGAGGAAAAAAAATGGTTTCAAGGGCTGGGCCCAGGGCCCCCTTGCTGTGTGCAGCCTAGAGACTCGGTGCCCTGCATCCCAGCCACTCTAACCAAAGGTTACAAGCAGCCAGGGTATAGTTCAGGCCATGGCTTCAGAGGGTGCAAGCCCCAAGCCTTGGCAGCTTCCATGTAGTGTTGAGCCTGCAGGTACACAAATGTCAAGAATTGAGATTTGGGAACCTCCGCCTAGATTTCAGAGAATGTATGAAAATGTCTGGATGTTCAGGCACTGATATGCTGCAAGGATGGAGCCCTCATGGAGAACCTCTGCTAGAGCAGTGTGAAAGGGAAATGTGGGTTGCAAGCCCCCACACACAGTCCCCACTGGGGCACTGCCTAGTGGAGCTGTGAGAAGAGGGCCACCATCCTCCCGACTCCAGAATGGTATATCTACTAACAGCTCGCACTGTGCACCTGGAAAAGCTGCAGACACTCAATGCCAGCTCATGAAAGCAGTCAGCAGAGGGGCTATACCCTGCAAAGCTACAGGGACAGAGTTGCCAAAGGCAGTGGGAGCCCACCTCTTGTATCAGCATGACCTGGATGTGAGACATGGAGTCAAAGGAGATCATTTTGGAGCTTTAAGAATGGACTGACCCATTGGATTCTGGACTTGCATGGGGCCTTTAGCCCCTTTGTTTTGGCCAGTTTCTCCCATTTGGAATGGGTGTATTTATACAATGCCTGTGCCCCCATTGTATCTAGAAAGTAACTAACTTGGTTTTGATTTTACAGGCTCACAGGTGGAGGGGAGTTGCCTTGTCTCAGATGAGACTTTGGACCATGGACTTTTGAGTTAATGCTGAAATGAGTTAAGACTTTGGGGGACTGTTGGGAAGGCATGGGTGGTTTTGAAATGTGAGGACATGAGATTTGGGAGAGGCCAAGGGCAGAATGATATGGTTTGGCTGTGTCCCCACCAAATCTTTTTGAATTGTAGCTCCCATAATTCCCATGTGTCATGGGAGGGACCCAGTGGCGGATAACCGAATCATGGGGGTGGTTTCCCCCATACTGTTCTTGTGGTAGTGAGTAAGTCTCAAGACATCTGATAGTTTAGTTTTATAAGGGGAAACCTCTTTCGCTTGGTTCTCATTTCTCCCTTGTCTGCTGCCATGTAAGACGTGCCTTTCGCCTTCTGCCATGATTGTGAGGCCTCCCTAGCTACATGGAACTGTGAGTCCATTACACCTCTTTTTCTTTAAAAATTACCCAGTCTCAGGTATGTGTTTATCAGCAGCGTGAAAACAGACTAATACACCCACTTTCACCACTCCTGTTCAACACAGTACTGGAAGTCCCAGTCAGAGCAATCAGTCAAGAGAAAGAAATAAAAGGCATTCAAATTGGAAAAAAGTAAGTTAATTTGTCCCTTTTTGCAGATGATATGATTTTATACCTAGAAAAATCTAAAGGCTCCATTAGAAAATTTAGATCTGATAAATTCGGAAAAGTTATAGGATACAAAAATAAACATACAAAAATCAGTAGTGTTTCTTTTTTTTTTTTTTTTTTTTTTTTTGAGACGGAGTCTCGCTCTGTCGCCCAGGCTGGAGTGCAGTGGCCGGATCTCAGCTCACTGCAAGCTCCGCCTCCCGGGTTCACGCCATTCTCCTGCCTCAGCCTCCCGAGTAGCTGGGACTACAGGCGCCCGCCACCTCGCCCGGCTAGTTTTTTGTATTTTTTTAGTAGAGACGGGGTTTCACTGTGTCAGCCAGGATGGTCTCGATCTCCTGACCTCGTGATCCGCCCGTCTCGGCCTCCCAAAGTGCTGGGATTACAGGCTTGAGCCACCGCGCCCGGCCTAAAAATCAGTAGTGTTTCTATGTACCAATAATGAACTAGTGGAGAAAGAAATGAAAAAGGCAATGCCATTTAAAATAGCTATACAGGGGGCGGAGCAAGATGGCCGAATAGGAACAGCTCCAGTCTCCAGCTCCCAGCGCGAGCGACACAGAAGACAGGTGATTTCTGCATTATCAACTGAGGTACTGGGTTCATCTCACTGGGGAGTGCCGGACAATCAATGCTGGTCAGCTGTTGCAGCCCGACCAGCGAGAGCTGAAGCAGGGCGAGGCATCGCCTCACCTGGGAAGTGCAAGGCGGAAGGGAATCCCTTTTCCTAGCCAGGGGAACTGAGACACATACCTGGAAAATCGGGTAACTCCCACCCCAATACTGCGCTTTAAGCAAACAGGCACACCAGGAGATTATATCCCACACCTGGCCGGGAGGGTCCTATGCCCACGGAGCCTTCCTCATTGCTAGCACAGCAGTCTGCGATCTAATCGCAAGGCAGCAGCGAGGCTGGGGGAGGGGTGCCCGCCATTGCTGAGGCTTAAGGAGGTAAACAAAGCCCTGGGAAGATCGAACTGGGTGGAGTTCACAGCAGCTCAAGAGGCCTGCCAGTCTCTGCAGACTCTACCTCTGGGGACAGGGCACAGCTAAACAACAACAACAACAACAACAAAAGCAGCAGAAACCTCTGCAGACGCAAGTGACTCTGTCTGACAGCTTTGAAGAGAGCAGTGGATCTCCCAACACGGAGGTTGAGATCTGAGAACGGACAGACTGCCTGCTCAAGTGGGTCCCTGACCCCTGAGTAGCCTAACTGGGAGACAGCCTCCACTAGTGGCAGACCCACACCCTACACCTCACACGGTGGAGTACACCCGTAAGAGGAAGCTTGCAAAGCAAGAATCAGACAGGTACACTTGCTGTTCAGCAGTATTCTATCTTCTGCAGCCTCTGCTGCTGACACCCAGGCAAACAGGGTCTGGAGTGGACCTCAAGCAATCTCCAACAGACCTACAGCTGAGGGGCCTGACTGTTAGAAGGAAAACTAACAAACAGGAAGGACACCCACACCAAAACCCCATCAGTACGTCACCATCATCAAAGACCAGAGGCAGATAAAACCACAAAGATGGGGAAAAAGCAGGGCAGAAAAGCTGGAAATTCAAAAAATAAGAGCGCATCTCCCCCTCCAAAGGAATGCAGCTCATCGCCAGCAACGGATCAAAGCTGGACAGAGAATGACTTTGACGAGATGAGAGAAGAAGGCTTCAGTCCATCAAACTTCTCAGAGCTAAAGGAGGAATTATGTACCCAGCGCAAAGAAACTAAAAATCTTGAAAAAAGAGTGGAAGAACTGATAACCACAATAGTTAATGCAGAGAAGGCCATAAACGAACAGACAGAGATGAAAACCATGACACGAGAAATAAGTGACAAATGCACAACCTTCAATAACTGACTCAATCAACTGGAAGAAAGAGTATCAGCGATTGAGGATCAAATGAATGAAATGAAGCGAGAAGAGAAATCTAAAGAAAAAAGAAGAAAAAGAAATGAACAAAGCCTGCAAGAAGTATGGGATTATGTAAAAAGACCAAATCTACGTCTGATTGGGGTGCCTGAAAGTGAGGGGGAAAATGGAACCAAGTTGGAAAACACTCTTCAGGATATCATCCAGGAGAACTTCCCCAACCTAGTAGGACAGGCCAACATTCAAATTCAGGAAATACAGAGAACGCCACAAAGATACTCCCCGAGAAGAGCAACTCCAAGACACACAATTGCCAGATTCACCAAAGTTGAAATGAAGGAAAAAATCTTAAGGGCAGCCAGAGAGAAAGGTCGGGTTACTCACAAAGGGAAGCCCATCAGACTAACAGCAGATCTCTCGGCAGAAACTCTACAAGCCAGAAGAGAGTAGGGGCCAATATTCAACATTCTTAAAGAAAAGAATTTTCAACCCAGAATTTCATATCCAGCCAAACTAAGTTTCATAAGTGAAGGAGAAATAAAATCCTTTACAGATAAGCAAATGCTTAGAGATTTTTGTCACCACCAGGCCTGCCTTACAAGAGACCCTGAAGGAAGCACTAAACATGGAAAGGAACAACCGGTACCAGCCATTGAAAAAACATGTCAAAATGTAAAGACCATTGAGGCTAGGAAGAAACTGCATCAACTAATGAGCAAAATAACCAGTTAATATCATAATGGCAGGATCAAGTTCACACATAACAATCTTAACCTTAAATGTAAATGGACTAAATGCTCCAATTAAAAGACACAGACTGGCAAACTGGATAAAGAGTCAAGACCCATCAGTCTGCTGTATTCAGGAGACCCACCTCACATGCAGAGACATACATTGGCTCAAAATAAAGGGATGGAGGAAGATCTACCAAGCAAATGGAGAACAAAAAAAAGCAGGGGTTGCAATTCTAGTCTCTGATGAAACAGACTTTAAACCATCAAAGAGCAAAAGAGACAAAGAAGGCCATTACATAATGGTAAAGGGATCAATTCAACAGGAAGAGCTAACTATCCTAAATATATATGCACCCAATACAGGAGCACCCAGATTCATAAAGCAAGTCCTTAGAGACTTACAAAGAGACTTAGACTCCCATACAATAATAATGGGAGACTTCAACACCCCACTGTCAACATTAGACAGATCAACGAGACAGAAAGTTAACAAGGATATCCAGGAATTGAACTCATCTCTGCAGCAAGCAGACCTAATAGACATCTACAGAACTCTGCACCCCAAATCAACAGAATATACATTCTTCTCAGCACCACATCACACTTATTCCAAAATTGACCACATAATTGGAAGTAAAGCACTCCTCAGCAAATGTACAAGAACAGAAATTATAACAAACTGTCTCTCAGACCACAGTGCAATCAAACTAGAACTCAGGACTAAGAAACTCAATCAAAACCGCTCAACTACATGGAAACTGAATAACCTGCTCCTAAATGACTACTGGGTACACAATGAAATGAAGGCAGAAATAAAGATCTTCTTTGAAACCAATGAGAACAAAGATACAACATACCAGAATCTCTGGGACACATTCAAAGCAGTGTGTAGAGGGAAACTTATAGCACTAAATGCCCACAAGAGAAAGCTGGAAAGATCTAAAATGGACACCCTAACATCACAATTAAAAGAACTAGAGAAGCAAGAGCAAACACATTCAAAAGCTAGCAGAAGGCAAGAAATAACTAAGATCAGAGCAGAACTGAAGGACATAGAGACACAAAAAAACCCTCCAAAAAATCAATGAATCCAGGAGTTGGTTTTTTGAAAAGATCAACAAAATTGATAGACCGCTAGCAAGACTAATAAAGAAGAAAAGAGAGAAGAATCAAATAGACGCAATAAAAAATGATAAAGGGGATATCACCACCGACCCCACAGAAATACAAACTACCATCAGAGAATACTATAAACACCTCTATGCAAATAAACTAGAAAATCTAGAAGAAATGGATAATTTCCTGGACACTTACACTCTCCCAAGACTAAACCAGGAAGAAGCTGAATCCCTGAATAGACCAATAGCAGGCTCTGAAATTGAGGCAATAATTAATAGCCTCCCAACCAAAAAAAGTCCAGGACCAGATGGATTCACAGCTGAATTCTACCAGAGGTACAAGGAGGAGCTGGTACCATTCCTTCTGAAACTATTCCAATCAATAGAAAAAGAGGGAATCCTCCCTAACTCATTTTTTGAGGCCAACATCATCCTGATACCAAAGCCTGGCAGAGACACAACAAAAAAAGAGAATTTTAGACCAATATCCCTGATGAACATTGATGCAAAAATCCTCAAGAAAATACTGGCAAACCGGATCCAGCAGCACATCAAAAAGCTTATCCACCATGGTCAAGTCGGCTTCATCCCTGGGATGCAAGGCTGGTTCAACATACGCAAATCAATAAACGTAATCCAGCATATAAACAGAACCAAAGACAAAAACCACATGATTATCTCAATAGATGCAGAAAAGGCCTTTGACAAAATTCAACAGCCCTTCATGTTAAAAACTCTCAATAAATTCAGTATTGATGAAACGTATCTCAAAATAATAAGAGCTATTTATGACAAACCTACAGCCAATATCATACTGAATGGGCAAAACCTGTAAAAATTCCCTTTGAAAACTGGCACAAGACAGGGATGCCCTCTCTCACCACTCCTGTTCAACACAGTGTTGGAAGTTCTGGCTAGGGCAATCAGGCAAGAGAAAGAAATAAAGAGTATTCAGTTAGGAAAAGAAGAAGTCAAATTGTCCCTGTTTGCAGATGACATGATTGTATATTTAGAAAACCCCGTTGTCTCAGCCCAGAATCTCCTTAAGCTGATAAGAAACTTCAGCAAAGTCTCAGGATACAAAATTAATGTGCAAAAATCACAAGCATTCTTATACACCAGTAACAGACAAACAGAGAGCCAAATCAGGAATGAACTTCCATTCACAGTTGCTTCAAAGAGGATAAAATACCTAGGAATCCAACTTACAAGGGATGTAAAGGACCTCTTCAAGGAGAACTACAAACCACTGCTCAGTGAAATAAAAGAGGACATAAACAAATGGAAGAACATACCATGCTCATGGATAGGAAGAATCAGTATCATGAAAATGGCCATACTGCCCAAGGTAATTTATAGATTCAATGCCATCCCCATCAAGCTACCAATGACTTTCTTCACAGAATTGGAAAAAACTGCTTTAAAGTTCTTATGGAACCAAAAAAGAGCACACATCTCCAAGACAATCCTAAGTCAAAAGAACAAAGCTGGAGGCATCACGCTACCTGACTTCAAACTATACTACAAGGCTACAGTAACCAAAACAGCATGGTACTGGTACTAAAACAGAGATATAGACCAATGGAACAGAACAGAGTCCTCAGAAATAATACCATACATCTGCAGCCATCTGATCTTTGATAAAGCTGACAAAAACAAGAAATGGGGAAAGGATTCCCTATTTAATAAATGGTGCTGGGAAAATTGGCTAGCCATAAGTAGAAAGCTGAAACTGGATCCTTTCCTTACTCCTTATACGAAAATTAATTCAAGATGGATTAAAGACTTAAATGTTAGACCTAATACCATAAAAACCCTAGAAGAAAACCTAGGTAATACCATTCAGGACATAGGCATGGGCAAGGACTTCATGTCTAAAACACCAAAAGCAATGGTAACAAAAGCCAAAATTGACAAATGGGATCTAATTAAACTAAAGAGCTTCTGCACAGCAAAAGAAACTACCATCAGAGTGAACAGGCAACCTACAGAATGGGAGAAAATTTTTGCAATCTACTCATCTGACAAAGGGCTAATATCCAGAACCTACAAAGAACTCAAACAAATTTATAGAAAAAACCAAACAACCCCATCAAAAAGTGGGCAAAGGATATGAACAGACATTTCTCAAAAGAGGACATTCATACAGCCAACAGGCACATGAAAAAATGCTCATCATCACTGGCCATCAGAGAAATGCAAATCAAAACCACAATGAGATACCATCTCACACCAGTTAGAATGGCAATCATTAAAAAGTCAGGAAACAACAGGTGCTGGAGAGGATGTGGAGAAATAGGAACGCTTTTACACTGTTGGTGGGATTGCAAACTAGTTCAACCATTATGGAAAACAGTATGGCGATTCCTCAAGGATCTAGAACTAGAAGTACCATATGACCCAGCCATCCCATTACTGGGTATATACCCAAAGGATTATAAATTATGCTGCTATAAAGACACATGCACACGTATGTTTACTGTGGCACTATTCACAATAGCAAAGACTTGGAATCAACCCAAATGTCCATCAGTGACAGACAGGATTAAGAAAATGTGGCACATATACACCATGGAATACTATGCAGCCATAAAAAAAGATGAGTTTGTGTCCTTTGTAGGGACATGGCTGCAGCTGGAAACCATCATTCTCAGCAAACTATCGCAAGAACAGAAAACCAAACACCGCATGTTCTCACTCATAGGTGGGAACTGAACATGAGATCACTTGGACTCGGGAAGGGGAACAGCACACACTGGATCCTATCACGGGGAGGGGGGTGGGGGGAGGGACTGCACTGGGAGTTATACCTGATATAAATGACGAGTTGATGGGTGCTGATGAGTTGATGGGTGCAGCACACCAACATGGCACAAGTATACATATGTAACAAACCTGCACGTTATGCACATGTACCCTAGAACTTAAAGTATAATTAAATAAATAAATAAATAAAATAAAATAGCTATACAAAATAAAATACCTAGAAATCAATTTAATCAAAGAGGTCAAAGACCTTGCAAGAAAAACTACAGAACACTGATGAAAGAAGCTGAAGAGGACACGAACAAATTGAAAGATATCCCATGTCTACAGATTAAAAGAATTAATGTCATTAAAATGACCATATTACTCAAAGCAATCTACAGATTCAATGCAATCGCTATAAAAATGTCAATGTCATTTTACACAGAAACAGAAAAAACAATCCTAAAACCATATGGAACTAAAAAAGAGCACAAATAGCCAAAACAATCCTAATAAAAACAAAGCTGAAAGGATCATACTGCCTGACTTCAAAGGATATTACAAGGCTATAGAAACCAAAATAAGCATGGTGTTGTTATAAAAACAGATACAGGCCAGGAGTGCTGGCTCACACCTGTAATCCCAGCACTTTGGGAGGCCAAGGCAGGTGGATCACCTGACATCAGGAGTTCAAGACCAGCCTGGCCAACATGGTGAAACCCCATCTCTACTAAAAATACAAAAATTAGCCAGGCTTGGTGGTAATCCCACCTGTAATTAGCACCTGTAATCCCAGCTAATCAGGGGGCTGAGGCAGGGAGAACTGCTTGAACCCAGGAGGCAGAGGGTGCAGTCAGCCAAGATAGTGCCACTGCACTCCAGCCTGGGTGACAGAGCAAGACTCTGTCTCAAAAAACAAACAAACAACAACAACAAAACCCAGATACACAGAACGATGGAACAAAATCAACAACACAGAAATAAATCCATGTATTTACTGCGAACTGATTTTCAACAAAGGTACCAAGAACATGCATTAGGGAAAGGGCACCCTCTCAATAAACGGTGCTGGGAAAATTAGAGATCCATACGCAGATGAATGAAACTGAAGTCCTTTCTCTCATCACACACAAAAATCAACTCAAGATGGATTAAACACTCAAACATAAGACCTGAAACTATAAAACTATTAGAAGAAACCACAGGGAGTACACTTCAAGACACTGATCTAGGCAATGATTTTATGGCTAAGACCTCAAAAGCATAGGCAACAAAACCAAAAACAGACAAAAGGGGCTCTATTAAACTGAAAAGCTTCTGCGCGGCATAGGAAAACAATCAACAGAGTGAAGACACAACCTGTTGAATGGGAGAAAATATGTGCAAACTACCCATCGAACAAGGGACTAACATACAGAATATGTAAGAAACTCAAACAACATTAAAAACACAAACAATTCCATTAAAAACTGGGCAAAGGACACGACCAGACAGTTCTCAAAAAAAGACATATAAATGACCACAGCTGCCTGAAAAACTGCTCAGCATCACTAATCATCAGGGAATAACAGATGTTGGTGAAGATGCAGAGAAAAGGAAACTCTTACGTATTGTTGGTGGGAATGTAAATTAGTACAGCCAGTATGAAAAATAGTATGGGAATTCTTCAAAAAACTAAAAATAGAACTACTATATAATACAGCAATCTCACAACAGAGTATTTCCCCAGAGTATTTCACAACAGAGTATTTCCACAGAGGAAAATAAATTAGTATTATCAAAGAGATATCTGTACTCCCATGTTTATCGTAGCACTATTCGCAAAAGATATGGAATCAGCTTAAGTGTCCATCAATGGACAAACAGGTAAAGAATTTGTGACTTATATACAGAATGAAATACTATTCAGCCATACAAAAAGAATGAAATCATGTCATCTGTAGCAACATGGATGGAGGTCATTATGTTAAGTGAAATAAGCCAGACACAGAAAGACAAATATTACATGTTCTCACTCACATGTGGGAGCTAAAAAATTTGATCTCATGGAGGTAGAAAGTAGAATTATAGGTACCAGAGGCTGGGAAGGGTGTACATGGAGCGAGGAGTGAGGGATAAAGAAAGGTTGGTTAATGGGTACAAAAATACAGTTAGATAGTCACAATAAGTTCTAATGTTCGATAACAACAGAGTAGGGTGACTACAGTTAACAATATATTATATACTTCAAAATAACTAGAAGAGAGGCTTAAAATGTTTCCGACACATAAACATGATCAATATTCACAGTGAGGGACATCCCAAATACCCTGACTTGATCATTATATCGTCTACGCATGTAACAAAATATCAGAGGTACCCCATAAATATGTACAAATAAACTAAAAAAAGAAAACCAATCAAATGTGATCTCAGATACTACACAATGATATAAAACTTTGAGTCTGTTCTTTAGAAAATGATTAAGCAAACAGCAGCAAGGGAAGTACATAGGGTGAGGATTGAGTGTGGACTGGGGATCTGGGGAACATCCTCCAGAACGGCTCAGCTGGCCCACATGGTCAAGGACCCTGCAGTGAGGTGAAGGTCTGGGCAAGATGCATGGGGGTTTCATGGGGGCTGCATTCCAGTGCCTGTCTTTGTATAAGCATGTCACCTGTGTGACTCAAACTGCCTCAAACTTCTCCAAGCACTCAGTCAATTAAACAGATTTTTTTCCCAAGGAGGACATTCTGCTGCTTCTAAAAATACAAGATATTCTACACATTGCTATCATTACAAACTGTGATAGGTGCTATGAAGAAAAAGAATAACAAAATCCAAATGAGTGATAAAATTTAGATTAAGGGGAGGGTGTCAAGGGTAAGCGACTCTAAAGAAGCTAAGAACTGAAGGAGAAATGAGTTAGGAATTTTAGCCATTCATGCAAAAAAGGGATAAGATTGGGAGAGGCCTCTCGGACAGAACAGCATGTGCAAAGGTGCGCAGGTAGGAATTTGGCTTGTTTGAAAATCGTCAAGGTAGTCACCATACCTAGATCATGACCAAGGGGATATTGTACAGGATCAGGTTCCAAGTGGCCAGGCCCAGGTCACCTTAGATCTGATAGCTCAAGGTAGTGTAATCAGAAACACTGAAGAGTTGAAAACAGAAGCATTAGGATTCTATTTACTGGCTGCTGGGTGCTAGACGGTTTGTGATAGATTCTTGAGAAGCTACTGCAGGAGTTTAGGAGGGCCTGGGAAGTGGCTGGGATGATGAAGAGGGATGAACAATGGGCTGGGTATCAAGTGTGTAGCAGAACACCATGCAAACATTCACTCAACATGTACTGACAACCTCCAGGGCTCCATCCCATCACTGGCTCTGCAGATTTAGGGGTAAACAAAGCATGGCTCTACACTCGTGGAGGTTATATGTGGGGTGAAGGTGCAATGGGAAAAAATTCATGAAAACCCAGGCAGTGATAAGTACAATCTCGAAAAATAAAAGGAAAAGGTGTCTTTGGACCCCTTAGGACGTTAATTGGAGGTGACAAATTTCATGAAATCCCTTGGTAACAGAGGCTCAACAAATGACATCCATTAACATTGTACTATCAATACAAAATAAGTATTGGGTGAAGACTTCACCATTGTAATCGCTTAAATATCCCAATATGCTTCTTTTATTAACTCTTTAAGGGGATCAAATCCAGCTGCCCATTTTGAAGAGAGGCAAGCCACCACAGACCTAGCAGTCTCATAAACATCCCATCCAACCTACCTGCTTCCTTCTTTGAAAATGGAGCCTGGTTTTTAAAGTCAATATGCTTGCAATACACACTGAGACACTCTGTAACAAAATCTAGATGGAATACTAGGAGGCAGGATTAAAGGTTTATTTTTTACCTCTTTTCAGCCTCTAAATTTATGCCAGCAAGAGATGAACTACAGAAGCATAAAGCAGACTGCAGTGACTGGCTAATGTGCTGACCATGGCTGGGGTCTAAGAGTCAGCAGAAAAAGTCTCCTGACAGAGACAACGGGGATTTCAGGTAGCATAAAGTATGTCCACATTGTGGCCTCCTTTAATCGCAAGAGTGTGTCTGCTATTCTGAAGATACGATTTTACACGTCACGGCCTAAAACTGGGTTCAAACAGCAGGTTCATTTAATAAATACTCCAATAAAAAAAAACTGACTTCTCAAAAACAGTTATCTTCCACAGGGGGCCTGCCCTCCCTTCCTCAATCCCACTGAACTGGTTCATGCCTAACCACCTTATACAGCATGCTAACTATCTTCGTTACAAAGGGGTACACTTTGCAAAAGAATTTCATGTTGACAGGTTAACCAGGAAGTTCTGTGAGTAATCAAATGTTCTAAAGGCTCACTCCACTCAGATTCTCTCCAATGACTCTAGTAAGCATCCCGGAACTCATTGGACACAGTAAATGTCCAGTCACAAACAGCACACAGTAAAAATGTATGCAAGAAGGGGCTGGGCACAGTGCCTCACACCTGTAATCCCAGAACTTTGGGAGGCCAAGGTGGGTGGATCACGAGGTCAGGAGTTTGAGACCAGCCTGACCAACATAGTGAAACCCCATCTCTACTGAAAATACAAAAATTAGCTGGGCGTGGTGGCATGCACCTGTAATCCCAGCTATTCAGGAGGCTGAGGAAGGAGAATTGCTTAAATCCAGGAGGCGGAGGCTGCAGTGAGCCAAGATTGTGCCATGGCACTCCAGCCTGGGCGACAGAGCGAGACTCTGTCCAAAAAAAAAAAAAAAAAAGTATGCAAGAAGGAAAAAATAATATATGGTTCTCCATTGTTCAGCAATAAATAATAAAGCTACCATTAAATGAACTATCCTGGCCCAATCAACCTAACATCACCAGGATTCAACAAAGTTTGACAAGAGTCAGGTTTGCTGGCTCAGTGTAATAGGTGAGCTGCCCCATGGCTCCATGCAAACATTAATCCCAAGACTCAGAACAACCCTGAAGGTTATATTATTACCCTACCTTTTTTTTTTTTTTTTTTTTTTTGGAGACAGAGTTTTGCTCTTGTTGCCTAGGCTGGAGTGCAATGGCACGATCTCAGTTCACTGCAACCTCCGCCTCCTGGGTTCAAGCGATTCTCCTGCCTCAGCGTCCCAAGTAGCTGGGATTGCAGATGTGCACTACCACGCCTGGCTATTTTTTGTATTTTTAGTAGAGATGGGGTTTCGTCATGTTGGCCAGACTGGTCTCAAACTCCTGACCTCTGGTGATCTGCCCGCCTCGGCTTCCCAAAGTGCTGGGATTACAGGTATGAGTCACCATGCCTGGCTTACCCTACTTTTACTGATAACTAAATTAAAGTTCAGAGAGATGTCCTTTTTCAAAATCACATGGCTAGTAAGTCATCATCCATGTTAACTCCAAAACCCTTACAAAGTTCAAAATACCCACAACCCAAGCCAAGATGATAGCCTTTCCTCTAGACTTTTTAAGACGGTGGTTTGCAAACGGTTTTTTTTTTTTTTTAAACTATAGGAAGAAGTTTCCTTTAAATAAAATGTGACTGAAATCCATGAACGAACAGGTACATATTTAAGGCATAAGATGTCCTCCTTCAGAACTGCCCTTGGCTACTAGCTACTAGGGCAAGGCAACATGTGCTACTGAGTGTTTTTTAACACGTTTAATTCAACTTAAGCAAACAGTCCATCTGCAGCTGCACCTTCTCACTTTTCTCCATGCTTAGACACTGATCAGCTCCTTTGAAAGGTGCAAAAATGGGCAGCAATGGTTTACCACTGCATAGTTCTAGCACTGCAGCATTCCTGGCCAAAGGAACAGCAAAAGAAAAGAAATGGAGGTTGGATGGGAAAAAATATTTTGTGAAAGGTATTCCTATGTTTAATGCAAAATTAAGTGGAAAAATAATATAATTAGATTACAAATATGCCTAAGAACAGATGAATGTCTTAAGAAGGTTTGCCAGAGTTTACTTTTAGTTTTAAAAAATAAGGTGACCTGAATGAAAACATATGTGTAGTCAGTACATTAAAATGGCATATAATGTAACTGTTGATTTCAGAGTATCTAGGAGGCCTGAGACAGCAGACAGATTTTGTCACTTGTTCAAATCCTCCCAGCTGAATCTATGTTGTGTTTGGCCACATGCCAAAAACATGGGGAAGAGGTTCACCCTTGCAAAGAACTTTCATGGCCATTAACTGTATGGCAAAGGAGTTGGCCAGGGTCAATGTCTGGGCTGTGAGAGGAGCACTGCCTGGGAGCAAGCGCACTGCATCAGATACACTCTGCTGGTTCCTAGGTCATACCCTGGCACCCAGTGTGCTGCTGGTGGGCTAAAGTGACCACACTACAGGTGAGCAGATGCTGTTGGATGGCTGATTCACTTCCCAAGCCCTCCTTTCCCTAGCTGCCTTCCAGCTAGAGGTGGCCTGTGATCCAGTTCTGGCCAGGGAGATGTAAGCAGATTTCAGGCGGCCAGGTGGGACTTCTGAGAAAACTTTTGCCTTCCTGCTGAAAATGGTGACTCTCAGCTAACAGATCTCTTAATCCTTGATCATTCCTCTAATTCCTGCCAAGGCCACAACCACAATGCCTGAAGGTCCAGCTCTCACCGTAAGACCATCTGTCAAGTAGGAGGTAGCACAGAGAGGAAAGAGCTTGAGTCCCTGGCAACATCTGTTGCAGGGAGCCGAAGGCCCATGGGACGTGACCAACTCAGCATCCCACTGGAGGCTATATGATCAAACAGCAAACCGTTTATCACGAATGCAGGATATGAGCAAACTCACGACTGCCCCTGCTGACTGCTCCTGCTGACAGAAGGTTTGGCAGAGGCAATCACTACCTGGAGCCGAGGTTAGCTACAGCGACATCTACAGCCTGTTGTTTGAGGAATGCAGTCTTGCAAGCCTACTCTAGACTGAGCAGCTGACCACTTCTTCCACCCCCATTCTCACTATCTGTTTTGACTAATAAATACGGAGGGCTGTGTAAAGCTCAGGGCCCTTGTCCACTAGAGCCAAGGTGCCCCCGACCCCTTTTTCCAAATATAAACTTTTGTCTCTTGTCTTTTATTCCTGCGTTTGCCCCTTGTTCAGTGCCCCTAGGTCCATGCGGGTTACATAGTGGCGCCCCGAACAGCCACAGAATTGGGTACACTACAATCTGTGAGCAAGTCAGCCCTGGACCACCCACCTCTAGACACCTTGTCAACTGAACCACATAAATCCATAATTATTTAAATCACCATATTTAGCTTTTTGTTACTTTCAGTCAAATATATTCCTTTTTTTTTTTTTTTTTTTTTTTTTTGAGACAGAGTCTCGCTCTGTCGCCCAGGCTGGAGCGCAGTGGCCAGATCTCAGCTCACTGCAAGCTCCGCCTCCCGGGTTCACGCCGTTCTCCTGCCTCAGCCTCCCTAGTAGCTGGGACTACAGGCGCCGCCACCTCGCCCGGCTAGTTTTTTGTATTTTAAAGTAGAGACGGGGTTTCACCGTGTTAGCCAGGCTGGTCTCGATCTCCTGACCTCGTGATCCGCCCGCCTCGGCCTCCCAAAGTGCTGGGATTACAGGCGTGAGCCACCGCGCCCGGCCCAGTCAAATATATTCCTAATTGTGGCAACAGACTCTCCCGTGCCTGAGATTTCTTCTGCCTTAAAGTATATGGTTTTCTGGAAAAAATGGAATTTTCTCCTAGAAATCACTCCCCCCTACACACACTCAAAATTGCCTTACCAGAAAAACATAACTGCCACATACCTCTTATGGTCCCAGAACAGATTATAGAAATGTATTGAGGACTCTGATGTCTTTTCAAAAAAAAGAGTATGAACACATGTAAGGCGTAAGAACACAAAAGCCTCAAGGTAATAAATAACATTTTTCAGTGGCACGCTACCTTAGAAATGTTGCTTGAATGACTCATGGAATGTCCCAAAGTCTTCTCATTCTGCAAGAAAATCAAACAGGTTTTAATTATCAATCTTTGATTAAAATATGCAAAGAACAAGTAATTGATCATAACAACCCTACTGACAAATCATTCCCTGAACTAGAATTTGCAAAGCACAACCTACTATATACTAGATGTATGTAGCCAGGCAGTAAATATTGCACATTTGGGCAAAATGAATTAAACAATAGTCCCTGTCCTAAAGGATTTAACTTTTTATTTAAAAGATTTAATTTTTTTATTATCAGGAAAAAATAAGAGTTTAGAATTCGCTGTTAAAATAAGATAGTATTGTCTTAAGTCACACTTCATGTGGAGGTTCAGATGGTGATAAGTGTCTTAAGACACATTTCAAGTGGAGAGGCTGCATGCTCAGTTGTATGTGACACAGTCGAGGAGCCACTGTGAAAGAGCAAAGAAAGTGGGACGGCTGACCAGCCCTGGGGTGTCTGGCTAACAAAGTGCTGAATACTCAACAGGGACATCACACAGCTCACATCTCCTTCAACTCAGTTCCTCCTCCTGGAGCAGGGAAATCTGGGAGCCACGCTAGCCTCCTTCCTCTCATGCCCCTCCACATTCAGTCACATAGTCTTGTATCAAATTCTTCCTCCTCTCAATCACAACTCATTTTCATTTTTATTGTCAATGCTTTAGTTTAGATTCTCTTCATTTCTCAGCTAGAATTCTTGAAGAATAACGTCCCACCTGGCCTTTTTACCTTTAGGTTGACCTCCCTGATACACAACTATCATAGGCTACACTGTGTATTCCCCTCCCTTCTGTGAAAATTTAGATGTTGATGTCCTAAAATTGTTCCTCAGAACATAATTATTTGGAATAGGGCCTTTAAAGATGTAATTAAGTTTATATGACGTCAATAGTAGTCCCAGCTACTCAGGAGGTGACTCTAATCCTAGTGGACTCTAATCCAATAGGACTGGTGTCCTTGTAAGAAGAGGAGATTATGACACAGACACACACAGATAAAAGACAATGTGAACACAGAGGGAGAAGATGGCCATCTACAAGCCAAGGAGAAACCAGCCCTGCTGCCACCTTGATCTTGGACTTCCAGCCTCCAGACTATAAGAAAATAAATTTTGTTGCTTAAGCCACCTTCTGTATGGCACTTTGTTATGGCAACCCTCAAACAACTATGATCATCTTCCATCCTACAACTTAAAAAAAAAAAAAGTGAACATTCTAAACATAAATCTGATTTTTAAAAATAAAGCCATTTTCCTGCATCTATTCATTCTTGCTCTAAACCCAAATAAGTAACAAAAACTACTGCCTAAAGAAGAGAAGATCTTACTTGTATTTCCTTGCTCTATTCCCTAGGCTGGGAGTGCAGTGGCATGATCATGGTTCACTGCAGCCTTGACCTCTTAGGCTCAAGTGATCCTCCTTCCTCAGCCTCCCGAGGAACTGGGACTATCAAATATTTTTTAGTATTTTAGTATCCTGCCTGACTAAATATTTTGTGTAGAGACAGGGATCACTCTGTCGCCCAGGCTAGAGTGTAGTGGCACAATCACAATCATGGCTCACCGAAGCCTCAACCTCCTGGGCTCAAGTGATCCTCCCGCCTCAGCCTCCTGAATAGCTAGGACTACAGGTATGTGCCACCACGTCTAAGTATGTTTTGTAGAGACAGGGTCTCGCTATGCTGCCCAGGCTGGTCTTGAACTCCTGGCCTCAAGTAATTCTCCCATCTGAGCTTCTCAAAGGACTGGAATTATAGGCATGAGCCACCATACTTGACCTGTTTCTTCATCTTAAGGCAGTCAATTAGTAAATCATAAAGTATGCTCAAATTGTTGTTGGGAGAATGTCACCAAAGAATGCTTCTAAAAGACCAAGTTTCACTCTGGGAGGCTGAGGCGGGCAGACTGCCCGAGGTCAGGAGTTCGAGACCAGCCTGGCCAACATGGTGAAACCCCGTCTCTACTAAAAATACAAAAATTAGCGAGACATGGTGGCGCGCACCTATAATCCCAGCTACTCAGGAGGCTGAGGCAGGAGAATCACCTGAAACTGGGAGGCGGAGGTTGCAGTGAGCTGAGATAGCGCCACTGTACTGCACTCCAGCCTGGGCGACAGAGCAAGACTCCTTCTCAAAAAAAAAAAAAAAAAAAAAAAAGGACCAAGTTTAACTAACAATTTAATTCAATCATGTTATTCACACATTCATTCACTGGGAATGAAAGCCCCCTGTCCAGAGAACAAGTAATCTGAGTTTCATTCATTAGTCAAGAATGTACTTATAGGTAAACACAGGGCACCGCTGTGAGTCTCAATTTTAAGGCCAAGCTACTGGTGACTTACTATTAACTTTTAGTGCAGTCTACTAAGTTAAAACAAAGATACCACAGGCCTTGGATTATCTATACAGAAAGCCAATTATAACCACTGCCACATTACTTACTATCTCACAAGGAATGGTTGGTTTGACACCATCTGGAAATCTACAGAGAAATACTAAGAGAAGCAATAAATCATATCCTCAGACCTTTCTGACATTAATTATTCAACAGAGAATGGATATTGGGGTGAGGGAGACCTACCTGCTAAGCTAACATTATAAATCCAGATTGAGAGCTAAAGCTGTTCCTTACCCTTTAAGAAATAAATTTGGTAATGCAAGCTCTTATTTTGTTTTCTTGTTAGAACAATTCATATTTTACATTGGTAAAACCAAACAAGTAACAAGCCCCAGAAAACACAGATGTTGTAAAGCCTGAAACCTGTCAATATTTGACAAAATCCACTACTTGGTAGGATCTCAACAGTTCAGTTCCAGCAGACTATCTTTTATTTTCCCCCAATAAACACTGCTTTTTTTTGTTTTTTGAGACAGAGTCTCACTCTGTTGCCCAGGCTGGAGTACAGTGATGCCATATCGGCTCACTGCATGCTCCGCCTCCCGGGTTCACGCCGTTCTCCTGCCTCAGCCTCCCAAGTAGCTGGGACTACAGGCACCCGCAACCACGCCCAGCTAATTTTTTGTATTGTTAGTAGAGACGGGGTTTCACCGTGTTAGCCAGGATGGTCTCGATCTCCTGACCTCGTGATCTGCCCGCCTTGGCCTCCCAAAGTGCTGGGATTACAGGCGTGAGCCACTGCACCCAGCCTAAACACTGCTCTTTAAATGTCCATTTATTTGGACTTAAAATATATAGTTCAAGACAACAGAGATATTTTCCAGAAAGCAAATCCCAAGACTCATTCAAATCAGTCCCTCTTTCCACACTTATTTACTATGCAACTACTATGTGCAAACAAACTGTGTCAGGCACAGAATATGGACAAAAATCTCACTCCTAACCATGGGCCAATGATAATATTGAGAATCCCTTATGTGAAATGCTTGGAACCAGAAGTGTTTCATATTTCTGAGTTTTTTGGACTTTGGAATATTTGCATTATACTTACTGGTGGAGCATCCCAAATCTGAGAATTCAAAATCTGAAAGGTGACAATGAGCATTTACTTTGAGTGTCATGCTGGCATTCCAAAGTTTCAGATTTTGAAGCATGCTGGATTTCGAGTTTTTGGATTAGGGACGCTCAACATGTATTACCACTGAACTCCTCTGAAAAAGTGTTTTGGTGAGAAACGTCCAAACTAGGGAAGAGCTTAAGAACGACATAAAAGAAGCACATACAAGTATGACCCCACTCTGCCCTATAGTCAGAATGGTATCTTGCTTCTGAATGAGAAGTAAAGTTTGCCAAGCAACGATGTAAAGAAGTGGAATTAGACATACCAAGGAGAAAAAAGTTCCAGTTCAAGCCCAAACTAAGCTTTAATGCCCAAGTAATAAAAACCTTGGCAAATTATTTACAGCTCTTTAACACATTCAGTCACTGCTTACTGGATACCACCATCTTGTGACCCCAGGAGAGATGGAAGCCTCGCTGCATCTTCCTTCCTTCCTCAGAAAAGGTACTAGGAGATGCCACACACTTCCCTGGCTTTCATCTCCACATCCCTCTGGTGGGCTCTTTACATCTACATTAAACGTAAGAGCTCCTCAGAACACAGCCCCATGCCCTCTAGATTTCATCTGTTTTCTCCTTAGCCAGTGCTTCTCCAACTCTGGACACTTAATCATTTAGGGATCTTGCTAAAATGTAGATTGTGGTTTGTTAGATCTAGGGTGGATTGAGATTTCTGCATTTCCAAAAAGCTCCCAGGTGACTCCCATGCTGCTGTTCCCAGACCACAGTTTGGGGTGCAAGTTTTCATTCCAAATCCTGAACCAGAAAAATCAATAAAGGCTATGAGTTTCGTTTGTTTGTTTTTAAGACAAGGTTTTTCCATGTTGTCCAGGCTGGAGGGCAGTGGCTATTCATGGGTACCATCATGTCATGCTACAGTCTCTAATTCCTGGGCTCAAGTGATCCTCCCACCTCAACCTACCAAGTAGCTGAGACTACAGGCATACTACTGCATCCAAATTATGACTCATGTTTTAAAAAGCAAATCATGACTATTTTAAAAGTAAATTCCTACGTAAAAGATGGCTATGAGCCCACAATAGAGTTAGTAGAAATAAATCAATCAGGAAACACAGCGATACAGATTGGGAAAGACTGAGTCTGAGAGTGTGAGAAAACAAAGTTTTCTTAATGTAAGAAGCTACCAAATCACAAAGAGAAGCTATGCTGAAGAATAAGGCACACTTTACAATTTAATCAGTGCTGTCAATGATGCTTTGCAAGTCCACATGCGGCTCCAACAGAATGTACTTGTGGATAGAGTCAAGGCATAAAACTCACATAAACCAAATACACCCTGGAAAGCAGAAACCAATAATTATCAAGAAGACAATGAGGTGAGATGCCTAAGCAACTTTTTCGGATTCTGTATGAAAGAGTCAAACAATACGACTTCATCATGTGGGGTTTTCCTGAAACTCTGACCAGGACTGGTCCTTAAAAAACAAACAAAATATGTGGGCAATGAACACTGCTAACTGCATACTCAATACCCATTTCCCTTTGTCCCCACCAAAAGAACCCTGACTTTGTCCTGAGCAGCAACAAACCCAGTTAAAAGTTCTCACTTTCCCACACTACTTTGCAGTTAAGGAAAAATATTAAATATATAAAAAGTTCTTTTGAAAGAAATTAACTAAAGATTTCCTGGGAAAACATTTTGCTTTCCTGATATTGCCATTGCCCATTTCTCTGGAATTCCTCCTCCCTCAACCAGCCTGGAAAATAGACATTATACCAGGAAGTAAAGCAATTCACTTTGGGACTATGAAGAAGTTACTAGAAGTCTGAAATCTTTTCGTCTCAGGTCCCCTTTATCCTGTAAAAAATGATTAAGGGCCAGGCATGGTGACTTACACCTGTAATCACAGCACTTGGGAGGCCGAGGTGGGAGGACCACCTGAGTTCAGGAGTTCGAGACCAGCCTGGCCAACATGGTGAAACACCATCTCTACTAGAAATACAAAAATTAGCTGGGTGTGGTGGCGTATGCCTGTAATGCCAGCAACTTGGGAGGCTGAGGCAGGAGAATCACTTGAACCTGAAAGGCGGAGGCTGCAGTGAGCCAAGATCACGCCACTGCACTCCAACCTGGGCAACAAGAGCAAAACTCCATCTCAAAAAAAAAAAAAAAAAAAAAAAAAAAGATTAAGGACTCCCAAAACCTTTGGATTATGTAAGGTTCTATCTATGGATATTTGCCATATTAGAAATTAAAATTAACAGTGTAAAAAATATATCTCTTAATTCATTTAGCATTAGCAATAAACCCGGTAAATATAAGTAACATTTCAATGAAGTTAACTATTTTCTCAAAAAAACAAAAATTAGTGAGCAGAGTGGTACTCTTGTACATTTCTGTAAATCTCATTGTTTAATAGAAGACAGCTAGATTCCTGCATCTGTTTTTGTGTTAAATCTCTTCTGATCTGTTGCTTTTGTGAAGACCCATTCAAAACTCAGAGTTGATATAATCATGATTTGAAGCTGAAGACATCTGATATTCAATGAATGCAGGAAGAAGCCTTCTCCATACTTCCCTTATATGATTAAAAGCAGAAACTGTGACAAATGAGGCTGCCACAAATTCCCTCTTCAAGGGTTTACTCCCAGGAAGGAGATCGAGAGTAAACCTACCATAATTCCCCTGTCCAGGAGGACCTTTATGGCCATGAAGAAGAAGAAAAGACACTCCCATCTGCACAAACATTATCACAAGCTTTCTTATCTCTTAATTTGTTAGGAAGGGAGGGGAGGGGAGGAGAGGGGAGGCAGGCAGGAAGGTGGGGAGGGGAGGACGGGAGGGGAGGGCTGAGAAAGAAAAGGAAAAAAAAAGAGAAAAGAGAAAAAAACAAAAGAGAAGAATGTGGAGAGGAGAGGAGAGGAGAAAGGAAAGGAAAAAAAAGAGAAAAGAGAAAAAAACAAAAGAGAAGAAAGGAGAGGAGAGGGGAGAGAGAAGAGAGGAGAGGTGAGGGGAGAAAAGAAAAACCAAAAGCAGCAGGAAACAAATAACACATCACATTCTCCATAGTACATGGGAACCACAAAAAGATTAACAGCTGACTTATCCTCAGAAACAGGGAGGCCAGAGACAGCGGAAGGACATAAAAAACTGAAAGAAAGGCTGGGCGCGGTGGCTCACGCCTGTAATCCCAGCACTTCGGGAGGCTGAGGCGGTGGATCACGAGGTCAGATCGAGACCATCCTGGCTAACACGGTGAAACCCTATCTCTACTAAAAATACAAAAAAAATTTAGCTGGGTGTGGTGGTGTGTGCCTGTAGTCCCAGCTACTCGGGAGGCTGAGGCAGGAGAATGGCTTGAACCCGGGAGGCAGGGCTTGCAGTGAGCCGAGATCGCGCCACTGCACTCCTGCCTGGGCGACAAAGCGAGACTCCGTCTCAAAAAAAAAAAAAAAAAAAAGAACTGAAAGAAAAAAAAAGTGAACCAGGATAATTATATTCAGCAAAACTATCTTCAAAAATGAAGATGAAAAATGCATTCATAAACAGAAACTCAGAGAATTCATTGCAAGTGGATACACCTGAAAAGAAATACTAAAGGAAGTTTTTTGAGTTGAAAGCATGTACTGCCAAACAGTAGTCAAAAGTAACTGTGTAACTACAAAAGACAAAATAAATGCATATATATATATATATTCCTTTCTTAAATAATTTAAAAAGCAATTATATAAAAACTATGTATATAACTGTATTGTTAAACCTATAACATAAAGAAATGTAACGTATTTAAAAATAAGAGATAGGTGGGTACAAAGCTGTCATCATTATACTAATATCAGACAAAACAGAATTCAGAAAATTTTACCAGAGATAAAGAGGGACTTTTACTAGGAAAGCTTGGCATAAGGAAACGACATCACATAGAACCTCAAATACACTGAAACAAATGAAGATAATAAGGAGTGCTAAGTTTAAAATAACAAACTGTATAAACATATAACACTCTCCTTTCCTTTATGTCTTTGAAAGACAGTTATATAAATAACTGCTACAATGTACTGTTGGGTTTGTAACATATAAAGATATGTATAAACAATTATTAGCAAAGAAACAGAGGTACATAGGAGGAATCATTTTATGTCTTACAGGAATTAAATCAATATGAATCTGAAGAGTCTGTTAGAAAAATACATATATATTGTAAACCCTCAAACAATCATTAAGAAAATAATTTTTAAATAGCATTAGAAATAATTTTTTAAAAATCATTTAAGGAATTAAAATATTACAATACAAAATAATGCAAAAGAAAGCAATAAAGGAAAAAGGAACAAAAATGGCAAGACACATAGAAAACAAAAAGTAAAATGGCAAACAAATCAAACCATATCAATAATAGCATGAACTGCAAATGGATTAACCAATCAACAGGAAGGTTGTCAGGATGTACAAGAACACAAAATCCAGTTGTATTCTAAGTTCAGGAGACACAATTGAGACTCAAAATTATAAGCAGGATTACAGTAAAAGCAGCAGAAAAGCACATAGCACAAAAACCACCACCATAAAAAGGGGCAGTCATTATATTAATATCAGATAAAAAAGACTTAGGAAAATTTTACGAGAGCTAAAGAGGGACTTTTACTATGATAAGGTCAACCATCATGAAGGTATAATATTTATAAATATATAAGCACCTAACATGAAAACCACAAAGCAAGAACTGACAGAGTTGAGTGAAAAACAGATGAATACTTGCAGACTTCAAAATACTGCTTTCAACAATGAACAGCCAAGCTATGTAAAAGACTTGAACAGCACTAAACCAACTTGACCTAACAGACATCCATAGAATACAAAACCCAACAACAGAATATACATTCTTCTCAAGTGCACATGGAACAGTCTCCACGACAGACTATACAGTAGTCCACAAAACAAACATCAGTAAATGTAACAGGACTCAAATCATATAAAATATGATTCTGGCTACAACAGAGTTAAACTTTAGAGTTAAATGTTATTGTTTATCAACAACAGAGAGAAATTACCAAATTCACAAATGTGGAAATCAAACAATGAAATCTGAAATAACTGGTAGGTCAAAAAAGAACTCACCAAAACAAAACTAGGAAATTTATTTGAGATTAATAAAAATGAAGTCACAAAATACCACACTTACACAATGCAACTAAAATAGTGCTTAGGGGGATATTTACAGCTGTAAATGACAAGGTTAAAGAAAGGTACAGAGAAAATGCAGTCATATGTAAGTCAGAAAGAAAGGCCTACCAGAAACCAAATTTTCTGGCAACATGATTTTGGACTTCTTGTCTCCAAAAATGTGAGAAATTAAATTTCTGTTATTTAAGCCACCCAGCCTGTGGTATTTTGTTACAGCAGCCTGAACAGACTAATACAAACATCTACTAAAAAACTACAGGTAACATTATACCTAATGGTGAAAGATTGAATGCTTACTCCCTAAATTATAACAACAATTATATCTGCTTTCACCATTTCTTTTTAAAATTTTAATTGTGGCAAAATACACATAATGTAAATACACCATCATATCAAGTATGCATAATACAAAATTCACCATCTTAACCATTTTAAGTGTACAGTTCAGTACTAAGTATATTCACATTGTTGCACAATCTACAGAACTTTTTCATCTTTCAAAAACTGAAACTCTATACTCATTAAACAATTCCCTATATCTTCCTACCCCCAAAATATTTTTAAAAATTTTTACTTTCTGTTTCTATGATTCTGACTACTCTAGATAATTTTTGTATTTTTAGTAGAGATGGCATTTCACCATGTTGGCCAGGCTGGTCTCAAACTCTTGACCTCAGGCGATCCTCCCTCCTCGGCCTCCCAAAGTGCTAGGACAACTGGCGTGAGCCACTGTGCCTGGCCAGAATCCATTTCTTTTTAAGACAAATATGAAACTATATGCAATAAATGTACCATATTTTAATTATTCATTCATCCTTTGATGGACACTTGTATTGCTTCCACCCTTTGGCACTGTAAATAATGTGGCTATGAACACAGGTATACAAATATCTCTTTGAGACCTGGCTTTCAATTCTTCTGGGTATATACCCAGAAGTGGAACTGCTGGGTCATACAGTAATAATTATCTTTTACTTTTTGAGGAACTCCCATACTGTTTTCCATTGTGGTTGCACTATTTTACATTCCTATGAGCAGTACACAATCAGGTTCCACTTTGTTCAGATCCTCAACACATTTTTAAAATATATATAACAGCCATCCTTGATGGTTGTAAAGTGATATCTCACTGTGGTTTTGATGTGTATTTCCCTAATTATCAGTGATGTTGACCATCTTTTCATATGCCTACCAGTCATCTGTATATTTTCTTTGGAAAAGTGTCTATTCAAGCATTTTAGAATCAGATTATTTGTTGTTGTTGAGAGGTAGAAGTTCTTTATATATTCTAGATATTATCCCTTTATCAGACACATGATTTGTAAATATCGTCTCCCATTCCCTAAGTGGCCTTTCCACCCTGTCTACTGTATCCTTTGATGCCCAAAAGTTTTAAATTTTGATGTAGTCTAATTTCTCTATTTTCACTTCTGTTGCCTTTGCAAGTGTCCTATCCAAGAAATTTTTGCCAAATCCAACGTCAAGAAGCTTCTTTCCCTATGTTTTAAGAATTTTATAGTTTTAAGTCTTAGATCCATTTTGAGTTCATCTTTCTACATGGTGTAAAGTAAGGGTCCAATTGTATTCTTTTGCATCTTAATATCCAGACCCCTGCCATCCCCCACCAATATTATTTGTTGAAAAGATTGCCCTTTCCTCACTGACTAGTCTTGGCGCCATTGTGGGAAATCATTTGGTCAAATATGTGAGGCTTTATTTCTGGGGCTCTCTATTCTATTCCATTGGTTTCTATGTCTATCTTATGCCAGTACCACACTAACTTGTTTACTGTAGCTTTGTAGTAAGTTTTGAAGTCAGGAAGCATCAAACCATCACTTTGTTCTTTTTGTTCAAGATTGTTTTGGCTATTCAGGATCCCTTGTGATTCCATATAAATTAATAGGACAGATTTTTCTATTTCCGTAAAACAAAATTCACTGAGATTTTGATAAGGATTATACTGAATATACAGATTGATTTGGGCAGTACTGTCATTTTAACAATATTAAGTTTTTCAATAAACACAGGATGTCTTCCCATTTATTTTATGTCTTCTTTAATTTCTTTCATCAATATATTGTAGTTTTCTGTGTATAAGTCTTTACCACTTTGGTTAAGTTTATTCCTAAATATTTTATGCATTTTGATGCCGTTGTAAATAGGACTGTTTTCTCAATATCCTTTTTGGATTGCTCATTATTAGTACATAGAAACACAGCTGATTCGTGTGTGTGTTGATTTTATAACTTGAAACTTTGCTGAATTCATTTAGTCTGGTTTTTTGTTTTGCATGGAATCTTTAGGGTTTTCTATACAAAAAATTGTGTCATAGGTAAAGAGAGATAATTTCACTTCCTTCCAATTTTGATGCTTTTTACCTCTTTTCCTTGCCTAATTGCTCTGGCTAGGATTTCCAGTAATGTGTTGAACAGCTGTGGCAAAACCAGGCAACCTTATCTTGATCCTGATCTTAGAGGAAAATTTTTTAGATTTTTGCCAATGACTATAATGTCAGCTGCAGACTTTTCATATATGGCCTTTATTATGTTGAGGTAGTTTCCGTCTATTCCCAGTTCTTGAATGTTTTCTACTATTCTTATTCATCGCAGTGCCAAAAGTTCTAGCCACCACAATTAGGAAAATAAAGGAAATAAAAGGCATATATATCAGAATGAAAGACATAAAAATCTCTATCTACAAATGACATGAATGCTTATGTAGAAAATCATAAGGAATCAACAATAAGTAGCAACAACAAAGTCCTAGAATGAGTCCAGCAAAGTTAGAGGATACAAAATAGACACACGAAAATTAGCTGCATTGCTATATATATATATGTGTGTATATATACATATATGACACACACACACATAGTAATGAACAAAAGAACTCACAATTACTATTATACAGCCACTTTAAAAAACCTGAAGTATTTAGGTGCACATCAAGCAAAACATGAATCTGACTGCTGACACTGCAAAAAAAATTGATCAAAAATGACCTCAACATATAAAAAGACATACTGTTCCTGGAATGAAAAATTCAACATAATGAAAGCTGACAACTCTTCCCCAAACTGATAAACAGCTTAAACATAATTCCTATCAAAATTCTAGCAAGTTTTTTTTTTTCCAGATATAGACAGGTTATTCTAAGATTTATATGGATAGGCAAAGGAACTAGAATACTTAAAACAATTCTAAAGAATCCTAAAAGAATAAAAAACTGGGAGAAATCCATCCATCCAATTTCAAGAACTAATATATAGCCAGAGTAATCACTACTGTGTGGTACTAGTGAAGAACCAGACATAACCATATGGAACAGGATAGAGAATCCAGAAATCAACCCATACAATATGCCCAACTGATTCTTAAGAAAGCAATTCAATAGAGGAAAGAGCATTTTCAACAAATGATCCTGGAACAAAGCAATAAACTTTGACTTGAATCTCAAACTTATATAAAAATTAACTCAAAATAGTTAAGGGACTTAATGTATAATCTAAAATCATAAAACATTTTTAAAATAGGAGAAAATCTTCAGGATTTAAGGCTGGGCAAAGAGTTCTTACACTAGACACCCAAGCAGCATCCATTTAAGAAACTGACCAATTAAACTTCATCAAAATTAGAAATGTTTGCTCCATAAAAGACCCTGTTAAAAGGCTGAAAATAAAAGCTATAGCCTGGGAGAAAATATTTGCAAATGAATATCCAATTAAGGACTAGTATTTAGAATACAGAAAGAATTCTTAGACCTGAACACTTTAAAAAATCCAATTAGAAAATAGGCAAAAGATATAAGGGACATTTTAATGAATACGATACTCAGATGGCAAATCAGCACATGAGAAGATGTACAACATCATTGGCCATTAGATAAATGGAATTAAAAATCACAATGAGATATTCCTACACACCTATCAGAACGGCTAAATTTTTTTTTTAAATAATGACATCACCAAATGTTGATGAGGATACAGAGAAACTAGATCACTTATATACTGCTTGCAGGAAAACAAAATGACAGTTACCCTGGAAAAAATTTTGGAAGTTTCTTTAAACATTAAACATGAAATAGCTATTGCTCTCCTGAAGATTTACCTTGGAGAAATGAAAACACATGTTCACATAAAAACTTATAGGTGTCTATAGCAGCTTTGTTCAAACAAATGTCCTTCAACAGGTAAACGGTTAGAAAACTGTGGTCCATGCATGCCATGGAAAACTACTCCAGCAGTAAAAAGGAACAAACTATTGATATAAACACAAATCCGGAAGAAATCTCCAGAGAATTACACTTAATTTTAAAAGCCAATCCCAAATGGCTACAAATTATTTCAAACAATAAAGGAGAAAGTACGGTGCTGGCAAATATTTGAAGAAATACTTGTTAAAATTTTCCCAAGTTTGGAGAAGGACATAAACCTATGCATTCAAAAAACTGAATGAACTACAAGAAACCTGTGCCCAGGCATACCATAGTCAAATTAATGAAGACAAGAAGAAATCTGGAAAGTAGAGAGAGAAAAAGGATACATTACTTACAGAGGGAGAATGAGTCAAATGACTGTGTCTTGCTCATCAGGAAACCCTCAAGATCAGTAGTCAGAAGTAACATCATTTTTCAAATATTGACAAAAGAGAAGTGTTTACCCAAAATTAAATATGTGGTGAAAATATATTTCAGGAATGAAGGGAAATGAAGACAGTCACAGACAAACAGTAACAAGATTAGCAACCAACAGATCTGCTTAAAAGAAATTCATCACATGGAAGGAAAATGATACCAGAAAACAATGTGTAATATCAGCAATAAAGAAAGAGCAACAGAAAGGCTAAGCATTCAGACAAAAACAATTGACTATTCTTTTTCTCTTGATTCTTTACATTTGATGGCTGAAAGCAAATAATAATAATAATAATAATACATCCTATGAGGGGCTTTGAAAGTATGCAATGTAGAATGTAAGATAACTATAACAGAAAGGGGGAAAGTGAAAGTTGTGGTATATTTTCCATATTAGATTAAAGTTTCTACACTGCAATTGAAGTAGCAAAATATTGATTCTAAATAGACTCTGAGATGTATTTTGTAACTCATTTTTAAAAAAGCAAAGAGACAGTCAAACTCCAAATAGATAAACATAGCAATTAAGTGTACATAAACACTGCAATTACAAGACACAAATGTGGAGAACTGACTTTTTAAAAAACAACCAATTATATGTTATCTATAGGAAACTCACTTCATTGATATAGGTAGTATAAAATAAAGGAATGGGAAAATATATACCAAGCAAACACAAATAAAAATATCCAAAAGGTAGAAACAACTCAAACGTCCATCAACACATAAACGGAGAGACAAAATGTGGTATTATCCATACAATGGAATATCATTCAGTCATTAAAAGGATATAAGTACTGATACATATAATATGAATGAACCTTGAAAACACTATGCTATGTGAAAGAAGCCAGTAGCAAAAGATCATATATTTTATGATTCCATCTATATAAAACGTCCAAAATAGGCAAATCCACAAAGACAAAAAGTAAATTCGCAGTTGCCAAGGATTGCGTGGATGGGAAAATGGGGGAGTAACTGCTAATGGATAGAGGGTTTCGTTTCGGGGTGATGAAAATGTTCTGGACTAGCACAGTGGTGGCAGCTGTACAAACTTATGAATACACTAAAAATCTACTAATTGGGCACTTTAAAAGGGTGATTTAATGGTATGAAAGCTGTATCTCAACGTCTGAAAAATACTAAGATCTGGCCTGGCACAGTGGCTCACGCCTGTAATGCCAGCACTTTGGGAGGCCAAGGCGGGCAGATCACCTAAGGTTGGGAGTTCAAGACCAGCCTGACCAACATGTAGAAACCCCCTGTCTACTAAAAATACAAAATTAGGGGGCAATGTGGCACATGCCTGTAATCCAAGCTACTTGGGAGGCTGAGACAGGAGAATCGCTTGAACCCAGGAGGCAGAGGTTGCGGTGAGCCGAGATCGCACCATTGCACTCCAGCCTGGGCAACAAGAGCAAAACTCCGTCTCAAAAAAAAACTAAACTCCAAAAAATAACCTATGATATATAAAACACTGTGCTATACACCTTGAGTAAATAACTCCAGTGTGTTTTCTATATAAGCTAATCAATACAGGACACCAGCTATCTAATTACAAGCCATTAGCACAAAGCTAGCACTGGATATTGGAAATTCAAGTAAATGGACACTCAGAATCTAACAACAAAACACCATACAGTATGAATTTCATTCTTATACTGTAAACATGGTGAATAAATACAGCCAATTTTCTTTCTAGATGGCGTTTCCTAAATTTAAAGAGGATACTAATGGCTATAATCATAGTTAAGGATGTCAAGATTCATGTTCATGTATCTGGCATGTTTAAAAGAAAAATATGCCAATTTGGTGAAAATACTGTCACTTTTAGCACTTACTGTGTCCCTCTTCATCTTGAGTAGGGGCTTATACTGAGTGGCCAGAGATCACTAACAATTCTGACATTCTACAAAGGTGGCTCTACATTCTGCATTTCTACTTTTATAAGAGACATACATTTTGTTTCATTGCTTTTGAGCTGTTAATTATATATACAATTGAGCACTTACGCTTTCTTGCCTTTCATCAAGATCTCACTGTTCAAAAACTAAGACATATTATTAATACAGCTACTCCTGAAGAAGAAACAAAGATTGCCTACTTCACAGCCCAGGATCAAGACCTGCCTTGATGGCTCCCTCCATGGCTCAGTTTCTCCATATCACAAATCAGAGTTTCCAACACTATTCTCTCCCTTACCTTCCCCTGAAGAGCACTGAACTTCTCAGCATTGACTTTCAGTAGGATTGGGTCCCCAGTCCCAGTCCTAGGGGTAGACACTATACTAAAACAATCCCTGTGGCAAGAGACTGCCTGACTTCACTTATATCTATGAAGCCAATTTCACATATTATGGTGTGTTACTTCCAACTACCCAGTTGCTATCGCCAAATTCTGTTACAGTTAAGTTGCTATCCGTTTATTTGTTTTTAATCAATACCACAGGCTTGTAATTAATTGCCAGATGTGATCTAGTTTCTGTTTGAGCCAGAAAACTTCTGTTTCCCAGCAACATTCTACCCCTACTTTTTCCCACAGTGACTGCTTGAAGAACAGGATAACATTAATTGCTTCAGGCCAATTAGAGACATCTCCTAGAGCTGCAGGTGATTCTATCCTATTCAAACCACATGGCTGTGAAATTTGGGACCTCCAACAGATTATTTCCCAATGGGGATGTGGTTTTATGGTCTGGCCATTATATAAAAATCTCTAATCTTTGTGAATGGGTTAATGGGTGAGCAACTATAGTCTGGTTTGTTAGTTTTTTCTGTTTGTCTATTTGTTCTCACCACGAATCAATTAAGAATTCATGCTCACTGGGAAGAGAGCAGCTCTTTGACACGGACTGATGAGTTTTCTAATTCTGTATTTGCCATGGCCCCAGAGTTGAAATTTCAGAATTGAAGTCATAAACTCTTTCTGCATCTGCGTGTCTGTGTAATTCAGAAAGGCTGCTGTCTTTCATTGCATGAAGGTACAATAATTTTCTACCTCAGAATGGGATTAACAAATTAGATTATAAAATCTATTACATTATGAAATCTCTTAAAGTAATATATTCTGATTTACTCATAGAGGTAAACAAGGACATATATAAACAGAATATTCCTAAATTTCCCAGAAAATAAGGAAGTTGAAGATCTAACACTTTCAAGAAACCAATTATTGAGCTGTGTTAAGAAATCAAGTTCACATAAAAAAAGCAAATCTTTGGAAATGGGACCAGTTTAATATTTACAGTTTAATACAAACAGTTGTATCTTTACTGATTTATCAATATTAAGTATAAGCATAGATTTTTATTCTATTTGAGTATGTCATTCACAAACCTATACAGGTTTACTGATTGAATAAACTAGCATTACTTCTACTTAATGTTTAAGATTATGGAAAAGGCAAATTTGTGTTCAACCAAACAAAATCATTATTCTGATGACCTTGTATTTCAACAGTAATTATATCTTGCAATATATCAGCTTGAAGACAAATTTCCAAGATCTTTACGAAACTTAAAAACTTGAACTGGTATTAATTTGAATTAACTAATGAATATGCACTCAACACCAAGATCATTTCTAAGTAAGACTGAATGCTGAGACATTTACAACTAAGCATAAATTTAAGTTAATATTGTCACGTGCGTCCATGTGAAGAGACCACCAAACAGGCTTTGTGTGAGCAATAAAGCTTTTTAATCACCTGGGTGCAGATGGGCTGAGTCTAAAAAGAGAGCCAGCAAAGGGAGTTAGGCATGGGGCAGTTTTATAGGATTTGGGTAGGTAGTGGAAATTTTTCACTTCTTTTGTGATTCGTCAGTTGCTTCAGGCGATCTGGATGCATACGTGCAGGCCTGGGCTCAGAGATCTCACAAATACACTTGTTTCTTATTGTTATATGCTACAAAGAGGCTATGTCTTTGGCTTTTTTAATCAGTTAAATGTGTTCATGTTTGCCACTCTGAGACTTGTACACAATGAAAGTGTACACACACAGTTAAAGTTGTGTTAGCTCTGGATGTTAGCTCTGCCAGTTTGCTAAAACAGTGACATGCAACAGCTCACACTTATCCATTCCCTAGTTTTCTCTGTGTAATAGAAGTTACTTTGGCTAAAAGTTATCAATAACATGTGAATGAGACTACTAGAACAATGGTGGCAGGCAGGTACAACACTATGTGTAAGGTAGTACAATAGGTTTTGTTTATTAAGGGGAAAAAAAATAGTTTTGTCCTAAAACAAAAGGGTTGGTTGTTCCAGAATGAGAAAGAGGGTTGTCTCAGTCTGTTTGCATTACTATAAAGGAATACCTCAGGCTGAGTAATTTATAAAGAAAAGAGGATTATTTGGCTCATGGTTCTGCAGGCTATACAAGAAGAATGGTGCCAGGATCTGCCTCTGGAGAGACACTCAAAAAGCTTCCCATTCATGGTACAGGATGTACCTCTTGTTACCAGTGATCTTAAGGAAAACAGAGATTACAAGGTGAGAGGAAGGACGAAAGGTCAAGAGAGCAAGTAAGGAGGTGTCAGGCTCTTCTTAACAATCTGATCTCACAGCAACTAAGTGAGAATTCATGCATTACCCAGAGGGCATTAAGCCATTCATGAGGGATCCGCCTCTATGACCCAAACCCCTCTCAGCAGGCCCTACCTCCAACACTGGGGATAACATTTCAATATGAAATTTGGAGGGCACAAATATCGAAACTACATCAGCTGTGAAGGACAAAACTTAAATTGATAGAGAAAGTTGTAGAAGATTTGAGAAAAGATGATTTTAGTTGCCTTGGCCAAAATTAGCTCAGTTCTGATGGGCTAATTCCTAAGATTTTATAAAAGTGCTTGTAGTTCCTGTAGTATCAAATATTACACTGATACAAAACTGGAGTTTGGTTTTCTCAGTTGAAATTAGAAAATGTTCCACGGTGAAACCCAGTCTCTACTAAAAAATACAAAAAATAAAAATAAAAAATAAAACTAGCCAGGCAAGGTGGCGGGTGCCTGTAGTCCCAGCTACTCGGGAGGCTGAGGCAGGAGAATGGCGTAAACCTGGGAGGCAGAGCTTGCAGTGAGCTGAGATCAGGCCACTGCACTCCAGCCTGGGTGACACAGCAAGACTCCGTCTCAAAAAAAAAAAAAGAAAGAAATTAGAAAATTTTCTTCGATTATTGATCCGCCCTTAGTAAGAGATTGTAAGATATCTGCTGTCTACATAACAAAGATTCTGTGTTTTACCAAAATAGTTTTCGGTGCTTTTCACATTGATTGTACGATGTCCTTGATTAAATATTTCTCACTTATGAAAGAGTCAAATGCTTTATAATCATGTAACCTTCAGTTTATTTTCAAATATTTGGATGTCACTTTGAAATGAGTAGGCAAGTATTTCTCAGGCACCTGTGATCTGATTCCTAAGTGTTGAAATCTCCTGATAACTTTTCATTTATGTCTTTACAAATTCAAATCCTAAATGTAAAATAAAATAAATTTGAGATACTTTTGAGCCTAAAACTCTGAGATTTCTAAAAGGGCCCATGAAAGATGACAAAAATTTATTCTTTCACAGTTAAAAAAAAAAAAAAAAAAAGGTACTGGAAATAATTGTGTTTGTTATTATTGATGAAATTGCATGGGAGGAATTAGCAAATCAGAAGAGATTTGTCAATGCTTTCACTGTCATGATTAGTGTCTATTTATCAAAGCCCTGACACTCTGCACTGTAAAGCTGTTATCAGTCTTATGTTTTAAAATGTTAACTTGGTTACAACTTCACTTTTTAAACGTGAGTGCATCATCTTCTGGGCCAGGGGTTTTCAATTAGGGATTCACATAATTTACTACGGAGATGGAGTTTCATTAATATACAGAAGCTTAGGACCTACTCCAGACTTACTAGATCTTTTCACTTGATATTCTGGATACATTATTGGTACATAATATCTAGGATTATTGCTATATTTCAAGATTCATTTCTCTGTAAAGTTTATGCTCATCTGCTTTTATAAATCAGATATAACGTTTATTACATCCTTTATAAGTTCATTATTACATTTTAAATTGCCTAAAATTTTTTGATTGACTTTATTATCTTGTCTTGCATGTCGCAGAAACCAGATTTCCTTGTCAGTTACATTTTTCTCGAAATAAACTCTCATCAGATCCTTTATTTTTTGAAAATGATCAGTAAAAAATTAACTGCAGCCATTTTAAGTGTTTTTATCCACAGCCACCTATTTGTTGCTGTTTTACTCTGATGCTTCCCTCAGAGCCTTTTCAATCAGCTACAGGCTAGAAGGAATCAGAACCCATGGAAAAGGACTATGCCAGGTACTTCGGGGTACAGGCTTCTAATGACATTGCTTAAACAACTTTCAGACCATACCAGTGGCCTAAGTTAGAAATTCCAGGACTTTTATGAGGAAGCCAATTGGTTGATAATACTACTAACCCCACATCCAGTGGAACAAAAATTAAGTAGATATGGCTGAATGAGCTAATGAGGGATGACTGTAGTTTTTGTCTGGAATATTGTTGATACTGTTCAAATGTATTTTCCAGACATATAACGAAGCCTTTTCTCTTTCTTCTTAAAGCTATCTATAACTCATAATTGAGTAGACTGTGCTTTTGTATACTGAAATGAAACACTTGTAAACATCTTATTCTCCCTGCCTGAGCCCTCCAAAGTTCAGAAACTTAATAAATATCTATTTTCAGGGCAATAAAGTTATTTGCATAGATTAAATAAGAATCTCTCCTCCTTTTTACTAGGACTTAAGTCGAAATACGGGTTTTGCAACTAAACTCACATTTGAAAATGATGCTCATTCAATCAAATATGACTAAACACTTTTAAGGAAAGTGTTCTGGAACTAAGGAACCAAGATTGACTTTACAGAATCATGCTTACAAAGCCTTCTTTGGAAAAACTGGCTTAGAGTTCCCAGCCTTGCAAATGAGTAAGAAAAGCCACTTCCTGGGAGGCCCAGGAGTCTTAGGATATTTTAGGGACCTCAAGAAATGAGGAATTCTTATAAATAAAACAGGTGAAATCTGATACAGAGT